>NC_092740.1:66027345-66330376 GCF_047496795.1 Chiloscyllium punctatum
CTTTGTCCGGACGCTCACTGAAGATATTACCTAGTATGGTGACGAAACGTCTGAAAATGAACCTTGCAGCTCAGTGAGCAAACCTACATCCAGAACCTCAACCTGAACTACAAATCTCTCAACCTTCCAGAAGAATTTGCTGAGGTTTAATGTTCTACTATATTAATTATACACTATCTTTTTTTCCAAACAGTTTCAACCTGAATGAAGACTGAAGCTGCTTTGTGTGCTGTCAATCACAAATTGTGAGAAGAATAATAGTCTGGAGCTGCACATGTTTAGGCGGGATCTGAATCTCAAGGGAAGCTCAAATTTATTCTGTTATTGACTTTGAATGAGATGTCCAAATGAGAAGAACATTTGAGACTTTAGTGTTCACTAACAAAGACAGCAAAAAAGCCTCATACGTTTGGCTGATCCAGAGTGCGGCACTTCTGTGAATGGTGGATTGTCAATTGCTATGTCTGCAGTGTTGCTGATGGCCCAGCTCTGAATTCATGCTGCTCAAGGATTCTTACGTTTATAGCTAATAGAATTGCACAGCTTTTGGTCCAAGATTTGAATAGAAATAGCAGAGTGGCCATGGCTGCTTTCATTAATAAATTGCTGTTGGTATTTCTAATTCTTCAGAACAATTGTATGTGCCATGAAAGTGCACTGTCTCTGTTAACAAGGTAGGTGTTAATATTTTTGCTAACGCAAGTAAGTAATTTTGCGCGAGCTTACTACTTAACAAACACATGCACACAATGAAACATTTAGAAATTTACTGTGCAAAATTGTCTCATTGTAAAAGTGTTGATATAGTGTCTTTAAAGTTCCAGTTTTCTCAAAAGCTATGTGTTATGTGGAAAAAGTGCATTGTAATTAGAAACTGTTCATTTAATAATTGTGTGAATCTGTTTCTTTTCTGACGAAGTACAGGAACATTTTACATCTTTGTTTCTCAGGTATAAGCAAAACCCATGGACATTGCCATCCAATTGTCCCCAGAACAGGCAGCCAGAGAAACCAAATTCTCTGAACTTTAAACTTGATGTTAGAATGCCTGGAGTAACACCTTTGATGGTAAGTTTCATCTAAATTATTTGCTTTGTCATTCTCTGGTATTCTTACTGCATTCCTTTTTGTGTATTAAAATCAATTATTTCACATATTGAAATGTAATTTCTTATCCAGAAATATACATATTTATTGAATTAGGGTATTTTTGTGAAATCACAAGTAAGTCTTGTTAAAATGTTGCGGCAGTAAAATTATTCAGTGTTTTTTTTTAAAAGTTTTATGTCCCTTCTCTGTTGGAATTCATACTGTGGATGTCATTGCATGTATTTTGTGGTTAACTTAGTTTCTAAGATAACTGTTAATTGAGCCAGCTAGGTTTTGTGGCAATGAACCAATAATCTCCATCTTGAGGGAAGCAAGAGTTGGCTTTTACATTCAGCAGAAGGAGTAATATACTGGAGAAATGTTGTTCAAACAAGATTCTCCATAACCATTAGCATTTATTTTGCATTTTCAGTGCCACTACTATAACATTATAATTACAGATTCTATTTTTTATTTTACAAATCTGTTCTGTTCTTGAATCTGCTGCTTAATTAGTTTTGCATTCCTTGATAGTGAGGAACTCTGGTAATGCCAATTTCATTTTGTACTAATACTTTGAGATCCTACAGTGATGTAACCAGAATGGCACAATTTAAAAGGAGTTGCTCTGCAGAAGGGATGACTCATTCTTGCAGATAATGCTCATTATTTCATGAAGCCCAGGGAAAATCTGAAAGGCTGCTTAAATTTGGGGAATTCTATTTGTATTTCATATTGAGTTGTTATAAATAGGTGATATGTGAAAAAGGCATGAATTTGACAATAGAAACTAAATGCAACTGGACTTTCTAAAAATGAAGGTAAAAACAATGACTGCAGATGCTGAAAATCAAATACTGGATTAGTGGTGCTGGAAGAGCACAGCAGTTCAGGCAGCATCCAACGAGCAGCGAAAATCAACGTTTCGGGCAATAGCCCTTCACTGCTCGCTGCTCGTTGGATGCTGCCTGAACTGCTGTGCTCTTCCAGCACCACTAATCCAGTATTTCTAAAAATGAAGCTAGGTTGCTTGAATTAAAAAAAAAACTGCCCTTTCCTTGTGTAATAGAAGATAGTTGAGGATAAGTTCCCAGCTTGAGTGCTATTCACTGATTTCTGCAGATTAGTGTGTGTACATGTGATGAGAAGCATACTTTAATCTTCTCTGTTGCTGCCTGTAGTTGAATATCCTGTCAATATTTATCGTACAAAATTATATGAAGATTAGGTGCTTAATTGAATGTTTGGGTATTGCTGGCAATCGATGTCATACTTCTGAAAATTGGGGGAATAAACATCATCATAAAATGGCAGCATAAGGTCACTGTACCTTCGGATATACACCGAGCATATTGAGAAACCTTGAGTGTGAGATTTCATAATGTTTGCCATTGTTGATACATTTAGTTCACGGCAGTTTGTTTTCCAAATGTGTTTTGGATTTAATGTTGTTTTTAGTAGTTATGGTTCAGGGAAGCTAGATTCTCCAGTGAAATCCAGTGCATCCAGATGACTCTTTAAAAATTAGAATTATGAAGAGTGTAATGTGCTTGAGCATCTGAATGGATGTTTCACAGGCCATCTAATAAGTGCACGAGTTGAGTGTGTGGTGCTGGAAAAGCACAGCAGGGCAGCATCTGAGGAGCAGGAGAATCAACATTTCAGGCAAAAGCTCTTCAACTAATAAGTGCAGAAATCCTGTAATAAATGATGATATGGAGATGCCGGTCTTGGACTTGGGTGTACAAAGTTAAAAATCACAACACCAAGTTATAGTTCAACAGGTTTAATTGGAAGCACTAGCTTTGAGTGCTACTCCCACTACCAGATGAAGGTGTGGCTCTCCGAAAGCTAGTGCTTCCAATTAAATCTGTTGGACTATAACCTGGTGTTGTGGTTTTTTAACTCTATAATAAATGTGGGCGGCACGGTGGCACAGTGGTTAGCACTGCTGCCTCACAGCGCCAGAGACCCGGGTTCAATTCCCGCCTCAGGCGACTGACTGTGTGGAGTTTGCACATTCTCCCTGTGTCTGCGTGGGTTTCCTCCGGGTGCTCCGGTTTCTTCCCACAGTCCAAAGATGTGCAGGTCAGGTGAATTAGCCATGCTAAATTGCCCGTAGTGTTAGGTAAGGGGTAGATGTAGGGGTATGGGTGGGTTGCGCTTCGGCGGGGCGGTGTGGACTTGTTGGGCCGAAGGGCCTGTTTCCACACTGTAAGTAATCTAATCTAATTTAATCTAATCTAATCTAAATGATTTAGTAAATATTATGCATTCCAAGTCTTTTGAAATAATCAAGACTTTTTTTTTTAACAAAGACATTAAACTATTAGGTGATGATAGTCCACTTGTATTTATAGAAGATCTATGTTGAGATTCTCCAGATGCTTATAAAGCTTAAAGCTTTTGGAATATTTAGAAGAGTAAATTGAATCAGAAACTGACAGCAGTAGAAAGCAGGTATTTTTAATGGTAAACATTGGTGCTTAGTCATAGAGCTACTAATTGAGTTCTGTAAAGATCTACTCTAATTTACCACAATGTTTATATCGTTCATAGGTTGGGCTGGGATGTGGGGTGGTGGTAGCCTAGTGGTATTGTCACCAGATTAGTAATCCAGAGATCCAAGTAATGTTCTAGGCAAAAAACCCAAAGAACTGGTGCTGGAAGTCAGAAACAAAATCTGAAGTCACTAGAAAAACTCAGCAGGTCTGGCAACATCTGTGCAGAGAAAGCAGTCTAGTGACCCTTCTTCAAACTAATTACATCTTGGAAAAGTTGACATGTATACTTGAGCAGGAGTGGGGGAGGAGGATGGAATAAATGATAGGTGGAAATGAAACCCAGAGAAAGAGTGAGAACAGTGGTTGAGCAGAGAAAGGCGCGAGTAAAGGTCAGCCTTTTCGAACAAAAAGCTGCTAATGGGAACCATGAGGGCCTGAGAATGGGTTGTTTGTGGTAGCAGCTCATGTGGTGATAGGTAGACAAGCAGGAGGCTGGAAGAACACAGAAAGCCAGGCAGCATCAGGAAGTGGAGAAGTCCTGGGTTCCTATTCGAATTCAGTAACAACAGAATTAAAGATTTAATGAAGAACAAAACCTGTTGTTGAATGGTGTAAAACTGCTTCATTAGTTTCCTTTTTAAGCCCATGTGTAACTCCAGATCCACAGCCATGTAGTTGCGTCTTAACTTCCCTCTGAAATGGCCTATCAAACCACTCTGTTTTATAAATTGCGACTAAGTTTAAAGAAAGGAATTGAACCAGATAGACAACCTGACAGTGACTAAGACATTGGAAACAGCAACAGCAAACACAGTCCTGTCAACTCATCATGGTGGCTCAGAGGTTAGCACTGCTGCCTCACAGCACCAGGGACTGAGGTTCTCTGCTAGCCTCGAGTCAATGTCTGTGGAGTTTGCACATTCTCCCCGTGTCTGTGTGGGTTTCCTCTGGCTGCTCCAGTTCCCTCCACTAGTCCAACAATGTGCAGGTTAGGTGAATTGGCCATGCTGAATTGCCCACAGTGCTCAGGGATGTGCAGGTTGGGATTAAATGTTGAGTAATAGGGTAGGGGAATGGGTTTGGGTGGGATACTGTTCAGAGGGTCAATGTGGACTTGGGTCGAAGGGCCAGTTTCCACAATGTAGGTATTCTAATCTGTGGTTCTTTCTAATATCTAGGGGCTACTGTTAAAATTGGGAGGGCTGTCTCACAGACTGCAAAAGCAACAGTGTGACATAATCACTGACAAAATCATACCTTATAAATAATGTCTCAAGCAATGCCATCATAATTCCTGAATATGTCATATTTCACAAAACCAGGTGACACTACAGTGCTCAGGAACCCATGAAGTGTCACGAACAGGTCAAAGGTGTGCAAAGAAATCTCCAGCTGATTACCATGCAGCTTCTCAACACCTGACGAATCAGTACTCTGCCTGCCGTGTTGAAAACCACTTCGCAAAAGCATCACTAATAGAAAGGGTGCAGAATGTAGCCAGAGTGCGAGACTTCAGTGTTCATCACCAAGAGTAACACAGCAGCATTACCACTGATCCAAGTCATTGAGTTCTAAAGGACATAGCTGCTAGAAAGAGGGAAAAACATATTTGACCACATCCTCACCAATTTGTCTGCCGCAGATGCATCTGTCCATGACTGTATTGGCAAGAGTGACCACTGCACAGAGCTTGTGGAGACAAAATCCCAACTTTATCTTAAGCATATTTTCCATCGTGTTGTGCAGACTAAATGGATTAGATTCAGCAATTCCCAGCATCTGTGAAGTGCTGGGAGTCATCTGAATTCAGTTCCAATACAACTGATAACCTTTAGGCATGGCATAATTCTCCACTCAACCATGACCATCAAAGCAGGATCAGCCTTGGTTCAAAGAAGAGTGTAAGAGGGCATGCCTGAAATGTGTCAACCTGGTGAAGATGCAAGACTATTTGAATGACAAACCACATAAGCAGCAAGTGATAGACAGAACCAAGGAATTCCACAAACAGCGAATAATAATTAAACTTTGACCTCTGGATGCAGCAGTATTGCAATGGTGATGGATAATTAAACTCACTCAAGGAGGAGGCTCCGTAAATATCCTCAAGCTTAATCATGGGGAAGCCCAGCACACCAGTGCAAAAGATAGTTAAAAAATGCAGAATGGGTGATGACCTCCTACAGAGGTCCCCAGCATCACTGGCGGTCTTCAACGTGTTTGGTACAATGTGATTTTAAGAAATGGCTGGAATTATTGAATATGGTCAAGGCTCTGAGCCCTGAAAATCTTACAGTTGTGCTGAAAATGTGCTCTAAAACTTGCTTATTCCCAAGCTGAGGTGTTCTGGTAGACCTACAGTACTGGTACAGTTATGTAGGAGAAAGTGAGGACTCCAGATCCAGCAACATATTTTTAAGCTCTGGTACAGTTATATATCCAATCAGGTGAAAAGATTCCCAGTTATGTCCTGGCCACCTCCCACCCAATCAATCTACTCTCAATCATTAGTGAAGTGGTGGAAGGTGTCAGCTAAAATGCTTCGCAATAATCTGCACATTGAAGCTCTGAGTTCTGCCAAATGTTTGGAGGCACTGGATGCTGCAAAGGCTATAGGCCCTGACACAATTCAAGCAATTGTACTGATGACCTGACCTCCAGCAGTCGTCTCATTCCTAGCAAAACTGGAATCAGTAGGTACTGGAGCAAACTCTCCATTGACAGGAGTCATACCTGGCACACAGGAAGATGGTTGTGGTTGTTGAAGGTCAGTCATCTCAGCACGAGGACATTTCTGCAGGATTTCCTCAGACGTGTCCTTGGCCCATCCATCTTCAGCTGCTTCATAAGCGATCTTCTATCTGTCATAAGGTCAGATGTAGGGAAGGTCACCGATGATTGCACAATATTATGAAACTTGAAAAGGTGGAGAAAACGTATACAAGGATGTTGCCGGGGTTGGAGGGTTTGAGCTATAGTGAGAGACTGAATAGGCTGAATATAAAAGGTTTAGAGGGATATGAGCAAAATGCTGACAAACTAAGCAGCTGAAAATTTTGGACCTAGGACACTAGCCTGAAGAACACATGTAGCGATGTCCTGGAGCTCAGATGACTGACTTCAAGTAACCAACTTCATTTGTGCTAGGTCTGAGTCCAACCAGCAGACAGTTCTCAATGTAGGGCTCATTGATGCCACACTGGGTCAAATATGGCCTTGATATCAAGGATTAGATTAATTTAAGGTGTCTGGTTGGCTTGGGCCAACTAGACAGAAGGGCCTGTTCCTGTGCTGTACAACTTGATGACTCTTAAGTGATTTCACTGGCTGGGTCTGCAATTCTTATACACCTCCTAAATATACATAAGAAGATGGTGGTGAATTCTGAAACATCAACATTGAAGTAACAGTGCTTTATTTCTAAGACAGGATGGTGTGGGTCTTAGAGGAAAACTTGCAGGTGATGGTTTTTCTTTATATTCCTGCCCTTGTCCTCTTTCATGGTCATGGTTATGTAAAGTACTTTCCAAGGAGCCTTGGTAGATTTTTGTAGTACATCTTATCATGGTGTGCATTGCTTACACTGAGTATTGATAGTGGAGGAGTGAATGTTTATTGTGAATGTGATGTCAATCAAATGGACCGTTTTGTCTGGATGGTGTCAAGCTTTTTCAGTGTTGCTGGAGCTGCACACATCCAGAAAAGGGGAATATTCCAACACACTGACTTGTGCCTGGTAGATGGAAGATCGTCTTTGGGGGGTCATGAGGTAAGTTGCTAGCTGTGGTATTCCTAGCTTCTGGTTTATTCTTGAAGCTAAAGTATGTATATAGCTGGTTTGGATGGTATTAGCTATGAGGAGAGATTTGGAAAAACTTTGTTCCTTTGCCCTGGAGAAGTTGGTTGGGAGAGCAGCCACCTTAAACTGCTGCACTTCTTACTGTCGCGATATCTACATTGCTATTAGGAAAGGAGTTCCAGGATTTTGCCCCAGTAACATTGAATGAACAGGGATATACTTTCACGTCAGGTGGTTTGGAGGGGACCATGGTACAGGTTTCAGGTTTGGAAGGTACTGTTGAAGAAGCTTAGGTGAGTTACTACATGCATCTTGGAGATGGTACACACTATTGTCAATATGCATCGGTGCTAAAGAACGTGCATTTTCAAGGTGATTGCTGTGATGCCAATTCTGTGGATTGTTGTCCAGGATGGTGTCAAGCTTCTTGATTCTTCTGACTGATGAGACATTACAAACGTGAGACAAATATTTATAGTTTATGCTCACTGGTAATTGATCCCTCTGTTAGGGAAAAAGTCCATTCCTACCCAGTCTTTGCATCTCATAAGTTTGCAGCTCTGAATCAAGTCCCCACTCCGCCTTCTCTGTTGCAAGAAAAATAACCCTAACCAATTCAGCCTTTTTTTTCAGAACTGCAACGCTCCAGCAGTTTTCAGTTATAGAATTGCATCTATATGGCAGATTTTGTAAGTACAAGCTGGTTGCAAACAGCCACAGGTACATGCTGTTTGATATCATCCATCAATCTTTGGATATATGGCCATCAAACATGATATCACACCTGCACTAAATTTGATATACCACTATTACCCATTTGTGACATAGGCAGAACATAGTGTTGCCTTGATGGCAGCATCCTGTTTGTGGTAAATACCACTCTTATCACTAAGTGGAAGCATGAAACAGCTACCTTAATCTGTTTCTCAAACTTTTGAGACACTTTGTTCATCTTGGGTAGTCGGAGGTAGACCGGGCAAATTGTCCTGATAAGTGTGGAGTTTATTGTAAGGAGGAAGCAGTGATTTAATGTCTATGTGTGATTGCAATTCTATCAAAGGGATTTTCAATTCATTGTTTGTTTTCAATATTTATATTTGTATTTAATTTCATTTTTTGTGTCGTCATCATAGTGCACTAATAAATAAAGTGGAAACACTTAGCTAAAGAGTTACAACACTGAAAGCCACTATTTATTCAAGCAGGATGACTGCAATCTCACACTGGGGTAAGGTAGAGGGAGATTTCCTTCCTTGTAATAAAACTGCACTAGATTATTTCCTTGTACCTCTTTGGTGATCCTCTGCTGACAAAATGGTTGCAATCGGATTGTATCACCTGAAGCTATAAATCCCAGCTAGTTGAGCTTAAGGGACTGGAAATACATTTATATTTGGAGCTTCTTGGCTAGCGTGTGTCTATCTGAGGCCATAATTCTGTTGTCAGCATCACATTTACTGTCAATAATTTTGTGATTCAACATCACGCACCTATCCATTGCAAATCGTCAAAATCCATCTATGCTGATTTGACACAGATGCACCCAGGTCAGATGAATCCAGGGGAAAGTAACTGATGTCTGTGCTTCGGAAACTTCTCAACTGCTGAGTGTGAAGCTCTGCTGGGATGACATTATTAATAGGTGTTTTTCTTCTCAAGTTTTGATTTACTTGCAGGCTAAGAAGTATAAATGCAGCTTTGGTAGTTCTTTACATGGATGTGGGCCAATGCAACAGTGACCACACCTTGCTGATAATCTATTGGTAGATCTGATCTGCATTAAAGTAGTCAGTTGGCTCAGTTTGGATGGTTGGTTTGCGATCCAAAGTGGCACCAGCAGTATGGGTTCTATTTCCTCCATGAAGTACTCTCCTTTTCAAACTCTGCTCACCTGAGGTTTGGTGAGCCTCTGGTTAAACCACAAGTTGCTTCTCTCTAATGAGAGCACAGCCCTGCAGTCCTGTTTAAATATAGTGATTATCTACAATGGTAGTTGGGTTTTCAAAATTCATTGTTTTGAACCATGTGTTAGCTGTCACAGCACATAGGTGCACTAACTTAAAATGTTCTTATAATTTTAAAAAAACTCAACTTCAGATATTAATTCCATTTTCAAAGCAGTTAATCTATTTAATTTGAAACAGAATTTGTTTCAATCAGGTTATAAAAATGGTTGAATTTTAAATTGTGTCATTAAAGAGTTCTAAAGAAACTTTTTTTTTTGGCTTTTTACAGTCGGATAGCTACTTTTGCACGTTTGTTCCAGTGCCATCTGGTCAGAAGTCCTATATAGGTGAGTGTTCATGACAAGCAATGATGAAGCATCTTCATTTTTGTTTAGAATATGTTCTCCTGTAGTATTTTCTTATTGAAAAATATGCAAATTCCGATGTCTTTGGAATCTTTCATCAAGACAAGGTCATGTGGTGTATAAAATTTGACATTTGGTAGGTTGGTCCAAATGTTTGTTATGTAGACAGTGTAAATATAGGATGTTCCATTATTAGCCAATTACATTTGGGTTGCTGGGTTTTGTTTTAAATGCAAAAAAAATGTTCTGATGAATTAACCAATGTTCAAAGAGAAGAAAAGTACAATAAATAAGGCCTTCAACTGTGTGTGTGTGTGTGTGTGTGTGTGTGTGTGTTTTCAAAATGTTCTTTATTTGACTAATAGGTAACAGTTTGAACATACCAAGTTCTGTTTTAAAAATAACTTCAAAAATAAATCAATGTCTAGACAAACAAGGCTTGACAAATGTCCCAAGTTTTCTTGGTAATTTTCATCAAATCGTTATAAATGATCTGGATGTGGGCGTAGAATGATGTGTTCGTATATTTGCGGATAACACTAAGGTAGGCAGAATTGAGGATAGTGCCAAAGCATATTATGGGTTACAGAGGGACATAGATAAGATGCAGAGGTAGGCTGAGAAGTGCAAATGGAGTTTAATACTGCCAAGTGTGAGGTTGTTCATTTCAGAAATCATAACAGGAATGCAGAGTATTGGGCTAATGGTAAAATTCTTGGCAGTGTAGATGAACAGCGATCTGTGTCCAGGTGCATAAATCCTGGAAAGTTGCCACCCAGGTTGAAAGGATTGTTAAGAAGGCATATGGTGTGTTGGCGTTTATTGGTAGGGGGATTGAGTTTCTGAGTCACAAGGTCATGCTCCATCTGTACACCTGGAGTATTGCATGCAGTTCTGGTCACCGCATTATAGGAAGGATGTGGAAGCTTTGGAAAGGGATTAGAGGAGATTTATAGGATGTTTCCTGGTATGGAAGGGAGGTCTTACAAGGAAAGGCTGAGGGAACTGAGGCTGTTTTCATTGGAGAGAAGGTGGATGAGAGGTGACTTAATTGAGACGTATAAGGTAATCGGAGGATTAGATAGGGTGGACAGTGAGAGCTTATTTTCCTCTGATGGTGAAGGCTAACTTGAGAGGTCATAGCTTTAAATTGAGGGGTGATCGATTTAGGACAGATATCAGGGGTAGTTGCATCACTCAGTAGTAGGGGCATGGAATAGCCTGCCTGCCCAACATTTAAGGACATTTAAATGGGCATTGGATATAAATAGGCATAATAATGGAACAGTGTAGGTCAAATGGGCGTCATTATTTTCACAGGTTGGCGCAACATTGAGGGCCAAAGGGCCTGTACTGCGCTTGTTATGATCTATGTTCTATCGAGAGAAATTATTCAGTTGAGATTATACCCTTGTCCACATTTTCTTGCGTATTTAACCTGTATTTTTGGAAGTTTAATTGGAATGTATATAAGATCAGAGAAACTGTCACTTGTACTATTTTTAAAAGGTTCCTTGGGTACTCTGAATACTATATTATAGACAATGCAGACAATCTGACAATACTGCCCTAGATTTGCAATTGCATTAAAAGATGATCAAATATAGGAGCAGGAATAGGGTATTCAAGCCTTTTTGAACCTCCTTCCATTGTGATAATTTGACTGTTGACCTTAATGTACTTTTCCCCCCACTACTTGGTGCCATTAGTAGTTATTAATTTGCAGACCTCTGTCTTGAGCATACTAAAGGCTCTGAACCCTCCAAGCTAGAAAATTCTAAAGATCCGCAACCTTCTGAGTGAATAAATTTTTCCTCATCTCAGTCCGAAGTAGCATGCCTCTTATTTTGAGGTTATGTAACATTCCTTTTGAGCTCTTCAAGAACTTAGGAAATTCTAATTAGATTGTGTAAACTTCTAAATTAAGACCATAAGGTGCCAGAGCAAAGGTTGGGCCTTACAGCTCATTGAGTCTGCTCTGCCATTCAATCAACTCTTAGGTTTCTCAACCCCATTTTCCCACTTTCTTTCTATAGCCTTTGATCTCCTTGGCAATCAAGAACATATTTATCTCTGTTTTAAGTATACTCAATAACCTGGCCTCCACAGTGTTCTGTGAATCTCTCAGATTCACCACACTCTGTAGCTGAAGAAGTTTCTCCTTATCTTCATTCTAAAAAGTCTTCCCTGCAGTCTAAGGCTGTGCCCTCGGGTCCTCGTCTCCTGCCAATCTTCCCAATATCCATTCTTTCTAGTATTGTATAAGCTTCAATCAGATTCCTCGCATCCTTCTAAACTCCATCGTGTATAGTCCCACAGTCCTCAAACTTTCCTCACCTATTAAAGCTTTCATTCCTGGGATCATTCTCATGAACCTCCTCTGGACCCACTCCAGGGCCATGGCATCTTTCCTGAGGTATGGGTCCCAAACTTGCTCACAGTACTCTAAATGTGTCTGACCAGAACCTTTTAAACCCTCAGAAGTACATCCCTGGTTTTATAATATAATCCTCTTAAGATGAATGACAGCATTGTATTTGCCTTCCTAACTACTGACTCAACCTACAGGTTTACCTTAAGAGAAACCTGGACTAGGACTCGCAAGTTCCCTTTGCACTTCAGACTTCTGAATTTGAGACTGATCACCTCCCCACCCTGCTGCCAAGAGATTGTGGAAAAACTGTAGCTGAACAGGCTGCCTTCAGAGATGAGATTGTCCGGGCACAGCCTATGTATTCTCCTATCTACAAATCAAAGACATTGCAAATAAGCTAAAGAATAAAAGGTGTGTTTATGAAATGTGTCAGGTAGAAAATATAATTGAGAACCAGGAGGGAATCGCAGCGTTCAGAAGGGAGGGGTAAAACAAATACAAGAAGCAAAGAGGGGTTCTAAAAAAAAATTGGCAGCTAACATACAGGGCTTATAGAAGACTTTCTAATTTCCCATCAACCATAAAAGGGCTTTAACAAGAGGAGTAGGACTGATTTTGAAACCAAAGAGCAGAATTATGCAAAGAAGCATGAGGCACGGCTAAGGTGTTAAATGAATACTTTGCATCTATCTTCACTATGAAGTAGATGCTGCCAAGGTTGTCATGACAACAGAGGAAACTCAATAACTAGAAAAATGTAAAAGCAATGTGGAGGTATAGAATATGCTGATTGTATTTAAAGTTGAAAAGCCTCTGAGATTAGATGAGTCATTAGTGATGCATATGATATTCCATACTTTGTTAGTGGAGGCATAGAGTACAAGAGCAGGCAGCTGGTGTACCATGTACGGTTCTGGACACCACACTATAGGAAGTTGTAATTGCGCTGGGGAGATCTCAGGAATTTGATGAACGTAGTTCCAGGGAACCAACAGCCACATTATAAAAAGTGTTTTGTAAAAGAAGCAAATGCAGTACAAGACAGCTTTTTCATGTAGTTAGCATCTGGAATGTACTGCTTAAAATTGTGGTGGAGGCAAGTTCATTTGAGGCATTCAAAAAGGACATTGGATAATTGTTTCTGTTTAAATAATGTACAGCTTATGGTGAAAAGGTAGTAAGATAAAATGCATAGTGAGTTAGTGCAGATGCAATGGGCTGAATGGCGTTTTTTCTGCACCATAATGATTCTGTGAACATGCCATTTCCCTCCCAAATTTCCAATCACTCTCAATTTAAGAAATAGTCTTACCAATGTAGGTAACCTCATGCTTAACCTCTTTATATTTCATCTGTGATATTATCACCCATTCACTCCCCCTGTCCAAATTCCTTTGAAGCATCTTTGCATTGTCATTAGTTTATGTTTTGAACTGGTGTTCTGTCGTTTGCAAAACTGAAATATTACAATTAGCCCCCAAAGTCATTAATATAGAATGTGAACAGCTTGGGCCCAAGTACTGATGCTTGTGCTCCCCCACAAGTCTCAGCCTGTCAACCATGAGAATAGTCAATTTTTTTTCCTACACTTCACTTTCTTTACTTTAACCAATCCTCAATCCATGCAAGTGTATTGTCCCTATTTCATATGCTCGAACTTTGTTTACTAACCTTTTGAGAAGAACCATATTGAAAGCTTTCTGAAAATCCAAAATACACAATATCTATTTAATCTTACCTGCTCCAATAACATCTCAAAAATCTGCCAACAGGTTTGTCAAATGTGAGGTCCCTTTCATAAATCCATATTAATTCTGCCTAATCACACCATTATTTTCTAGGTGTTCAATTTCTCATCCTATACAGTTCCACTGCTTTTCCTACTACTAAGATCAGTCTGACAGGTCTACAATTCCCATTTTCTCTTTCCCTTCTTAAGTAGCCTGGCTGCATTTGCAACCTTCCAGATGCCATAGAATTTTCAACTGTGTTCAGTATTTGTGTAGCCACCTCTTTAATAGAATCAAAGACGCTTGTTGAATCTGCACCAACCTTCCAAACAGCATCCCACTAAGACACAGCTCCCCACCCGAAAGCCCTTAATCCCTTATTTACCATAATTAATCCACCTAACCTGCATGAACCCTGGACACTGAGGCAATTTAGCATAGTCAATCCACCTCATCTGCTTTGGAGATGCTTGTTGGACTGGGGTGTACAAAGTTTAAAAATCTCTCAACTCCAGATTATAGTCCAACAAGTTTAAATGGAAACACACTAGCTTTTGAAGAACCGCACCTTCAGGTGGATGAAGGAGCGGTGCTCTGAAAGCTAATGTGCTTCCAATTAAACCTGTTGGACTATAACCTGGTGTTGTGATTTTTAACTTTTTACACCTAATCTGCACACCTTTTGGATTGTGGGAGGAAATCAGCGCGTCCTTCAGAAACCCAAACAGACATGGGGGAGAATGTGTTAATTCCTTGCAGATAGTCACCAAGGCTGGAATCGAACCCAGGTCTCTGGCACTGAGGCAACAGTATTAACCACTGAGCCACCATGCCACTCAAACTCTGGGATCTAATTAGCAAATCCAACAAGTTTTTAACAAAACTAATGAGTAGACAATGTTGTTTAAGCAAAGCAAGTTTATGCAAATCAAACCATGATGTGATATAAATTGATCACCAAATATTAAAGTTTCCAGATTCCATATCTCTTTGTGAATCTACTAGCTAATTTGTGTATTATTGCACTAAGTTGTTAACAAGTTATTAATTTACTAGGAAGATTTCACCCTTTGTTTTAAAATTCTGAGAGCTTGATCATAAAATTTGTTGTCACATTCAGTTTTATTTTACATTATTTTCTCTTTTTAAATCCAAACATTTATCAACACTGTTATTGAATCAATTTCTGCTAGGTTTTTGAGAGTACTTAGGGTTGATCTCCCTGCATCTTTTAGTTCCATTGATGGTTCATTCGTCTTCCAATTATTACCTATCACTGAAGGTGTTGCTATAAACCAAAGCTTCTTGGGCATTAAGAGCATGAGCCCTTATTGTGGCATTCCAAGACCTTTAAAATACCTCAATCGTGCAATATTTTTAAAATGACTAACTCATTCAGTTACCTTTTAACTGTCGTAAATTACTAAGTTTATAGTTATAATTTTGATTGTCGTGTTATATCAAGGGAAAAAATCTAGTAACGTTGCTGGATCATCGAAAACTGGCAATGTACACATTATTTCTATAAATTATACAGAAAGATGGAAATTATTAATTAACTTTGGAAAACTGTCAATTGGACTGTTACTATGATTGAGATATAATGGATGGTAGTTATGAATGTCCTTTTCCTGCTGATTATTTACATATTTAAAACAGACAGAATTGCCCAACCTTGCACTTGCTATATCTCAATTGTTTTTAATTTGGCTGAAAGCTTCCAGCTTGGATATTAACTCCTGTAAATCACTAGGACTGAACTAATTAACATTTCAGTTTTATAACTGCTGTTGCATCATATGCAAAGCCTTGACACATTTTATTTTTTGTTGGTTTTCTGTCTGTGGCTATATTCTGTATTCTGCTCCATTGAGCAGCCTGTTTATTTACTTTGCAATAAACACAGTAAGTTCTTCACTTTCTACAATCCGCATAGAGTAATGTACAATATCTGCAGTCCATTGACAACGAATTTGTTCATTAAAGCAACTGAAAGATGTCAAAGTAGCATCCTGTTAACTGCATAAACCTCCTAACTTCTGCAGATCCAATGTGAAAGGAAATAATATTGTTTCATCAATCCTCCTGTTTTGCAGTGATCTTTTCGATTGACTTGAATTGATACACTGTTAAAGTGAACAGTTCACTCGTCAAGGTCATGTGATTTATATTTGAAGTTTTAATTTTACAAAATGCTAAATATAAATGGTGCTGTCAGTGCTGAAATTGCCTTCAAGCCATACCCTAGTGCTGGATGGTTGGTTTACCATGTTATACATTTGACCTTCTGAAATGTGTATATATTGCTCCCCTGTTATGCTGTCACTACAGTAATAGCTGAGAGGGAATCTAATGCTGTACAGAGGAAAAATTGACCATGAGAGAAAGTAAGTGAAGCAATAAATTGAACTGTCTGAATCTTATCCTTGCTTTACTCACTCGACTGATTAGCAAATAAATGTTGCTCTTCATGGACAGATTCATGCGAAATAGTGAACACTTCCATTCGGTAAACAATGTAAGCAGCACATAATAAAATTCTTGTCCAAGAAATCTTCACTGTGTGTTTATTTTAAGAGGATTTTGCATTTGGATTGATATACCAAGGTTATTTGTACTTTATATTACTGATCCAAGATGGACTGTTACTACAAATTTTCTGATTAAAATCCAAATCACTGACAAATATATTACACACTTCTTCAAAGAAGGGTGTTAGGTTAAACCCAGCAACAACAGAAAAATCAACAGATAAGTTAATCATGATGGATAATGGCTTTTAAAAATGATCTAGGACCAATTAAGTATTTTGGAACAGACGTGTAGTAGATAAGAGTCAATATAGAGAAGTTAATAAAAATAGTCATAAAAAGGAAATCTTATTTTCGAAGATGCAGTGTCTAATTAAAGATGCTTCAAATAGGATGAAATAAACTTTTGACAAATTCATTTTGTAATAACATACACCAAATTCCCATATCAATAAGTGGCATTCTATTAGCTTTCCTAATTACTTGCTATATATACATACTAACAGTTTGATATTCCCAAATCCCTGTGTATTTCAGAACTATGCAATCTCTCACCATTTGAATAAATTTTTTAAATTTTTCCTGCCAAATGGGCAATTTCACTCTTACATAATTCTCCATTTGCCACATCTTTGCACACACTCTTAATGTATCTAAACTCCTTTTCAATCTCTATGCCCTCTTCACAACTTACTTTCCTACTGTTTTGTTGTGTCATCAGCAAATTTAATAACAAAACATTTTGTCCCTGCATTAATGTCATTTATAAAGAATATAAAAGATTGAAGCCTTTGGAACTGATCCTTGTGGCGCAACAGTGCTAATGTACACCCAATCAAAGTTTAGAACTTGTAGTCAGTAGAGGCAATCTTTAGGTCAAGAACTGCAGGCATTTTTGGAACCGTTGAATAGTTTTAAAGCTAGAAGTAGCAGATGCACAAATCCTACTTTGGACTCTGTTTTTTCTGGATTACCAATCTAAATTTGTTAGAGATCTATTAATAATCAGGCTTCACTAGTAGGGTATAGGATCTTCTCTGCGACTTATATGTGGGGCATTAACTGTGAAATATTCTGTAGTTCAGAAAACTACCAAAATGGGGAAGCTATCTTGTTCTGCCTTTATCTCTCAAAATGTTTTGCAAGTTATAAAGCATATGCCACCCTACACTCAACAAAATAATGTCAAGGTGCAGTTGTATACTTATGATTTAATTAGAAGTAAAATCCTCACTTGTACAAGTTGGAGCCCATCTCATGCAAGGTGGACAAAGATTGCTGTGGGGGTGCATTTGTGGCATTCTGTAGATCACTGCACATCAACTTCCGGTAGTGAGATTGTCACTTTTTCAAAAGGTGAATGCACAAATATGTGCTCAAAGTTATGAGCTAGCAATTACCTCAACAAGATGTCTTTACTCAGGCAAAGAGGATATTGGTCCAGAAATGAAGATTACGGACTGAGAGTATCTTGAGCAGATTGTAATGCAGAGTGTGGAGATATTAGTTTTCGGCGGGTTTAAAAGTAGACAAATCTCTGGGTCCAAATGAGTTGTGTCCCAGGGTGCTGTGGGAGATGAGTGAGGAAATTTCCAGGGCCCTGATTCCTTTCTGACCACAGGGCAAGTGCTAGAGACTGGAGAGCAGTTATGAAGTGTGATAAAGATTAAAAACACGGAATTGCAGACCAATGAGTCTCGCATCATTCTCACAATAGAAAAACCATTGGAGAAAATTCTGAAGCAGAGAACTCAACTCAGTTTAGAAAAGCAAAGTTTGATCAGGGTAATAGCATGACTTTGAGAAAGTGAGGACTGCAGATGCTGGAGTTCAGAGCTGAAAAATGTGTCGCTGGAAAAGCACAGCAATCAGGCAACCTCCAAGGAGCAGGAGAATCGACGTTTCGGACATAAACATACAGAGCCGTGAGGACTCCGTTTATACATTTGACTCATCGGATAAAGCTAAAAACTTTGTAGACACTTTAAAATAGACAGATTGGCCTGAAGAATGTGGTTAATGTTTGTCCTCTTTTCCTTCTTTCCCCATGTTTTCCCTTCCTTTTTTAAATTCCTTTCTTTCTCCCTAATGATTTGTTTTGGAAAGGGGGGAGAAACCTTGGAATAAATTGTTCCTTTTCTTTAATAACTGGATTTTCGGATGGGAAATTTTATGGATGTTCTTTGTTGTCTCGCTTTTTAAAAAGTTTGTTCTGTTTCTCTTTTCATCGCAAGTAGGGGTGACGTGAAGCCAGGGATGGGTGAAGTGCTCATCCTGATTTTGTCTTTTTTTTTCTGTTGATTTAAGGATCATCTCCTTGTTTTTTTTTCTGACCTAAGGCTGGGGCACAGTCTGGGTTTGAAGGAGGGGATGGGTAGGGTGAGTGCCCCCTTCAGGCAGGAGGAAGAGTCTTCCATGCAAGGTTTTATAGTTTTTTTTTTGTAGCTTTTTGGTATTAATAGTTGTTTATTGTTATGATAGAATAGTTTTTGTATACGTAATTCTTTGACTCTGAGTCTTTATTTACTTATGCTCGGTGCTTTCTAAGCAGAGTTCTCCCTCTGAGGGGTTCAAGGGTATCTAAAAGGGGATATGGCTAAGTGTCTTATTAAATGGTGCACCTGGAACATTAAAAGAAGTCATTTTCCTGTGAAAAGGAAAAAAGTGCTTCCTAGCCTTAAGAGGGAAAGGGTTGATATCACTTTGTTGCAGGAAACCCATTTTGATGATAGGGAGCACCTAAAATTACAACAGGGAGGTTATGACTGGGTATTCTTTTCATCCTTTGCTACTAAAAGTAAGGGAGTGATGGTACTTATTCAGAAAAATCTTCCGTTCACATTATTTGAGCAGGGACAGTTTGTGATACTTAAAGCCCTGATACATGGGGAGGAGTATGGCATTTTAAATGTCTACTGTCCTCTGGCACATCTTATCAAATTTTTGATTAGTACTTTCTCTAAGTTGATTGCTTTTGGAACACAGCACATTATTATGGGGTGGGGTGCGGGGAGATTTTAATTCTTTTGCATCCGTTAGTGGACAGGATGCCTTGTGGGCCCCCAACTTTTTCTTCCCAGGCCAAGTAGGTGGTTGACTTATGCGAGGAATTGGG
Source organism: Chiloscyllium punctatum (assembly GCF_047496795.1). Classification (NCBI taxonomy): domain Eukaryota; kingdom Metazoa; phylum Chordata; class Chondrichthyes; order Orectolobiformes; family Hemiscylliidae; genus Chiloscyllium; species Chiloscyllium punctatum. Next base: position 66,046,799 of record NC_092740.1, read on the forward strand.
GCTGGTGGATATTTGGAGATGTCTTCACCCTACCGGCAGGGACTTCATCTTTTTTCAAACCCACATAAATGTCGCACGAGGATTGACCTCTCTCTGGCTCCCTCGGCCCTTCTGGATTTGATTATGGGTTGTAGAATTGGCAATATAGCTATCTTTGATCAAGTGGCAGTATGTTTGGAGGTTAAGGTCAGGTGTGAAGGGCTAGGTTTGCGGCACTGGATTCCAAATTTGTGGAATACGTTTTGAAGGAGTTTCAGGAATTCTTGACTATCAACTCAGGCATGGCTAGTAGTCAGTCTATGCTATGGGAGACTGCTAAGGCCTTTGCTAGGGGATTAGCTATTTCCTATTCGGCTAGCTGGAAACGACAGGAGGAGGAAAAGTAGTGACTACATGAGACGTGGTTGAAAGTCACCGAGGCAGCACATTTTGCACGGCCTTCGGTGACTAAGCTATAGTGGATCACAGCCCTCAAGGCTGCCTTGAATTCAATACTGACACAAAAGCAAAGAAAGAACTTGCTTTTGCTAGACAAAGTGTATTCGAATATGGGGATAGGCCTGGGAAGTATTTAGCATACCTGACGAGGAAAAAGCGTGCTCCCCAATCCATCTCTGAAACCAGAGACAGTGTCAGGGTCCTTAAATATGATGCTAAAAAGATTAATGAGGCTTTTCAGAGCTTTTGCTCTGAATTGTATCGGTCTAAAGGTTGCGAGGACAGGAGGGCTGAAATGGAGACCTTTGTCCTCCGGGGTAACCTTGGAACAGGCGCCTCTCCTTAATGCCCCCTTGACAATTCAGGAAATACAGGAGGCAGCTAGGCAGAGTGGGAAAGCGCCTGACCCTGATGGTCTCTGGGGTGAGTTTCATAAGGAGTTTATAGGGATTCTATCAGAGCCTGTGTTGGAGATGTACAATCACTCCTATATGCATTTTTGAGAGAAGCTAATATTTCCTTCTTAAGAAAGGGAAAGTTGCTGAGGATTGTGCCTCATACAGGCCCATCTCTCTCGAATTCAGATTTCAAGATTCTGTCCAAGATCCTGGCGCTGAGGTTGGAAAAGGTGTTACCCTATATTGTTAGAGAGAACCAGACAGGCTTTACAAGGGGCCGTAGGTCCTCGAATAGTATTAGAAGGTTGTTAAATGTGGTCCAAGTTTGTCAGCAACGATCGATTCAGGACTTAGTGATTTCCTTAAATGCAGAGAAAGCATTTGTCCGGGTGGAATGACCGTATCTTTTTTATGTCTTAGATCATTTTGAGTTGGGTGGAGCCTTTGCGAGGTGGGTGGAGGTTTTATATCATCACCCTCTGGCCACGATCGCCACCAACTGGGTGAAGTCTGGGAATTTTAGGATTGGTAGGGGTAGTCAGCAAGGCTGCCCCCTCTCACCGTTGTTATTTACGTTGGTGATAGAGCCGCTGGCAGTGGCTATTCGTCAGAATATCCACATAACCGCTCTGGAAGTGCGATCGAGTGCACACAAGATTACACTGTACGCGGGTGATGGCCTTCCGTTTTTATTTAACCTTGTGACCTCCGTACCACATTTGATATAATGTATCAATGCATTTGGGGCTATTTCAGGATATAACTTTGCAAAATCGGAGGCTATGCCTTTGGGGAACCTTAAGGATATGCCAGAAGTTGAAGGTGGCCCTAAGTTCCCTTTTAAGTGGTCATGGGCAGGGATCTGATACCTAGGCATTTTCATTACCCCAAAGATTGATCTGTTATTTTGGACTAACTTTGCTCACTTGCTCAACAATATTAGATGAGATCTCCAGAGATGGGAGGCTCTTCCAATTTCATGGCTGGGCCGAATATCTCTCATTAAGATGAATGTTCTTCCTGGTTTGCTTTATCCCACGCGTATGCCCCCTATAATGTTTCCCAGGTCAACACTGCAGAAACTTATGGGATGGTTTGCTGCTTTTGTCTGGCATCAAGGGCAGCCCCTCATCAAACTTAGTAAATTGTAGTTGCCTCGAGGAGGGGAAAGAGTTGATTTCCCAGACATCAGGAGATATCAATTGAGTTCCCTGCTGTCCTTTGTCTGCGATTGGGTAGGTAACGATCCAGGCTCCATATGGCTGGATATTGAGGCCTCCCAGGCAATGTGCCCTCATATTAGCCTTTTGTTCATGGATAAGATGAGGACAGTTAGGGACCACTGCCGAAACCCCATCGTCATTAGAACAGTCAAGGTATGGAGGGCGATGTGTCAGAGTGAGGGTTGCTTATCCAAGACTTCGCCACTTAGGGTTCTGACCAGGGATGATGGACTCAGGGTTCAAAGTATGGGCAGTGAGAGGAGTTTCTAGTTTGGAAGACTTGTTTGAGGGGGAGGTTATGATGTCTTTTGAGCAACCGAGCTGCAAATACTGATTGCCCAGCAGAGATCTTTTCTGTTTTTTTTCAGGGTAGGGGTTTCATCCAGAAGAAGACTATTTTTCTCACTAAGCCCTATAAGCCCGATACAGAGGTTGTTGCTATGATCCACAAACACCCTTTTGGTTAGTGCCCTCTATCGCCTGCTGGGTAGCAGGATATTAACCAGTTATAAGAGGTCTTGGAGCAAGAGCTGGGAGTGGAGATCTCTTCTGAAACATGGGAGAACATATGGGAGAATGCTCGAAAGATCTCAGTCTGTAATAGGACATGTGCTACGCAGTTAAAAGTTCTACACAGGGCTCATCTGGCAAAGTTTAAAAAAGGGGCATCTTTAGTGTGCCCCAAATGTAAAATATGTGTAGGTACTCTTACCCATTGCTTCTGGACATGTGGCGGGAGAGATTGGGAGGGTATTGAAGACTGAAGTCAAAGTAGACCCAATATCTCTCCTCTTTTTGGTCTACCGAATTTACCATCTTTAGATGGGCATGGGAAGAAACTATTTAATATTCTTGCATACTGTACATAGAAGAATATTCTGATGAACTGGGTGTCTGAGAACCTGCTGGGGTGGCAGAAATTAATTATGGAGCACATTACCTTGGACTTTTTTTTACAAACTTGGTGCACCACACAACAGGAGAAAGTGAGGACTGCAGATGCTGGAGATCAGAGCTGAAAATGCGTTGCTGGAAAAGCGCACCAGGTCACGCAGCATCCAAGGAGCAGGAGAATCGACGTTTCAGGCATAAGTCCTTCTTCAGGAATGAGGAAAGTGTGTCCAGCAGGCTAAGATAAAAGGTAGGGAGGAGGGACTTGGGGGAGGGGCATTGGAAATGCGATAGGTGGAAGGAGGTCAAGGTGAGGGTGATAGGCCAGAGTGGGGTGGGGGCGGAGAGGTCAGGAAGAAGATTGCAGGTTAGGAAGGCGGTGCTGAGTTCGAGGGATTTGACGGAGACAAGGTGGGGGGAGGGGCAATGAGGAAACTGGAGAAATCTGAGTTCATCCCTTGTGGTTGGAGGTTTCCTTGGCGGAAGATGAGGTGCTCTTCCTCCAACCGACTTGCGGAATGTTTCAGAGAACACCTCTGGGACACCCGGACCAACCAACCCAACCACCCCGTGGCTCAACACTTCAACTCCCCCTCCCACTCCACCAAGGACATGCAGGTCCTTGGACTCATCCATCGCCAGACCATAGCAACACGACGATTGGAGGAAGAGCGCCTCATCTTCCGCATAGGAACCCTCCAACCACAAGGGATGAACTCAGATTTCTCCAGTTTCCTCATTCCCCCCCCCACCTTGTCTCAGTCAAATCCTTCGAACTCAGCACCGCCTTCCTAACCTGCAATCTTCTTACTGACCTCTCTGCCCCCACCTCATTCTGACCTATCACCCTCACATGGACTTCCTTCCACCTATCGCATTTCTAAAGCCCCCCCCCCCCCCCCCCCCCCAAGTCCCTCCTTTCTACCTTTTATCTTAGCCTGCTGGACACACTTTCCTCATTCCTGAAGAAGGGCTTATACCCGAAACGTTGATTCTCCTGTTCCTTGGATGCTGCCTGACCTGCACTTTTCCAGCAACACATTTTCAGCACCACACAACAGACCATTTTTATAAGGCATGGCAGCCCTACGTAAGTTATTTGGATATAGATTTGTCAGTTATCTTAACTCGGGCGTTTGTTTAACCAGGATGGTTAGGTTTGTCAAGTCCTGGGCCCTGGAGGGGGTCTCCTGAGTTAAGATGGGTATATATACAATGCTCCCGTTCCTTTGGGAGTTTTGCGCTGAGCATAGCTGTTCTGTATTTTGTGGGGTTTTTTTTTTGCTTTTCTTTTTTTTTGATCTCTTAGTTATTTACTTATTTATTAGTGTTGCTTTGCACAGTGTTAGTGTTTGTTTTATATTATAGGGTAGGTTAGTAGATAGTAGTTGTACTGTAATTTGTGTTTTGTCCTTTTATTATACTTATTTTGTTATTGATTGTATTTTTCAATAATTTTGTGTTTGTAAAGTTAAAAAAATTTGCTAATTAAATATATTTACAAAAGAAAAGTCGTATGAACAGGGTGAATAGAAAGCTGTTTCCCTTAGTTGAATGGTCAATAACAAGGCAACATAGTTTTTAGGTGAAAAGCAGGAGGTTTAGAAGAAAGTAGTAGGTGTCTGGAATTCGCTACCTGGAAATGTACTTGATGGGCTGAAGAGCCTCTTTTCTATGATTCCAAGACGTTGTCAAACCTATTGAGTTTCTCCAGCATTTTCTGTATGTTTCAGATTTCCAGCATCTGTGGTATTTTGATTTTTAATTAACTGAGCATATTTTAAAAATATTAATAAATTTGGTACCTACTTTTGACTTGCAGATCTGGATAGGTGAATTCTGCATTCACAACAACCCATTGTTTAATGGTACACAAATGGCAGTAAGCAGCCACAACAGAGACTGTTTGGTCTTAAGTACAGAACAACCTTGATTATCTGAACGAGGCAGGTGGGGAGTATTTTGTTTGGATAACTACTTGTTTGTATAACGTTTTTACGAGATCTTAAGGTCCGAAATTTGGATAATTGATACTCAGATAACCGAGGTTGTTTTGTAGATGGAAACTGGCAGTCTTTGAGACATGGTAAAACTCCTGACGAAAATACCTTTTGTAACTTTCCTTTTACTTGAAAAGCAGTTTATAATATTTGGTGCAAGAAACATTCCATGCCCTTTTCCCTTTTCACTAACCATGAAACCAGAATCATCATCCAATTTGTTTTGACTCTGACATTTGTCTTGACTCAAATGGACAACTGTTATTGCGACTTTCAGTCAGACATTGAATTAGAACAACTGTTGGTGGTTACAACGGATTGTTTGTGGAACAGGCCGCATGTGATGAATCATCTGTTACGATGTTGGAGTATGTTTATTGAAGAAACAACTGTTATCTTCTACTTGCTACAATTTACAATCTGGTAGCACCTGAGCACATGTGAAAATGCTATCTGTGTTGGATACATTTTCTGGGAAGGGCAATGAGAAATGGAAAGCCTTTTAAATTTATAGAACAAAATTTTTTTTTCATGGTTAATGTAAGCAGTATAAGGCAAACCAGTTTGTTCTGAGTTGTGATTAGAATTCGAATTTTGAGCTGATTAACATCAGAACGTCTGGAAATTACCTTATTTATTTTAAATAGATTTAGTTTATAAAGGCATGTAGCACAAAGCCCAAAATGTGTATCAAACTGTAGTTCAGCATCAAATGGAGCATTATGTCCAGTTCTGGTACTGCTTCAGGAAGGTTGTAAAGGCCTTGCAGAGGGTTTGGAAGAGATTTACTGCAGACGATAAACTCGGAGGAAATGGAGATAGCTAAGATCAGGTTATTAAAACATTTCAAAACATGAAGGGTTGTGAAAAATAAAGGAAGAAAACTGTTCCCTGTTACTGAGAGAATCAGATTTAAGATGGTCAGCTGAAGTTCCAAAAGATAGACAAGGATAAACATTTTTAAAGCAATGAGTAACAGGGAAGAGTGAGGAATATGGATTGGAAAGTACTCTTACAAAAGATATAGATAAATATGTGAAGGGAAAAATATTCTAGGCAATAGGGAAAGAGTGGAGGACAGGAGCTTAACTGGATTGTTGTCCCTGAACTTTTTGACAGCATCCTGTACTGAATTATTAAGTGATTGTGTAATTAAACAAGAGCTCCACTATTGCACTGCAGCAATTATTGCTTGTGATCAGTGCATGGTCATTTTATATTTTGTGCGCAAAACCTATTGGAGTTGGTGGAGGTTGGTGAGAGTGCTATACTGTCAGAAGTACCAGTTTTTGGATGAAAAATTAAACCAATTTTGTGGACAGCTGCATTAAAGTAGATGATTTTGACATTAATTTCATTAATGTTTCTGGGTCTTCAGTTGAATTTGGCTATACTTCAGTAGTACTTGTTGGGTTTGAAAGAACTCGAGAGGCTGGCATCCTGTCACCAACCATAAGAGGTGTAAAACCTGTATCCACACCTTCCCCTCCCTTCCCACCCCCCTCCCCCCACCCCTTAATGCAGTTGGCTGAGAGATAAATGCTACCAAGAGGATCAGAATAGTACCACAAGATCTTTTCATTCCACCAAAGTAGTTTAGTTTCTCATCCAAAAACTGGTACTCCTGACAGTATCGCACATTCATTACTGTGCAGTTCAGGTGCTTTATGCACTATTTCAAAGATTTCTCATCCTTTAATGTTTAATATACTAGTGAAGTGTATATTGTAGAGTAATGCATAAGCATTTAGCAATTGTTGATTTGAAGTTAAGGCCTTTAAACAAGAGCTGTACTATTGCATTGCAGCAATTATTGCCTATGATCAGTTTATGGTCATTTTTTATTTTGTGCACAAAACACATTGGAGTTGATGGAGAGAACTTTATTATTTCTAATTATGGAAGTAACTACATGGATGTCAGGCTTTATTTTATATAGCCAAACATGATAAACATTTACTGTGATACCAAAGAAAGTGAAGACCATAACAATATATAAAGCTTAGCGAGCTTCAAACTTTTCAGTCAGCAATTATTTAAATTAGCTGAAAAGTGTGGCGCTGGAAAAGCACAGCAGGGCAGGCAGCATCCAGAAGTAAGAGAGTGGACGTTTCAGGCATAAGCTCCTCATCAGGAATGTGAGGACAGGAAGGGGCATGAGAGATAAATAGGAGGGTGGAGGGAGGTGGTGCTAGCTGAGAAGATACAGACGATGGGGGGTGATCGTGATAGGTCAGAGGGGAGGGTGGAGCATATAGGTCGGAAGGAAGATGGACAGACAGGACAGTTCAAGAGGGCGGTGCCAAGTTGGAGGGAAGATCTGGGGTGAGGTGGGGGAGGGAAGAAAATGAAACTGATCAAGTCGTCGTTGATGCCATGTGGTTGGAGGGTCCCAAGGCAGAAAATGAAGCGTTCTTCCACCAGTTGTCAGGTGGCTTGGATTTGTCAGTAGAGAAGGCCCAGAACTCGTATGTCCTTGGCAGATTGGGAAGGGGAGTTCAAGTGGTTGGCCACAGGGCAGTGGGGTTGTTTGGTTTGTGTATCCCAGAAATGTTGACTAAAATGTTCTGCGAAATGGCGTCCTGACTCCCCAATGAAGGGAAGTCCACATAGAGACACAGTAGATGAGGTGTTTTGAATTGCAGGAAAATCTCTGCCAGATGTGAAATATGTTTTGTACACAAAATGAAAACTGACCATAAACTGATCATAGGCAATAATTGCTGCAATGCAATAGTATAGCTTTTCTCTAAAGGCCTTAACTTCAAATCAATAATTGCTAAATGCTTATGCATTACTCTACAATATACACTTCACTAGTATATTAAACGTTAAAGGATGAGAAATCTTTGAAATAGTACATAAAGCACCTGAACTGCACAGTAATAATGTACTGTACTGTCAGTTGTACCAGGTTTTGGATGAGAAACTAAATTACTTTGGTGGACTGAAAAGATCTTGTGGTACTATTCTGATCTTCTTGGTAGCATTTATCTCTCGGCCAACTGCATTAAAGTAGATTATTTGACTACTGTTCAGTAGTAGTTGATTGGTTTGAAACAATTTCAGAGGTTGGTATCCCGGCACCAAGTCACCCTTTATTTACACTTTAAAAGTTCTTGACACTGATCCAGCTTCTTCAGAGCTGACTTGAGGGTAGGTTGTTTGACACTCTAGTTTTTGACTGTCAGCCAGCAGTTCTGGATTGGATCAGATTACCTGCCCCAACCGGGGAACTCATTCTATGATGTCCACCTGGCTGACCTCATTACAATCACTACGGGTCATTAAGCAATTTGAAAAGAATGTATTTACATAACATCTTTTGCAAAAACAGGATGTACCAAAGTACAGTCAATGAAGTGCTTTTGAAGTGAAGTCCCCCTTGTAGCAGGCAATTTGAGCACTGCAAACATCCACGATTAGCAATGTGAAAATTACACAATTTGTTCTAGTCGTATTGATTAAAGATTAAAAATTGACCAAGATACCAGAGAGAGCTCCCCTGATCATCTAAAAATCACCATGAAATCTTTAACATCCCTCAGATAAGGCATGCAGTACCTCAATTTAAAATCCCATCCAAAGGCAACACTTTAGGCAGTTCAGTACACCCTCTCTACTGTACTAGAGTGCCATCCTTTTTTTGTACCCAAGTCCTGGAGGAAAGTTTGAACCAATGCTCTTCTGTCTCAGGCAAAAGTACTTTGGCTCCTTGCTGGGTATAGCGTGGGGTTGTGCAAAAAAATGTTTTTTCATGTTGCACTTTCTTTTCTAATTTAGTAATGTTGATAAAATTGACGACAAATGCAAATATTCAAACGCTGGTTGTAAAATCGAGAAATTGTCATACTATGGTTAAAATGTTTGCCTTAAATTGCTAATAGTGCAGTGGTTTATATTAAGGAGTTGCAATGGTTATCTTGATGAGTGAAACTTACACCATGGTTAAGGTAACATGTGCAAATGTCATATGGTAGTTGTTTTAGTGTTGTTGTTGTTAACTTATTTTAAAGTCAGAACACGTATTTCAAAACAGCATGAAACCAAGAGTATACTTTAATTTTGAAGAAGTGACAACAGTTCAAGTGTATTTTAACCATGTTGTTTGGATAATACTCAAACTCTGCAAGTGAGTGTAAATTATGTCACAAGTTAATGATATGCAAAGTATAATTGATTTCCCTTCAATTTTGCAGTTGATTTTAAACCTCATGCAAGCATGGAAACCGTTCATCATATGTTACTGTTTGGATGCAGCAAGCCAGCCACAAATGAAGACTATTGGTAAAGATTTCAACTTGATTTTTAAAAATTATTTTTAAAAATGCTAACAATGGAGCTTGTTTTCCAAACGTATCATTTATAATACAAACTCTAAGGAATAATAATAATAATCCAGTGTTCATTGAATGAGTTTGTTATTTACAACTTCTTTGTAAATTTGTGCATGTATGTATTGATAATGCCAAAAATAAAGCTTACTCAGTTTAAGAAAACATAGTTAAACTGAGTGAATAATAAGGCTGAACCCACACAAGTGATGCTCAAGTCATGGTATAAAATTCTCATCTTTATTTTCAAATCTTTTCCATGGCTATGCACTCCCTCTCTCTGTAACTTCCTCCAGTCTTACAGAAAGTTTAGTGTTTGGTTTCTGAGTTTAATGTCACTTGAAGCATTTAATAGAAAGCAGAATTATAGTTATGGTAACAATTAGTAGCATTCTAAATTAACTTGTTAAAAGTTGTTAATGAAGAGGACAACAATATTAAATTGTGCTGAATTTTGTGTTTTGTTTTTGGTGGCCACAATTAAGCTGTCATGGATTGCCTAATTTTATATAAATCTCATTTGTTTGATCTGGTATGAAAGAAAATTTGTTTAGTGTTGTGTCTTATCTTAATTCTGGTTGCAACATTGGGGTTTTGCTTTAAAATAAGTTATGTCCTAGGTCGCACAACAAATTTACAGCTTTTTATACTGTTTATGAATTTGAAGCATATTTATTCAGCAAACATGTTTGTTAGTTTTATTATGAGGTGAATACAATTTGCCCCGCAACATCATGTGAATAATTAACTATTTGATAGTTAATTTATACATCATATAAGATTTTAACATCTATAAAAACATAAGGCAAATTAGCATAAGTATTATAACTTTTCTATTTTAAAAATGACGATGATGCTCCAACATTTGTTTGTACATTATGGGATATAGCAGTATTATTTCCAAGTTTATAAATTTCTGAAGTAAGAAAAGGCCCCATCACACAATCTTTTCATATCCTGAAGACATTTCTAACATGCTGTTAGATGCATGATTAAGTCTTATCATGCTGTTCAACTGTGGAAAGACATGGAAAATAAAATCCATTCTGTCTTTAGCTAACAGTAATACAAATATATAATTTATTGAAAGAATAACCACTAGATATTGATGACACATGGAGATCTGTTTGAATTGGGCCTTGTTTAGATTAGATTAGATTACTTAGTGTGGAAACAGGCCTTTTGGCCCAACAAGTCCAAACCGACCTGCCGAAACGCAACCCACCCAGTCCCAGTCCCCTACATTTACCCCTTCACCTAACGCTATGGGCAATTTAGCATCGCCAGTTCACTTAACCTGCACATTTTTGGACTGTGGGAGGAAACCGGAATCAGGATTGCTAGATTTTATTTTAATAAAGCAATATTTTAAAATTATCATTCACTTTTAAGATATGAGTGAAGACATTCAGTTTTGAAGTTAAAATTTGTTTTAATGAAATTCCTTTATCTTTAACACATTCTGCAATTTAGTTAATTACATGGATTTATTTATAAAAATGATGTAAAATGGTTGTCTAGAATTTGGAAGTTTCCGTTGTATATAGTACTTAAGTTTAGATGGCAGTGTAGAGAGCGGAATACAGTAGGGTACAATATTCTGAATTTGGGTTAAATTGCAAAAAGTAAATATTTCAGAGATTACCATTTGAACAACTATGTTGCAAAGTAATTTGGTCCTTCTAGCAACTCCACATGTAGCTTTTGACAGAACTCCCATCATGATTCATTCTCTATCTTTATCTTTTTTTTCTAGGGACTGTGGCAGCAGTTATGCAACTTGTTTATATGAAGCCAAAATCATGTATGCCTGGGCCAGAAATGCTCCTCCCACACAATTACCTACTGGTTTGTCTCTTACAAAACTTATTCCATTCAAATGCAGATGCTTGATATCAATGTCTATATTATTTTTAATTTCTCCTCCATCACTCCATCGCCTTGGATGAACTTCAAAAACCATCATAACCAAAATTCCATAAGGGTTCTCTGTGGGTGCACTGTCACACTGGCAAGCCTCAACAGGTGTAATGAAAAAAATCAAGGAATGGAGAATGAGAAACATTAGAGTAAACCTTGTGTTCTGACCTCCCTTATTCCACCTATTTGTACAGTCCCTTGGTGAATTAATTCACAAGTATGTGCATGGTAATAAATATGGGTTTGTGAACACTGATGATCTTTGACTGTCCCTATGATATCGCAGAATTTGTCAAATGTTCATTTTTTGGTTGAGCATCATCTACCTCCAAACAAAAAGGATGAATTTGCATATGCAGAGTTCCTTTTGTGGCTTCGCACTGCCCCAAAATGCTTCATAGTCTAATAATATGGTAGATTGTAATTGGCGTATAATCAAAAACAGTAGCCAATTTCTGCATTGCAAGTTCCCATTTCAGCAGCATTCAGCTAAGTAATGTTATGGACTAGACCAGGCAACTCCAAACATTAAGCAGACAGTCCAGACCATAACTTTGCAATTTGTTTCGGTAAGTGTACAATGAAGATTACCCGGAGTAAGGTAGCTAGGTTGACTACGAGGTTTTAAAACAGACAAAACTTTATTCACAAAATTACACATTGAAACACCAAGAACAGAATAAAGAACCCCTACAGAGCTCAGTCTATCCAAACTAGACTTAATTGTGCTGTTCTGAATGTACACATGTCCCAGTAAGCAAACCCCGTTAAAGACAAGTAAAAAAAAAAGGAACAAATGCTAACAGGTTGAAGTTAGAGTGCAGAAGGAGAGAGAGAGTTTCCACACAACTCATTGTTGAACTTCTAACTACTTCTGAACTGTACTGCTCAGCTAGAGACCTCACCGCTCCCTTTCAGTACACAGGTCACTTCTAAAACATGACCACTTTTTGGCCTGAAGCCTCATTGGATTTCATATAAACAAAAGGCCTCTCAATACCCTTTAATCTCTGTACCAAACCCAAGTCTAATCGGAACCAAGAGCTCGTTTATGACCCCTCTGAAAGACACCAGGCATACAGTATCATTGCGAAAAGGAATAGCTTTTAGGGAAAAAGAGACCTGCCTTGTGACAATAACCAGAAGATATATTTGGCTATGTTGATTGTGGAGGTGGAAAGAGGAATAAACTTGACAATCTTTGTCCTCTTATTTAAAAAAAAATCATGCAATCATAAAATGGAAAAAGGTGGCCTGACTTTGGCTAGCAAGGGAAATTAGGGATAGTATTAGGTCCAAGGAAAGGACATGAAAAATGCCAAAAAAAAAGCAGACCTGCTTATTGGGAGCAGTTTTGATACAATGACAATTAGACAGAGTCAACATGGATTTATGAAAGGGAAATCGTGCTTGTCAGATCTACTGAAACTTACCAAAGGTATAACTATTATTAGCATTGATCGGGGAGAGCCAGTAGATATGGTTTACTTAGCTGTTGACAAAGCTTTTGATAAACACCTGGATAAGTGATTAGTAACTAAAGTCAATGTGCATCGGATTGGGAGTAGTGTCAATATAGTGGGAAATGAGACAGACAGAGAATGAGAGAGAATCAATTGACAGAGAATCCAATATCTCAAAGTACATTCACCCTTTATGAACCGTACTTTGAATCCATGAAAGTATAGAATTTGCCCACTTTAAAAGTTTATTCTCGATTGACAAAAATTAAAAGTTTTAATTCCAAAAATCAGTGCACAAAACATTAAGTTAATATTTATAGAAGCAGTTCAGTCATGTACTGTGACCGTTTGTTTAAGTGCATTGATCCCTTTGATTTGTTTTTGTGGGACTCGTGCATGCTAATTTAGAGGGGTTGACTTGCATGGGGATTTTTGTGCATGGATGTAGAGGACATTGATTCAACGATGGGAGAAATATTTATTTTAAGTGTAAAATTCGGAAGGAAATTTCCTCCAACCCTCGCTCTCGCTCTCGCTCTTTCTCTCCATCCCTCCCTTCCTACTCCCACCCCTGACTAAGATCTTTCAGTGATTGAATGCAGCAATAGCTCTGGCAGCTCTCGGAACTTGAGTGCAGATGAGTCAATCCTATTTTAGCAATTTCCAACATTGCAATCCTACTGGAGGAAAAAGAGTACAACCAGGGACTTAGTGATTTGACAGCTAGTTGCATTCCCACCGTGAGAATTTTTTAAAATTTAGCTGCTACTTTAACTATTTGACTTGGATTTCTTCTTTGTCTGAAGTTAAGCTGTAGATTAAAAATGTGGTTTTCTGGTAGGCAGAGTGAAGCACTATTTTCTGGGGTTGTTCTGTGCCTGTGATCTCGTGACGTCTGGTTTATTTGCTATGAAGAGAAAAGCATAAGTCTGTCATAAAAATTGAACAAATAATTTAGGCCAAGTTTTATGGGGTTCTTTCTCCCTTGTGCCAGATTTTCCTTCCTCTCAGTTAACAGAATATTTACGTGGGAGTGGATTATGGATGTATTCTTTTCAGTCAATGTATTCAGACTAAATGAAGCATATTTATTTTATTCATCTTTCTTTCAAAACTGAAGTAGAGAAAATCCAAGAGCTGTTATAATATTCCTTTGCTAGTGAATTAATTAAGTTGCGAAAAAAGTTCTTTTTTAAAAAAAGTGGACTATTCTACTTGTACTCGACATTACCAATCATTTCTACAATCTTTATGATCCAGATGAATTATTTGCCTGCTACTTTGGTGACCAGTAGTCAAATGGAAAGATTGAACAGGAAATGTATGTTGGCTGAAGATCTTAAGTTCACGTCCTCCCAAGGCCTCCCCATTGTAAATGATCATTCAGTTTGTTCCATGTTACTCAAAGCAATAGCTGAATGAGCTGAAAATATTAAAAGCCATAAGCCTGATGATATCTGCGACAGTGCTGAAGATCTTGGAGGTATATTATAATCTCAGTAGAGATTTTTAAAAAGAAATCGAAGTTTCTAGTGGACTCCCTTCTCCCTGCCTTGCTGGGTTGAACCTTAGGGTCCTTCAAAAATCATTCTATTTAGTTCAAAACTGACTTTTGTCATTAAAGCCCACCTTGGTGACTTATTGTTGCTGATCACTATTCTTCTAAAATATCTCTAATGTTCAGGTCAGGAGTCTGATATGTTAACCACTTAACTAGATGGTCACAGTTGTAATAACACTAAAGGAGCTGATCACCATCCAAGCCCAGTTTCTTGATAAGAACATTCATTGCCCTGATTAGACATTGTGTAATTTTCTACCATTAATCAAGAACCATAAAGGCAGGGATTCCAATGGTTTACTGTACCACCTTAGGGCAGTCGGGATGGTTTTTTTCATTGTTCCCCAAGTTCTCAGAATTAAAGTGAAAGATTTCCTGCCCACTGGCTATCCTGCAGTGATGTAAAGAAGGGATTTTGGCCCAGTAACAAAATTGGGGTGATGTGTGTCTTAGAGGGGAACTTACAGGCATTGCGTTCTCCTCTATCTGCGATTCTTGTACAGCAAACTTTGTTTTAACCAGTACCTTATAAACCAGCACTGATGATAAACTGGCAAAAGTTATATACCTCAAATGCTGCGAAGTTTACTGTATTATCACAATCACCGCAATGTCTAAACAGTTAATAGAAGGTGCGAGTGAGGAGGTGCTCTGCTGATAAATTTTAATTATGGCGAAGCTGCATTATTATTGTGATTTATGCTATAAATCAAGTACTTTTGATGTATATACATCTTGCATTATATTTCCATTGCTTAGAGTGTACTATCTTTCAATTAGAAAATTGGTCACACTAAAGTAAAGAATGGACTGTGTTGGTGGAAGTTCATAAGTAACACACCATTTTAGACATGGCTGTCTCTTTCATATTGTAATGTCTGCAGCCAATCCTATTCACCTATCACCCTTGCTTAGCTTCTGATCTGGTCTGGCAATTCTATTTCTGTCTCCCTCTGTGCATCTCTCTCTCTCATTCCACCACCATCAACTGCCCCTCCCCACCACCATCGCCAAAACTCCCCATGTATTCCATCACACATCTGACTTGTACCTTGTATGTAGGGGACAGGCATTGGGCAGACAGGAGGTAAGTTGTTTGCAGAAGAATTTCCAGTTTCTAACCTAGCCTTGTAGCCACAGTGCTTCTATGGTTGCTCCAGATCAGCTTCCTTGTTACTGATAATCGCCATATTGATATTGCAGAAGACACTGTTGATAATGCCATTGAACATCAAGGGCAATGTTTACGTTCACTCCTGTTGGAGATGGTCATTGCCTGGTACTTAAGTGGTATCGATATTACTTGCCACAATTCAGTTTTGGGTATCAACAATTATTTTGGAGTCATGCATGGCTACAAGAACAAGTCAGAATCTAGGAATTCTGCAAAGGGGCAGCTCACCTCCTGAATCCTGAAAGTCTGCCTTCCACCTACAAGGCGCAGCAGGAATGGGAGGAATTGCTTGCAATTGTTTGGATGATAGCAGCTTCAACAACATTCGAAGCTTGACACCACTCAGGACAAAGCAGCCACTTGACTGGCATCCCATTCACCACTTTGAATATTCAGACCTTTCACTATGTACACACAGCAGCACTGCATACCATCTATCAGATACATTGCAGAAAATCACCATAGGTCCTTTGAATCTCACAGCCACGACCATTGAGAAGGACAAGGGCAGTAGATTTATGGGAAAACTGCCAGTTGCAAGTCCCATCAAAATCACTCATTATCCTGACTTTAAAACATATCGCCGTCCCTTCATGTCATTCTGTCAAAATCCTTGAACTCCCTCTATAATAGCAATGTATGTGCAACTACACTAAATGGACTGCAGGAGCTGACAATGCAGGTCAGTATCACTTTCTCAGAGTTGTGATGAACGTTCACTGGACTCTAAATGTTAGCTCTGTTTTTCTCATAGATGCTGCCAGACTTGCTGGGTTTTTTCTGCATTTTCTGTTTTTGTTTCAGATCTCCAGCATATATGGTTCTCTATTTTATTATATAACCTTACTTTTGACCTGGACATACAGAAACTGTTTAACAACTATCTACAATTAAGCAAAATCTAATTTACTATTTCACTTTATTAAAACAAAAAGTCAAAATTGTTAATAATGAAAAATAACTCAATCCTGCATTGTGAATAGGTTTGATGAAATAAGATCGGACACGGGAGAAGAAAATGTAGAATATTGCCAGTATTAAGGCACACTTCAGGCAGAAACAGTTCCATGGCACATTCCTCTTTTTCAGCTGAATTGATTGCTTATAAACCTCATATTTACTTGTATTTACTATGGTTACGGCCTTACTAGAGAACTTTGCTACATGGTGCATGCAACAATCAAAAACATTTAATGTTTCAAATCCATCAGAATAAATACACTGTCTTCTAATGTGAGCGCAAACACATTTTCAAAATCTGCTCAGCTGTTTGTCAACTTCTCTGCAAATGGTACATTCAGGGAAAGGGGCATGTGACATTCCTGTCCATGAAAATCCAAAGGCCAGATAGCTTTCATTGTACTGTCTCTGAACAGTTTTTTTGTTTTTTTCCCCTTTGGGTTCAGATGATTCATCAGTTGAATTAGCAGAATTGAATCATCTATTTTGGCAAGAAATTTAGCCATTCTTAGAATCAATGAGAAGACGTAGATCAGTGTTCTAGCTAAAATAAAAAAAAATATTCACTTCAAAATCCATGCTAAAGTGGAAACTTATCTGGACAGGCAGGTCTGTTCCACAGTTGTTCACTTCTTTACTGCACATGCTCAGACTGAACAAGTGCATTTCTTTACATAAACCGTGTAGAACATGCATGGTATTGGAAGTCTGTGAAATGCTGCAGCTTCCTCGAAATCTTGCAGCACACTTCTCGCCTCGCCACACCACACAATTGTGACAGAATGTAGAAAGTTCTGCAGCTGTTTTCTTAAAATACTTGCATTTCAATTGACTCGATGTTCATAAACCTCCTTGCACATCATCTTTGGATTTGGCTAAGATAACAGAGTTCCATACTTTCTTCTTAGAAAATCTAGATTATTACAGCTGATCACTGGTGGCCTAGATTTTTTTTGTCCCTTTTGGATGTGAATTTCAAATGTAGAGGATTTGATTTCTTGTCACATGTACCTAAGTACAGTGAAAAGTTTTGTTTTACAAGCAGTACAGGCAGATCATAGCATACAAAGACATTCAGATCATAGGGTATTCAGACCGTGCGAGGCATTTAAGATTATGGCTGCACAGGAGGTGCACATTGACATTAGATTTGAAATTAGAGGGGTCCACTCAGCAGTCTAATAACAGCAGGGAAGAAGCTGTTTTTAACCTGTTAGTACGTGTGTTTAAAGTTCTGTATTTTCTGCCTGACAGAAGAGGTTGGAAGAAATATTGCAGGGGTGGGAGGGGCCTTAGAGTTTTGCAGACTTACTGTGGCAACGAGACGTGCAGATGGAGTTCATGGCAAAGCATGATTTAATATATAAAGCAGGTATGCAAATATACATTTAGATTGTTTCTTATGGTTTACTTACCTTGTTTAAAGTTATGCTTTGTCTTACTCCATTTTCAGATGTTGGATTCAGAGTTGGTGGAAACACAGGTATCAACTATATTGTTCTTCAAGTTCATTATGGAGACATCACTGCATTTAGAGGTATGAAGACCAAAGTAAAGAAAACTAAAAGTTGCATTTACAAATAATTATAATACTATACAATTGACATTTTATCTCATTGTCTGACAATGCATCTGTATCTCAGTAATCCCTTCTATTTCTAATAAAAGCTGATGCTGGCTAGAATATTTGTTTGGAAATTGATTATTAATTTCCAAAGAACATTATAAATGAGAGCAGTAGTAGTCCATTCGTTGCTGGCAAAATACTAAAATCACTTAAGGAGGTCTTAACAACACATCTAGAAAAGCATCCTAAGTTTAGAACAAATCAACATGATTTTACTCACATTAAATCCTGTTTGACCAAATTCATTGCAGTTTTTTGAGGATGTAACTGGTAAGCTAAGGAGAGTCAACACAAAAGACATTCAATAAAATGTCTCTCAAATGATTAATGGGCACGATAAGAGGTTGAGGAATTGGGGTCTTCACATTAGCATTGAGAAAGGATTGGTTATGTCCAGAAAACAGTCAGCAGGCATAGGTCAGGCATTTTCAGGTTACTGGGAATTGATTAATACCAGTACCACAACAGTCACTGCTGGGACCTCGCCCTGTTTACAATGTAAGTTAATGACTTAAGAGGTGGAGTAGTTTTTCTAACTTTGCTGATCATACCAAGTTAAGTGGACAAGTAAGCTGTGGGAAGGATCCAAAGTGGCTGCATGTTAGAGAGATTGTGATGGATGGATGACAATGCAGAGAAGTGTAAATTATTCTCTTCAGTTGTGAGAATAGAAAAACAGACTACTTTTAATAGGTATGTGGATTTCTGGTAAACTTCTCAATGAAGTCTCTTTAGATTCAAAATCATTCGCTCCTTTTTACAACTGACTCACTTGAAGGTGTTTGACGTTCCTTGAATAGGTTTTTATAATGTGATTATTGGATAAAATTGAATTCCAGACCAGCATATAAGTCAGAATTGAGGGATACTGTAGAATCCCTACCTGTGAGCCCGAAGGCCCAGGTTCAAGTCTCACCTGCTCCAGCGGTGGTGTCAAACACATCTGAACAGCTTAACCAGTAAACTGGAGACTTAAGTGTGAACCAGCCATCCTATACCTTCTGCAAACAAGTGAAAGTAGTTGGAGGAGAAGAATCAAGGCGTAGCACATCTTGAAAAGCCAAAAGGATGATATCAGTAAATCCTGTGGACATGGACCATTGTACTACCTTCCCATGACACCCACTCTTCTCTCCCACCGCCCCCCCCCCCCCAACTCCCGTGTGTCTCACTGCATTTGAGGTGGGGGGGGAGGGAGAATGTATAAAGGGGCAAAGTTTGACCTGGTAGAGTTACATGTTAAGGGTTTATAATTATTTGTAGCTAGAATTTATTTACCTGTAATAAAGTCTTCCTTGTTAAGTACAGAAATCAGGAGTCTAAAAGACAGGAAAATTAGGGAATTTTTGCATACTTTAATAAAATCTTTAACTTTTGTTATGACTCTGAATAATGGAACTTGATTTCCTGCTGGCTACCCCAATAAGTTTTAACAATTTTAATTGACAGTTCCTGTAAAGCTTCTGGTTTGTATTTGCAGTTGAGTGTGAGTGATATTATAGAAATTTTGTTTTGGAAACGACCAGCACAAAGCAATGAATCAAAAGGACATTTCTTAGAAAGCATACTTACAGCAAATATGCAACTATTCTTTGTGGCTTTTTTTGGTCTGGTTAATGTTCCATAACTTTAAAGCTGAAAAAAGAAATGTTTTTATTGAGATCTTCCATCTCACTGAGGAGGATTCAGGTTATTCTCTATCCAACAATTTGCTTAAAAAACTGTTTTGACAGCTGTGACAAATTGCATCATTGTAGCCTCAACAATCTACAATATTCTCAAACAGTTAATAATAGTCAACATAAAGCAACCCACAACTGTCATTTTAAAAAAAAAGTCAGTTCGCCTTATGTCCCAAAATTAATACATCATTTGAAAATTTCCAGGATCTACTCCACAGCTTTTTTCAAAATGAATCAGTTTTTCCATAGATCATATCCTATTCCTGTATCGAATTTCATTGAAATCCATCTGTTGGGTTCTGAGATGTATTGTTTACAGACTAACAAGGGAACATCACGTTTAATGGGAAAGAAAATAATCTACAATGTACAGTAAACAATATATTGGGTAATCTAACATCTGTTCCAGCTCAATGTGCAAAGGTTATTGATAAGTAATGTTTGCTAAAAGAAGGCATGTTTTAGAGTGTAGGTTTGATATCCAGACGTTTCATTACCCGGCTAGATAACATCATCAGTGGCAACCTCCAAGTGAAGCGAAGCTGTTGTCTCCTGCTTTCTATTTATGTTTGTCCAGGATGGGGTTCCTGGGGTTTGTGGTGATGTAATTTCCTGTTCGTTTTCTGAGAGGTTGATAGACAGTATCTAGATCTGTGTTTGTTTTTGGCATTGTGGTTGGATTGCCAGGCCTCTAGGAATTCTCTGGCATGTCTTTGCTTAGCTTGTTCCAAGATAGATGTGTTGTCCCAGTCGAAATGGTGGCTTTTTTCATCTGTGTGTAGGGCTACGAGGGCAACATACACAAACGAAGCTGTATCAGAACACTATTCCAACGAGCCACCACACACTGCAGCACAGACGAACTTCGGAAAACAGAGGAGAACCACCTATACAAGAAGAACGGATACTCAAAAAATACAGTCCACAGATTCCTCAGAACAAACCACGACAAGCAGACCAAACACAGCCAGAAACCCTAACCACCTTACCATACATCAAAGAAGTTTCAGAAGTGACAGCCAGCCTACTAAGACCCCTCTGAATCCTAGTAGCACACAAACCCACCAACATTCTCAAACAAAAACAAACAAACTTAAAAGACCCAGTACAACCCATGGACAAAACCAATGTCATCTACAAAATTCCATGCAAGGACTGCCACAAACAGGAAGAAAGTTAGCCACCAGGATACACGAACACAAGCTAGCCACAAAAAGACACTACCCTCTCTCCCTCGTAGCCCTACACAGAGGAAAAGCCACCATTTCGACTAGGACAACACCTCTATCCTGGGACAGGCTAAGCAAAGACATCCCAAAGAATTCCTAGAGGCCTGGCACTCCAACCACAACGCCATAAACAAACACATAGATCTAGATGCCATCTATAAACCCCTCAGAAAATGAATAGGAAATGACATCACCACACCCCAGGAGCCACATCCAGGGCAAACCTATAAAGAGAAAGCAGGAGACAACAGCTTCGCTTCACTTGGAGGTCGCCGCTGATGATGTTACCTAGCCAGGTAATGAAACCTCTGGATATCAAACCTACAGCTCAGCGAGCAAACCTACACCCTAAACCTCAACCTGAGCTCCAAACCTTGTGCAGGCATGTTTTACTGAAAAAAATGATTTTGAATTTGTCCAGAGAAGTAATGATACCGTATAAAACGCCAAGAATTTTAAAATCCTTTGCAATTTTAATTCTGTTAAAGCTTTATGTGCATGTCTTTTCCTTTCAGATAATCACAAAGATTGCTCTGGTGTGACATTACAGATGACGTTTCGTCAGTAAGTATCCAGATTTAAGCCTTTATAAAACAGTGTATCTTTGTGGTATCCCAGAATAGGACTATCAGTAAAATACTGTATTATCGTACAACTTCTTCCGAAAAACACAAGTTGCGACCGTAACTTCTTTATGAATTCACACTTCTACAGACCAAACTCTTAATATGGGCTGTCAATGTGCTATGATTTAATAACATCATCTACAGCCATGAGATCGGCTTCTACATAAACAGTGAGAGCGTCCAAGTAAAAGAATACAAAATGTAGTGCATTCTAGAAACAAAAAATGCAAAATGTGACTGCAGGAAATATTACTCTAGCAGCTGTAATGTAGACAACTAAATCTGGAAGAATACATCATGTCACCTTGGGAGAGTTAGAAAATGTGACTGAAAGTTTAATTGATTGAATTTAAGAAACCATCTAAAAGACAGTAATGAAGTTCTGAAATAGAGTTTCGAGCTTGAGTTCTGGTGAATAAGACTAAATTTGCTGAAGGCAAATGGTAAAATAAATAGAGAAGGATATACAGAGGGCTGGAGTTAAAGAACAGAATGAATGAAGGAAGTAGTGATTAAAATGCTTGTGACTACAATAAAAGATTTAATAGCAGAGCATTTGGAAAACTGTAATAGAATTAGACTAAGTTATCATGGCTGTACGAAAGGGAAATCATTTTTGACAAATCCACTTAAGAGATTAATATGTAAAATTAAAACATGGCATTAGGTGTACTTTACTAATGTGAATTGAGAGTTGGTAGGCAAGAAGCAAGGAGTAGAAAGAAATTGATATTTTTCAGAATGGCAGGCAGTGAATGATGGGGTACCACAGAGATCAGTGCTAGACTCCCAACTCTTCACAATACATATTAATGATTTAGATGCCTGATCTCAAGGTTTGCAGACAACACAAAGCTGGGCGGTTAGATGAATGGTGAAGAGGATATAGAGATGCTTCAATATGATTTGGATAAATTCAGAGTGGCAGATGCATGGCAGATGGAAGTATAATGTGAAAATGTGAAGCTATTCCTTTGTAACAAAAATAGGAAAGAGGATTATTATCTGAATGGCAATAGATTGGGAAAGGAGGAGGTGCAACAAGACCCATGTGTTCTCCTAAACCAACCACTGAAAGTAGACATATGGGTGCAGAAGTGAAGAAGGCAAATGGTATGTTGTCTTCGCAGTGACTGGATTTGAGTAAAGGAGCAGGAATGTTTTGCTGCAGTGGAACACAGCCTTGGTGACACCACACCTGGACTATTGTGTGCAGTTTTAGTCTCCTTTTCTAGGAAGGATGCTCTGGCTATGTCAGGAGTGCAGCAAAGGTTTCCAGATTGATTCCTGGAATGGCAGGACTGATGGATATAGACTGGATCTGTTAGGACCACTTTCACTAGAGCTTAGAATAACGCGGGGGTTATCTCATAGAATTCTAACAGGACTATAGAAGATAAACGCAGCAATGATGTACCCAAAGATGAGGGAATCAAGAATTAGGAATCATAGTTTAAAGATATGGAGTGAGCCATTTAGGACTGAGCTGAAGGGAAATTTCTCTTCTTGCTCCAAAACTTCTCTTGAATCTTTTCTGCACTCTCTCATGCCTTCATACTTTCCCAAAACTGTCAGCAAAAACTGGACAAAATAATTCCGTTGAGGCCAAACCAACATTTGTGCAAGATAGGAATAACCCTTTGGTGTCTTTTTTTATTCTCTACCCCATTAGCTGAATGCTCTGTGCTTTATAAGCCACACTTTCTACTCCTATTGTGAGTTCCAATTGTTTCCATGTACACAAATCCAGGTCTCTCTGTTCATGCACCTCTTCTAATATTGTACTCTTTGTTGTCTCCCCAAGCACTTGTCAAAGCTTATCACTTCACATTTCTCTGCATTTTATTTAACACTTGTCTAACCATTTCATCAACCTATGTCTAGTTTTTTTGTTCTGCACAGTTCTCGCGGTTCATAATGGTTCCAGGTTTCATGCCATTCATAAATTTTTGAGATTGTGCTCTGTACTTCACATTCTAAGTCAATTGTGCAATTCAGAAAAAGCAAGTGACCCTGTACCAGCCTGGGGGAAGCCTTTCTACAGTCTTACAAACATACATTGCACAGTAGTTCCTGTTTCTTTTGCCAGTTTTATATTCTCTTCTACTCAACCTTTAATTCCTTATATTCAGTTTGGTAAAATGATCTGAATTTTTTGATAACTATTACTGATTTTGTAGCTGGAATACAAAATACCAGACTGTAGAAATAGTGTTGTCTGTTTTATTTATATTGAATGATGCAAGATTTTCAATGAAACTGTGAATATAAAGTAATCATCATTCTCAATATCTATTATGGATCGAAATTCATTGGCATCTGTGAAGAAAATGTTTTAGGATAGTCACTGAACTTGCAAGGTAATAGTAGCAAACTTTGTTTTCCTACAGGCAGCCTTTGATTGCTGGCATTTATCTCCTCATGTCTCATGACGCTGTCATACCACCAGGAGAAAAGGGTGAGCTTCAACTGTCATTTTGTATGTTTCCTGAAGAAGGGCTTATGCCCGAAACGTCGATTCTCCTGTTCCTTTGATGCTGCCTGACCTGCTGCGCTTTTCCAGCAACACATTTTCAGCTCTGATCTCCAGCATCTGCAGTCCTCACTTTCTCCTATTTGTATGTTTTAGTCAAGTTATTTCGTTATTTTTACCTGAGGTACCTTGTTATCAATTAATTAACTTTGAAAAGTGGTTACTTTTGTTATGTATTGTCGAAAATATTGGCAGCTAGATGCACAGACCAGGGTCCCAAGAACATTAGAAGTTGATGAATGAAATCTGTTTTGATGTTGATTAAGGGAAGAATGACGTCAACGAAACTAGAAGAACTCTTTTCTTTTCTTTTAATTGTGTTTTTGGACTTTGTGTCTACATCAGCCGATAAATGAGGCCTTAATATTATCTCATCAACGCATTATCTCCATCTAATTGCCTGCCGAGATTAAATGCTCATACTCAAAATGAAGAATGGTATATCTCCTTTCCACTTCCACCTTCAGGTGACAATAAGGGTTGGCTAAATAATGGATGCAATTGTGCAGTATAAAAAATGACTTCTGATGGACTCTGCTGATTATGGCAGGGCAACTTAGAACCCTATGCCAGTCACGATCATTTTGAATAGTGATACAGGCTCGAAGAGCTGAATGGCTTGCTCCTGCATCTAAGCGTTCCTATCTTATTCAAGCATACACCCTCCCAATAGGAGTCAATAGGGTAGATGCAGGAATAATGTTCCTCCAGTCTAGGGGGTTTAGAAGAAGTGGATATTGTTTTGTTTTTAATGTGTTCAGTGGATGCTGGCATTGCATTTATTACCCAAGCCTAATTACTCTGGGAAAGGTAGCGAGATGCTTTTGTGAAGCACTTCAGACCTTAGGGTGTACAAATACTCACAATACTATTAGGGATGGAGTTCCAGGATTTTGACCAGCAACAGTAAAGGAATGGCAATACAGTTCCAAATCAGGATATTACATTGAAGTTGCAGTTCCCATTGATGTTCTACGGAGTAGAAATTGCAGATTTGGAAAATGCTGTTGAAAGAGTCTTGGTGAGTCACTACAATGCATCTTGTAGATGGTACATGTTGTTCCTACTCTTAGTCATGAAGGCATTGAATATTCAAGATGATGGGTGGGGTGCCATTTGATTGGGCCACTTTTTCCTAGGTGTGTCAAGCTTTCTTGAATGTTGTGTTGTTGCAGATGCACACATTCAGACAAGCGGTGAGTATTCTGTTACATTTTTGACTTGTACCTTATGGATAGTGGAAAGGCATGGGGGTGGGGGGTCGGGGAGTCAGGAAGTGGGTTACTTGCAGCAGAAATACTTGCTTCTGACCTGCTCATGTAGCCACAACTAATCCAGTTGAGTTTCTGGTCAATGGTAACCTGCAGGATGTTGATAGTGGGGGGGCTTCAGCGATGATGCTTAAATGTCACTGGATGATGGTTAGGGTCCTCCTTGATAGAGACAGTCATTGCTCGGTATTTGTGTGGTGCAAATGTTACTTGCCACTTATCATCCCCGGCCAGAATGTTATCTAGCTCTTGCTGCATATTGACATGGGCTGCTTTAGTATCTGAAAAGTTGTGGATGGACTTGAACTTGTACAATTACCAGCGAACATCCCCACCTCTGTCCTAATGTTTGAAGGGAGGTCATTGATGAAGCAGCTGAAGATGGTTGAGATAAGACACTCACCTGAGGAATTCCTTTCATGATGTGCTGGAGCTGAGGTGATTGACCTATAACAATGAGAACCATATTTCTTAGTGCCAAGTATGACTCCTGCCAGTGGATTTTCCCCCTGATTCCAGTTGTCTCAACTTTTGAAAGAACTTCTTGATGACACTTCATCAAATGCTGCCTTGATTAAGTGCAGATTAAGACTGGGAATAACTGGCAGGCCAGTACGACTCATATAGAAATTATGGTGATAATGCTTCACTGAGGGCAATAAGTCTTTGTCATTCTCTGTCCCAGAGAGTTGTTGGCCATAAGGTATTCTGAGTGCATTCAAGACTCTGATCAACAGATTTTTATGTATTTAAAACATCGAGAGTTAGTGCAAAGTTGAAGTAGAAAATTAGTCTTTATCCCATTGAATGTTGGAGCGTACTTGAGGACTGAGTTGCATACTATTGTCTATTTCTTGTAATAGATTCTTATCTTAAAACTACTTTTTACCTTCAGGAAATATGTTAATGTAAGGAATTTAATTTGAATAAAGTGTATAGCATCAGTTTGAGGATTGTTTATACATCAAACTGTCCATAATTTAAACAACTTTCAGTTGTATTTGTCTTGTTTCATGGTCTTTGTACCTACCCTTTCTTGAATCACAAATACTCTATTGCCAAATTGGCAGACAAACATGCTTTTAGTCATTCCTAAACTCCGCATTTAAAAAAAATCTAAATGCTGCAGATGATGGACTAAAAACAGAAAATGCTAGAGAAATGTAGCAGATCTCGCCACATCATTTCTGATACTTTCTCACCCCTATGGCAATTTCCATGCAGTAACAGAATGTCTAGTACTTAACATTATTACCTCACCCCTCCTCATTGTCCAGGGCCACAAAGTATTTACTGTTCCTATCTCCATACAAATTGGTGGACCAGCTGAGTTCCTCCTGTGTTTTCTATTTTTATTATCTTAGCCTAAGCTATGTTTATTGCTTCCCATAGCAACCTCCTTGAATTTAGGAACTTGCATCTCACTATTGTGTGAATTAAATCCTATGACTCATCATTTCAGTGCAGTATAAATTTAAATATGAACTACAGTATTGAGAGCAGAACACTGGTGGTGCATCTAATTTATCCACAAAGCCAGTCCTTTGCACTCTGTGGGAAAGTGGACAAGATCAAGAAATGTGTTCCTAAAAATAGTGTAATATATCATATCATCCTATTGCCGTATCTTAAATGTAGATACACTTTATTGCTGCAAACAGTAATTGTTTAAAATCAAGTTGTTGCTAAGATATCTGAGAAACATCAGTAATCTGTGACAAATTTGGCTTGCAGTTTGATCCAAATGCTGCAATTCCTTAACTAATTCTATCATGGAAACACTATTATTAAAGGAAGTATTGGAGTTTAAGAATGATCGCCACCTTCTCTAATAATTATCAATAGGCAATAAATACAACTTGCCAGCAATAACTGTAATATAGGAATCCTGAATTAATATAAATGGGTGGAATTGAAGTGTGATCCCAACATACACTATCCCAGAATTCCATGGGATTGAAATAGTATTTGATCTTCTCAGAGGCTTTAAAACCATTACTGTCCACATACTTGAATAGTTTATATTGTTTGCCTTGATTCCGCTCATTTATATCTAAAATAACTTGAAAATTTATCATGTTTAGGATTTCGTATAATATATTATGAAACAATTAAAAAAATAAATTGCTGATATCTGTAGCAGAAAGTTATTTCTGAAGTTTAATTTGTAGGAAGGCTAGTATCTTTAATAACCCCCATATGTTTTACTGGAATGAATCAAATTAGACCAAAAATATACGTTGCTTAATTTATTTTTCATTTCATAGCTTATACCTTTCTTAGAATTTAGTTGACATTCATATTTCAACGTGCAAAAGTAGAGATAGTTTTATGAGGGCTTTTAAGGATGTTTTTGAAAAAAGGTCAGGTTTAAGTAGTTTATTTTTCCTCAGATAAATGTCAGCTTTTAAAAGCTATCACAACTGTCCAGTTTATCAGTTGATCTAGTTAAATAACTCTGCTATTAGATACAAAATGAGAATTAAAATAAAAGGACCAGTAATAAGCTTCAGTTGCATGCTCACGAATGTGCTACAAACCTGAAACGAATCGCCAAAAATGCTAGAAACCCTGAAATGTTTATATGAAGAGAAACAAGTTAGTTAATCAGGTGAGTACATCAGAAACCTTAATGAAATCTTAGATCTTGTTGTGGCTTTGCATTTCACTCTGGATCCCACCAACCAGTCACAGAACCTTGTTTTGTGATTTACAAAAACAAGAATAAAGTAAATAATTGGTAGTACAGAACTTCAGTATTGCTGGGGAAAAAAATAGTTTATCAAAGCTTTTCATTAGAACAATTAGCAAGAATAAAATTTAGGGGAAACTCAACATTTAATCAGTATGAGTGGAAAGTGCTTATTGGTTGGCAAATAGACTCTGCTAGAGGCATTACATGGACAATGTACCAGTTTATGATTTTTGACTGCTGCATGCCAGTCTTATTTAACTTTAAAGGCAAAATGTTGACTCAGGTCAAGGTATTGCTCTGAAGTGAACCAACAAAGGGCTGAGTATTTTACTGAGTTGAAACAAGTAGGGTGTGTGTACATAGTGCAAAGAACTCTTCTTTGCAGAAAGAAAGACTATTATCTTCCAGTACATGCAAGTATGACGCATTGTGAACCCTGTGGGCAATCCTAAATTGATTGTCAGCATTATTATCCACACATTGTGGATTATCCAGCACATGTTGATCAATTTAGGAATAACATCTAATGTTGGATACTGGCACTAAAATCCATATATTCATACAGTAAATGTTAATTTTCAACCTTAAATGGTATTCTTGTGAATTGCCCTTGTGAGTGCAGGATGATAAGGTTCAACAAAATGTGTCGTCTTTAAGGTAATGTAGAGAAGTTCCCAATTTTTAATTAAGCCAAAATTATGGGTTCCAAATATGTAATGATCCAGAATAAATTCAGGAGACTGTTATTCACTAAAGAGCAATAAGAATGTGGAACTTTCTTCTTATAGGATGTGTTTGATGTGAATAACATGAATACCCTGAAATTATAGCTGGATGAACAAGTTGTGGAGGTTAGAAAGACTTGCATGGTGATATGATGAAAGGGAGGAGAAGATTTGAGGAACATAAAAACTGATATTAACCAAATGGTCTAAATAGCTTGTTTCTGTGTTGTGATTTTTTTTTAATGTTATCTATTGCTAAATAAGTATTTTTTTCTTTCAGTTGTAAATGCAGATATTGCTTGTTTGTATAAACAAGCTACAATACATCCATTTGCTTTCAGAACTCACACTCATCAATTAGGTAAGAACAGTGTATTCTTAAATAATTACATTTCTTGAATTTTCTGAGAACATTTCTTAAAATGCCATAAATTTTGGAACCGTCTCAAAACATTGGCATTGTGTTTGATGTCAGCCTTCCTGGTATTTTTATGTAGTCATGGGATATGGAATATGGAAAGGTGATTCCATCCATCAAGTTGTCTTTTGTTGCAAATCATAAGAATTTATATCCATAAATTAAAGCAAATATTTAATAGACGCAAAAAAGGAAATCAGTAAATTTCAGTTGTGAAGCTCCAAGGATATGAGAGCAAAGCCTAACGATACCTTGTTTCATGTCGCACACAATGCAGTTGTCATTGCACTCCGTAGGCGACTTTTTCCTATTGAAAATAACACATGAATCATGTTTCTTTAGTGAATTTAATCGTCTGGGTTTATTGTTATTTTAAATCTTCTTGTTTTGTTAATGCCTGTCATTGCAGCATATTGTTGCAAATGTTCTTGTCTTGGAGGCTGTTAATCAACATACTAATTTTGAAATTTAATGGTGAATTTCAAGGGACTGATCATGTCATCACCAAGTTTGTACATGGTATAGGCATCCAAGTTCAACGGGCTACAATAATAATAAGTTATAGAGTCAGAGAAATGCACAGCACGGAATCGGACCCTTCTGTCCAACCTGTCCATGCTGACCAGATGTCCCACCTGCCAGCACCTGGCCCATATCCCTCCAAACCCTTCCTATTCATATACCCATCCAAATGCTGCTTAAATGTTGCAATTGTACCAGCCTCCACCACTTATCTGGCAGCTCGTTCCATAACCGTACCACCCTCTGCATAAAAAGTTGCCCCTTAAGTCTCTTTTATATCTTTCCCCTCTCACCCTTAACCTATGCCCTCTAGTTCTGAACTCCACCACTCCAGGGAAAAGATTAACTATTTCTCCTATCCGTGCCCCTCATGATTTTATAAACTTCTATAAGGTCACCCCTCACCTTCCAAAGCTCCAGGGAAAACAGCCCGAGCCTAGTCAACCTCTTCCGACAGCTCAAATCCTCTAACCCTGGCAGCATCCTTGTAAATCTTTTCTGAACCCTTTCAAGTTGCATAACATCTTTCCAGTAGGAAGGAGACCAGAATTGCACACAGTATTCCAACAGTGGCCTAACCAGTGACCTGTACAGTCACAACATGACCTCCCAACTCCTGTACTCAATACTCTTGACCAATAAAGGAAAGCGTACCAAACGCCGCCTTCACTATCCTATCTACCCACAACTCCACTTTCAAGGACCTATGAACCTGCACTCGAAGGTCTCTTTTGTTCAGCCACATTCCCGAGGACCTTACCAGTAAGTGCTAAGGTTTGCTTCCCAACATGCAGCACCTCACATTTATCTAAATTAAACTCCGTCTGCCACTTCTCTGCCCATTGGCCCATCTGATCAAGATCCCATTGTAATCTGAGGTAACCTTCACTGTCCACTACACCTTCAATTTTGGTGTCATGTGTAAACTTACTAACTATACCTCTTATGCTCCCAATTTTTTTTTCCTTTCCCTTAAATAAAAATGCTATTTTACACTAATTGTACACTGTCAAATGTTTGTGCTTTTGCAAAACTTTTGAACAATTCACTTTGTGAGAAGTGTGACATAATGGATCAATTGAAAACTACACAATTACTGATCAGATATTTGAGAAATACTAGTTTGCGTCTGTAAGTCTCCTCCCTAACTGTAAGAAATGCTCTGCACCCTTTGTCGGCCTGACAGCACTTCAGCTTAATTTTTCAGGTAGTTACAGGACCACCATCTCATTATTTTTGTCAAGTTTTGGCTGGTTATATGACATGCTAACAATGTATTTTTAAAAATTAAACTCTTAAATGCATTAAAGATACTTGCTGTGAAACCATATTAAAAGAATGTATTTATTCTGGACATCAGCCCAAGTAGTTTTAGGGTACAAATTGATTATTTTTCAAGTTATGGTGCAATGTAGAACATAGGTTGGATGCAAGAATCTAATGTAATGCACAAAACAGTAATGGGAAAAATTGAAAGGTGGCAGTTAAAGGAGGTTTTAATAATTCTGAAGCGCATTTTGAGGTAAGGAACGCAAAATTTGGTTATTACATCGAGAAGAAAGAAAGCTAACATTGCTATATAAACAGCTTTGCCATGCATACTGTTGACTAATTATAACCTGATGTTCACAGAAGTGGAGTTAAGTGTTCAACCTTTCAATTAGGTAATTTGAATGGTTGAATCTGATGTATGGACTTAAATACTATTTACGTGTAAGGGTGATTGAGTATAACTTGTTGATGGAATGCTTGGCTGAAACTTAAGTTTGATTGTTACTTGTAAAGTACAATTGCACAATGAAAATTTAAATTTGCGTAGTCAGAATTTTTTTTTAGAATATGTTCATTATATGTGAAATAGTGTCAATAATATATTAAGAGCATGCTTTTTCAGGTAAAGTTAAAGAATTTGGAACTATAAAAATTGAGTCATCTTAGTTAACGCAGATCAAGCAAGTCAGAAAATATTTTAACGTCCTTGTTTAAAGTTGTCAATCTTAAAGTTGTACATGTAATATCTTATACTAGAAATATTGCTGATGATATATGCTCATGCATTCTTTTAAATGCACACTGCTGAAATGTATATTCTGCATTTTCAGAATTGACAATGAAAAAAAAATGTCAACATCAAAGAAATTAGCTGAACTGCATTGAATACCTAGAATAAACATATAATTGTCCCTAACCTCTCTGACAGCAATTGATATATGGGGAAAAAAACATGAGTCTGTTCAAGTCTGCAGTTTTGTTTCTAAATGTAGAAATGTATTTTCATCAATATATTGTGGAAAAAGTAATATGTTAGAGTGACCCAGTTGTTTTGGTCTCAGCTGACTGCACATATTAACCTGGTATGCAATTTGTAATTGATGACCTTTTGTCATAGTTTCCAACAATGCCCTTTTGTGCCCTGAGTACAACAAATGTTCAATATTTGTTTCAATGCATTTTTTCCCTTGAGGTATTCCAATAACTTGCATTCAATGTTGATTTCTGTAATTTTAGGTCAAGTGGTTAGTGGATACAGAGTAAGGGATGGAAAATGGACATTAATAGGCCGACAGAGTCCACAAATGCCGCAGGTATGTTTGTTCCTCAGTACAGAGTCATAGAGATGTACAGCACGGAAACACCTTCGTCCAACTCATCCATGCCGACCAGGTATCCCAACACAAACTATTCCCACTTACCAGTACCTGGCCCATATCCCTCAAAACCCTTCCTATTCGCCTATCCATCCAGATGTCTTTCAAATGTTGCAATTGTACCAGCCTCCACCACTTTCTCTGGCAGATCATTCCATACACGTACCACCCTCTGCGTGAAAAACCTGCCCCATAGGTCTCTTTTATATCTTTCCCCTCTCACCCTAAACGTATGCCCTCTAGATCTGGACTTCCCCCACCCCAGGGAAAATGTATCTATTTATCTATTTGTCCTATCAATGCCCCTCATGATTTTATAAACTCCAAAAGGTCGCCCCTCAGCCTCCGATTCTCCAGGGAAAACAGTCATAGTCTATTCAGTCTCTCCCTATAGTTCAAATCCTCTAACCCTGGCAAAACACTTGTAAATCTTTTCTGAGCCCTTTCAAGTTTCATAACATCGTTCTGATAGGAAGGAGACCAGAATTGCATGCAATATTCCAATAGTGGCCTGTTCAGCTGCAACATGACCTCCCAATTCCTGTACGCTATACTCTGACCAATAAAGGAAAGCATACCAAACGCTGCCTTCACTATCCTATCTACCTGCGACTCCACTTTCAAGGAGCTATGAACCTGCACTCCCAAGGACCTTACCATGAAGTGTACAAGTCCTGCTAAGATTTGCTTTCCCAAAATGCAGCACCTCACATTTATCTAAATTAAACTCCATCTGCTACTCCTCATCCCATTGGCCCATCTGATCAAGATCCCATTGTAATGTGAGATTATCATCTTCGCTGTCCATTACACCTCCAATTTTGGTGTCATCTGCAAACTTACTAACAATACGTCTTATGTTCACATCCAAATCATTTATTTAAATGATTAAAATTAGTAGACCCAGCACCGATCCTTGTGGTAATTCAATTTTTACAGGCCTTCAGTCGGAAAAACAACCCTCCACCACCACCCTCTGTCTTCTGCCTTTGAGCCAGTTCTGTATCCAAATGGCTAGTTCTC
Organism: Chiloscyllium punctatum; assembly: GCF_047496795.1. Lineage (NCBI taxonomy): Eukaryota > Metazoa > Chordata > Chondrichthyes > Orectolobiformes > Hemiscylliidae > Chiloscyllium > Chiloscyllium punctatum. Next base: position 66,080,160 of record NC_092740.1, read on the forward strand.
ACTGTATTCCATGAGATCTAACCTTGCTAACCAGTCTCCTATGCGTAACCTTGTTGAACTCCTTACTGAAGTCCACGTACATCACATCTACCACTCTGCCCTCATCAATCCTCTTTGTTACTACTTCAAAAAAACTCAGTCAAGTTTGTGAGACATGATATCTCACGCACAAAGCCATGTTGACTATCCTTAATTAGTCCTTGCCTTTCCAAATACATGTACATCTTGTCCCTCAGGATTCCTTCCAACAACTAGCCCACCACAGACGTTAGGCTCACTGGTCTAAGTTTCCTTGCTTGTCCTTACCACCCTTCTTAAACAGTAGCACCAGGTTAGCCAATCTCCAGTCTTCCGGCCCCTCACCTGTGACTATTGATGATGTAACTATCTCAGTAACTTCCCTAGCTTCCCTTAGAGCTCTAGGGTACACCTGAACAGGTCCGTAGGGTTTTATCACTTTTATGCATTTGAAGACATCCAGCATTTCTCCTCTGTAATATGGACATTTTTCAAGATGTCACCATCTATTTCCCTACATTCTATATCTTCCATTTACTTTTCCACAGTAAATACTGATGTAAAATACTCATTTAGTATCTGCCCCATCTCCTGCGGCTCCACACAAAGGCCACCTTGCTGATCTTTGAGGGCCCTATACTCTGCATAGTTACCCTTTTGTCCTTAATGTACTTGTAAAAATCCTTTGGATTCTCCTTCAATCTATTTGCCAAAGCTATCTCATGTCCCTTTTTTTGCCCTCCTGATGTGTCCCTCTTAAGTATACTCCTACTGCCTTTATCCTCTACTAAGGATGCACTCTATTTATCCTTTCTATACCTGACATATGCTTCCATTTTTTTTCTTAACCAAACCCTCAATTTCTTTAGTCATGCAGCATTCCCTATACCTACCAGCCTTTCTTTTCACCCTAACAGGAATATACTTTCTCTGGACTCTCGACCGGTGACAAGCGGTGTCCCGCAGCGTTCAGTGTTGGGGCCAGAGCTGTTCATGTTATATATTAATGATCTGGATGAAGAGACTGGGGGCATTCTAGTGAAGTTTCCCGACGATACAAAGTTAGGTGGACAGGCAGGTAGTACTGAGGAAGTGGGGAGGCTGCAGAAGGATCTAGACAGTTTGGGAGAGTGGTCCAGGAAATGGCTGATGAAATTCAATGTGAGCAAATGCGAGGTCTTGCACTTTTGAAAAAAGAATACAAGCATGGACTACTTTCTATTTGGTGAGAAAATTCATAAAGCCAAAGTACAAAGGGATCTGGGAGTGCTAGTCGAGGATTCTCTAAAGGTAAACATGCAGGTTGAATCCATGATTAAGAAAACTAATGCAGTGTTGTCATTTATCTCAAGAGGGTTGGAATATAAAAGCACCGTTGTGCTACTGAGACTTTATAAAGCTCTGGTTAGGCCCCATTTGGAGTACTGTGTCCAGTTTTGGTCCCCACACCTCAGGAAGGACATACTGGCACTGGAGTGTGTCCAGCGGAGATTCACACAGATGATCCCTGGAACTGTAGGTCTAACATATGAGGAACGGCTGAGGATCCTGGGATTGTATTCATTGGAGTTTAGAAGATTAAGGGGAGATCTAATAGAAACTTACAAGATAATACATGGCTTGGAACGGGTGGACGTTAGGAAATTGTTTGCGTTAGGCGAGGAGAGTAGGACCCTTGGACACAGCCTTAGAATTAGAGGGGGTAAATTCAGAACAGAAATGCAGAGACGTTTCTTCAGCCAGAGAGTGGTGGGCCTATGGAATTCATTACCACTGAGTTCAGTGGAGGCCGGGACGCTAAATGTCTTCAAGACAGAGATTGATAAATTCTTGATGTCACAAGGAATTAAGGGCTATGGGGAGAATGCGGGTAAGTGGAATTTATAGACAATAGACAATAGATGCAGGAGTAGGCCATTCTGCCCTTCGAGCCTGCACCGCCATTCAATATGATCATGGCTGATCATTCCTAATTAGTATCCTGTTCCAGCCTTATCTCCATACCCCTTGACTCCACTATCTTTAAGAGCTCTATCCAATTCTTTCTTAAAAGAATCCAGAGACTGGGCCTCCACTGCCCTCTGGGGCAGAGCATTCCACACAGCCACCACTCTCTGGGTGAAGTAGTTTCTCCTCATCTCTGTCCTAAATGGTCTACCCCGTATTTTTAAGTTGTGTCCTCTGGTTCGGCACTCCCCCATCAACGGAAATATGTTCCCTCCTGCCAGAGTGTCCAATCCTTTCATAAGCCTATACGTTTCAATCAGATCCCCTCTCAGTCTTCTAAACTCAAGGGTATACAAGCCCAGTCGCTTCAGTCTTTCCGTGTAAGGCAATCCTGCCATTCCAGGAATTGACCTCGTGAACCTACGCTGCACTCCCTCAATAGCCAGAATGTCTTTCCTCAAATTTGGAGACCAGAACTGTACACAGTACTCCAGGTGTGGTCTCACCAGGGCCCTGTACAGCTGCAGAAGCACCTCTTTGCTTCTATACTCAATCCCTCTTGTTATGAAGGCCAGCATGCTATTAGCCTTCTTCACGACCTGCTATACCTGCATGCTTGCCTTCATTGACTGGTGGACAAGAACACCCAGATCTCTCTGAACAGCCCCTTTACCTAATTTGATACCATTGAGGTAGTAATCTGCCTTCCTGTTCTTGCCACCAAAGTGGATAACCATACATTTATCCACATTAAACTGCATCTGCCATGCATCTGCCCACTCACCTAACTTGTCCAGGTCACCCTGTAATCCCCTAACATCCTCATCACATTTCACCCTACCACCTAGCTTTGTGTCATCAGCAAATTTGCTAATGTTATTGCTGATACCATCTTCTATATCATTTACATATATTGTAAAAAGCTGCGGTCCCAGCACGGATCCCTGCGGTACCCCACTGGTCACTGCCTGCCATTTCGAAATGGAGCCGTTAATCACTACCCTTTGTTTCCTATTAGCCAACCAATTCTCTATCCAATCTAGTACTTTGCCCCCAATCCCGTGCGCCCTAATTTTACTCACTAACCTCTTGTGTGGGACCTTATCAAAAGCCTTCTGAAAGTCCAGGTACACTACATCCACTGGATCTCCCTCGTCCATCTTCCGAGTTACATCCTCAAAAAATTCAAGAAGATTAGTCAAGCATGATTTCCCCTTCATAAATCCATGCTGACTCTGTCCTATCCTGTTACTATTATCCAGATGTGCCGTAATTTCATCCTTTATAATAGACTCCAGCATCTTTCCCACCACTGAGGTCAGACTAACTGGTCTATAATTTCCTGCTTTCTCCCGCCCACCCTTCTTAAAAAGTGGCACAACATTAGCCGCCCTCCAATCCTCAGGAACCAACCCCGATTCTATTGAACTCTGGAAAATAATCACCAGCGCATCCACGATTTCCCGAGCCACCTCCTTCAGTACCCTGGGATGCAGGCCATCAGGTCCCGGAGACTTATCAACCTTCAGACCTAACAGTCTCTCCAACACCAAATCCTGGCAAATAGAAATTCCCTTAAGTTCAGGTCCTTCAGCCACTGTTACCTCAGGGAGATTGCTTGTGTCTTCCCCAGTGAACACAGATCTGAAGTACCCATTTAATTCCTCTGCCATTTCTTCGTTCCCAGTAATATATTCCCCTGCTTCTGTCTTCAAGGGCCCAATTTTTGTCCTAACCATTTTTTTGCCTTGGACATACCTAAAAAAGCTTTTACTATCCTCCTTTATATTCTTGGCCAGCTTACCTTCGTACCTCATTTTTTCTCTGCGTATTTCCTTCTTACTAATCCTCTGTTGTTCTTTAAAAGCTTCCCAGTCCTCCGTTTTCCCGCTTATCTTCGCTAAGTTATACTTTTTCTCTTTTAACCTTATATGCTTCTTTACTTCCCTTGTCAGCCACGGCCGCCCATGTCTCCTCCTGGGATCTTTCTTCCTTTTAGGAATGAACTGATCCTGCATCTTCTGCATTATACACAGAAATATCTGCCATTGTTCCTCCACGGTCTTCCCTGTTAAGGTATTAAACCATTGAACTTTGGCCAGTTGCTCCCTCATAGCTCCATATTTCCCTTTATTCAACTGAAATATTGTCACTTCAGATTGTACCCACTCCCTCTCAAATTGCAGATTGAAGCTTATTGTATTATGGTCACTACTTCCCAATGGCTCCTTCACTTCGAGGTCACTGACCAATTCTGGTTCGTTACACAATACCAGATCCAGAATCGCCTTATCCCTGGTCGGCTCCAGCACCAGCTGCACTAAAAATCCATCTCTGAGGCACTCCACAAAGTCTCTTTCTTGAGGCCCGATACCATCCTGATTCTCCCAGTCTACCTGCATGTTAAAATCCCCCATAACAACTGTAGTAACATCTTTGCGACAAGCCAATTTCAGCTCCTGATTCAACTTACCTCCAACATCCAGACTACTGTTTGGGGGCCTGTAGATGACTCCCATGAGGGTCTTTTTACCCTTAGTGTTTCGAAGCTCTATCCACACTGACTCTACATCCCCTGACTCTAGGTCCGCCCGCGCAAGGGACTGAATATCCTCCCTTACCAACAAGGCCACCCCACCCCCTCTGCCCGTCAGTCTATCCTTACGATAACACATGTAGCCTTGAATATTCATTTCCCAGGCCCTGTCCCCATGAAGCCACGTCTCAGTTATCCCCACAATATCGTATCTGCCAATTTCCAAAAGAGCCTCAAGCTCATCCACCTTGTGTCTAATGCTTCGTGCATTCATATATAGAATTTTTAATTTGTTACTGCTCTCACCCTTCCCCTCAACCCTTATTTCACTCAACTTTACAGCATGATGCCTTTTCCAGTTTTCTGCCTCCTTGATACAGTTGTCTTTCTTGACTTCTCTTGTTCTAACTACCCCTTCAATTTCCTTTTTAAACATCCAGCTTGTCCCCTCCCCCCCGCTACTTAGTTTAAATGTAGCGGTGTTGCAGCAGAAAACCTGCCTGCCAGAATGCCGATCCCTGTTCTATTAAGGTGCAAGCCATCTCTCTTGTAGAATTTATGGTTACCATAAAATATACCCCAGTGATCCAAGAACTTGAAACCTTGCTTCCTGCACCAGTTCCCCAACCACACGTTCAAGTCCATTATCTCCTGGTTTCTGGCCACACTAGCCCGAGGAACTGGAAGCAAACTGGAGATAACCACCTTGGACGTCCTGCTTTTTAGCCTTCTTCCTAGTTCTGCAAAGTCTCGCTGTAGTATGTCCCATCAGCCATGATTGAATGGCGGAGTGGACTCGATGGGCTGAATGGCCTTACTTCCACTCCTATGTCTTACGGTCTTGTGGTTATCTCATTTCTGAAGGCTTCCCAGTTTCCAGCTATTCCTTTACCCACAAATATCTGCCCCCATCAGCTTTTGAAAGTTCTTGCTTAATACTGTCAAAATTGGCCTTTCTCCAATTTAGAACTTCAACTTTTAGATCTGGTCTATCCTTTTCCATCACTATTTTAAAACTAATAGAATTGTGGTCACTGGCCCCAAAGGGCTCCTCAAGTCACTTGCCCTGCCTTATTTCCCAAGAGTGGGTCAAGTTTTGCACCTTCTCTAGTAGGTGCATCCACATACTGAATCAGAATATTTTCTTGTATGCTTTTAACAAATTGCTCTCCATTTAAACCCTTAACACTATATGGCAATCCCAGTCTATGTTTTGAAAGTTAAAATCCCCTACCATAACCTATTATTTTTATAGATAACTGAAATCTCCTTACAAATCTGTTTCTCAATTTCCCTCTGCCTATTAGGGGGTCGATAATACAATCCCAATAAGGTGATCATCCCTTTCTTATTTCTCCGTTCCACCCAAATAACTTCCCTGGATATATTTCTGGGAATATCCTGTCTCAGTACAGCTGTAATGCTATCCCTTATCAACAACGCCACTCCCCCCCCCCCTTGCCTCCCTTTCTATTTTTCCTGTAGCATTTGTTTCCTGGAACATTTAGCTGCCAGTCCTGTCCATCCCTGAGCCATGTTCCTGTAATTGTTATGATATCCCAGTCCCATGTTCCTATCCATGCCCTGGGTTTATCTGCCTTCCCGATTAGGCCTCTTGCATTGAAATAAATGCAGTTTAATTCATCAGTCCTACCTTGTTCTCTGCTTTCCTCCTGCCTGCCCTGACTGTCTCTCGTTTGTTCTCAACTGTACCAGTGTCAGGTTGATCTCTTTGCTCACTATCTCCCTGGGTCCCACCCCCCTACCTTACTAGTTTAAATACTCCTGAGCAGCTCTAGTAAATCTCCCTGCCAGTATATTAGTCCCCTTCCAGTTTAAGCATAATCCGTCCTCCTTGTACAGGTCACTTCTTCTACCCCAAAAGAGCTTCCATGCAGTCAGAAAAAATGGGCTCGAATCTTACTGGGGTAGAATTCTTACAGTGGTTACATTTACTGGACTTACTACTTATCTTGAATTAAAAGTTTTGTATCCTGAGAGTTGATGCTGCTATGACGGCAGCATGACAATTGAGAGCTTGCTAACAACAGAGCCACTAATCCATCTCATTTATAAATGATACTTGATTGTGAAAGGAAGCAAGTATTGACAGAAAAGGAGGCTGAATGTGATTCAAATCATGAAGTAATAAAGGGAAGAGATTGGATTAAGGGAGAATGTAGTCAAAGGGTAGAGTAAAGAAGAATACATATAAACTTTGAAAACTCTTGAGCTATTTGTTCCCTGTTTTTAAAAAAAAACACAATTGAAGTTATTCCCTTTCTGTATTCAAACGGTTGATTGGTATTTCAAGAACATGAATCTTGACGTCAAATTAATTAGCAGGTCTAATTTTCCCCAAGCTTAATTGGTAACTCTTACATAAATACAGCAACAACTTGAAACTCTTGGAAAGGTCCATGGCAAGTTGCCATTTCTTGAAGGTAATAGCAGGAATCAGCAAATTATTACAATTTCTCAATTGTAAATTGGACTGTAATTTCCATGCTAAAAGTTACTGCATTATATATTAATAATGCAAAGAGTTATTGGTGGCAAATTCTGGGTCATTGTCTTTAAAAGTTATTTACTTAAAATGATTGCCATGAAATTTTCTAACCTGTCTTTTTGGAACTTTGTATGTTCTTCTCAGGCTTTCTATCATTTGGAGCACCCAATGGATATTAAATACGGAGACACCATAACAGCTCGATGTGTGTTCACAGGAAAAGGAAGGACAACTGTTACATTGATAGGGTAAGTCTTAAATTGACGTGTTTGATAAGTGGCATAGCATTTTTAAAGTTTTATTTGTCAAGTGTTATGGACCAGACAAAACCTGTCAAAATATATTTAGTAGACTGCCTGTACCCTAACCTTTTTCTTATTTTAAAGATAAGTGTAAGGTCTCGTGTTCCAGATACAATTCAATTGGTCAAACTACTTGATATTAAGCAGAACACATTTTATTAAAAGATAAAAAGAAATGAATTGGATTAACTATAACAATCAAAATGTTTAACAAAATAATACACGTATTAACTACCACTAACTGACTGTTCCAATATAATAAAATCCCATATGTGCACTCTTGGCAAAGGCAGATTCAGTAAAACAGGTTATCTCACATCCATTTGTAGCAGCAGGAAGAAATTCCCAGCTTTTAGCTGGAAGAGAGGAATAAAAACTTCCACATCCAGCTTCAAGACCCCAGCAACTGCAGAAACTAAAAATCCTGGTTTTGTGGGAGCTTGACCCCACCATTCAGGCTGCTTCTATTGTTCCAACCTTCTTCAAAAAATAAAAGTCCATGGCCTTGTAAGCTGTTTACTCTATTGGCTTTCAGCAGGCAGTTTTGCATCTCTATCTCAACCTTTCTTTGTAAAATAAAATTAAAAATCGTAAAGACATAGTATTTCAGTGTGTTTTATAAAAAGATTTAATATTTTTGATTCTTCAGTGGTAAATTGATTTAATAATATTATTCAAATTTCCATGGCTTATGAAAAGTAAAGTCTTCAAATTCCCGGAGAGGGTGCTCGCTCATTTGAGAGACAACTGGTGATGAATTTCACCTGAAGGTCACCATGCCTGAGGGGAAGGGTAAAGTTGAGAAACTAGAGTGGTGACTTTATCTGGTATAGAAATTGAACCTGCGCTGTTGGTATCTGCACCCCAAGCAGCCATCCAACCAACTGAGCTAAGCAACCCCCTCATGCCTTAAATAGAATATATTGTTGCATGTTGTCCATATGACTGGAAAGTACATTATTAAAAGAAACAAAGTCTTTGCACTTGTGTTCCAAACCTTTAGCAATAAAAGCTTTTAAGCATATGATTTCTGTAGTGCATGTTACGACACTGGAGGTGAACCCCTCTGTTACTTAAGCCAAATGCTCGGAAAAGCTCTCCTCTCCTCATAATCTGTCAGTGAGTGGCAGCAAACTCTAAAATTCCACTATTTAAAGAAAATAACATCAATTTATTTTTTAAAATTAAGAAGCACACATTAAGCAAGAACTATTCATAACTCAAAGCCCCCCTTTCTCTTAACTGCTTACTATCTGCCTCCAACTCTATAACAATATGCTGTTACAATAAGACATTTAGTAAAATTAATCAACTTAATTTCAAAACCACACAGCCACTGTTGTCATCTGTGTCTGTATGTCTTCCGGTTGAGGATCTTCTTGGGTCTTTCTTTTTACTGCGGGTATGTTTCATATGATAAGTTACCTTTGATAGTGATTGTTTCCTAATTTCTTGGAGAGCAAGATGTTAGATCTCCAGGTGTTCTGTCTTGATGGCAATTGCTCTCTCTCCAGTTTTCAAAATGTCTATATTTTTATACCCTAACATCGGATTGTCTCATTGGTTTGATGTTGGCAAAACAACAAATTCAGACTTGATTGGGTTTTAGTATCCTGGGGCATAATTTAAACTGATCAGTTAAATTTGAATTGTTGTCAAAACAGCAACGCAAACTCAAGTATCCATTTCATAGCCAAATGTTACATATTTTCAATTTTCCAATAAACTCTGGGACTGCCATCTAGTCATATACACAGGTGCTTGTAAGCTCTCTGTTAAAATCCACATTCTCACACTCTTGAAAGTACAGTACACACTTTCAACTTCATAACATACAGAAACAAGGACTGTTACTTGAATCTCTATTACTGCACTATTGATTGACGTGGAGCTACCACTTGTTCCAGGGAGAGTTGCAATACCATGCAGTCATCGAGCTTCTGTTCACATTCTTACTGTATTGCCATGGGTTGCATGACCCATTTTTCAAAGCTGGACAGCGAAGTGATGATTTCTTCTCCAGCCGAATCTCTTCTATCTCTATTGCAAACTCTCCTTATTTTCATGTTTTCTATTAGACTCTGAGCATTTGGCTTACTAGCTATGTCCACTTAACTGACTTGTTTAATAGTCAAGTATTTTGAGACAATTTATTTAGTGTGGGTGTCAGTTTTTGCAAGTGGAAAATCTTTTGAGGTTTAATTTTGAGTGAAGGGTAAAGTGGGGAAGCAATCACTGAAATGAATGGGAATACCTGATCAACAGACCTTTCTCTTTTGGATGGCTCTCTGTACAGCCCTAAACCATAGAACTAACTTTATCCATATACTCTGCCAAGGTTTTATCAGTTTTCTATGTGCAAGATAACCTGCCACCATGAAGATTCCTCCTTCTCATGCAGGATTGGTGTGCAAGTTGTACCTTTGTAATTGCATCCTCGGGATGTTGTCAGATCAGAGGAATTGCCATAATCACTCAAGGTCACTGAGCCTTATGCTTGTCCACACAACCAAGGAAAGCATCAACCAACCCCTCCCTAATATCTAGGCTTTGGCTAACAAGTGGCAAGTAGCTTTTGTTGAGACAAGTGCCTGGCAATGATTATCTCCAAGAAGAGGGAATCTAACCATCACCCTTGACAGTAAATTACCATCGCTAAGTTCTCCACTATCGACTGTCTGGGTTAACCAAATAAATACTGCAGCTCCAAGAGTAGGTCAAAGGCTAGGAATCCTGTGGTGAGTAACCCATCTCCTGATTTCCCAAAGCCTATCCACCATCTATAAGGCACAAGTCAGGAGTATGACAGAATACTCCCCACTTGCTTGGATGAGTGCAGCTCCAACAACACAGAAAGTTTGACACCATCCAGGATAAAGCAACTGATAAACTGGGACCACATCCACAAACAGCCAATCCATCCACCAGTAGCATCAGTGTGTTTTATCTACAAGATGCTCTGCAGTGGTTCCTTACACAGCACCTTCCCAACTCGTGAACCCTTCTATCTAACAACAGCAGGTACATGGGAACAGTAATACATGCAAGTTCCTCTCCGAGCCAGTCACCATCCTGACTTGGATATATATATCTCCATTCATTCAGTGTTGCAGAATCAAAATCCCAGAACTTTATCCCTGAAGACATTGTGGATCTACCTACGATACAGACTGTAGCAGTTAAGGAAGGCAGCTCGCCACCATCTTCTCAATGGCAACTAGGGGTGCGACATAAATGCTGGCCTTGCTGGCAATGCTCACATCCCATGAATGAATTTTTTAAAAAAAGCTGAGGCTGAGTTATACTCAAAATTATTCTTCGTGGCCAATTTCCTTAGAATTAATGACCAAAGATGGACATATGGAAATAATTGCATGTGAATGTTTGAGGTTATTTAAAGTTAGCAATGCTAGATTTTGGTTATGAAATTGTAGCTTTACTACCTGTATCCTAAGTTGCAACAAGTCCTGTTCACACTTTGCTTGCTGATTTACCTTGGCTAAGAAACATCTCATTTTAAAATACACATCTTTCTTTTGAATTCCTCTGTTGCCTGGCCCACCCTATCTTAATAAGCTTTTTCAGCCTTAACTCTGAAAGATCTCTGCACTTCTTTTCTGACCAGGTTAGTGTCCACAGTTTTTATTGTTTTATCACTGACTGTTGTCCCCTCAGTTGACTTCGAAATTCCTCGGGAGGTAGTTGAGAATTTCCTCCCAAAGTATCTTGAATTTTGTTTAATTTGTTTAATTTAGTTAAAAGTTGCAGCAAGTTTCTCCCAATGTTTAGAAATACCTCATAGGATTTCTGTCATGATCCTGCCACACTTTTTGCCATAGTACAAGTAATTCACGCCCCTTTAAGATTCCATTCAATGATTTCTCCAGAAATTTTTCTCTGGTTATGTGATGTTTCGACCTTGTCTTTGCAAGCCTTTCCTTCACTCTCACTCCGGTCTAGATTTGAAATTAGATCCCTTATCTAAAGTTATAAACCTTTCCACATTTCTGGTATTGTGTTGTCCTGCTGGGCAATGTTCTGGACTAGGCCAGACCACTCAAAACATTTTTAAGCAGGTAGCCCAGACTATAACTTAGCAATTTGTTTCCGTCGTGAACAGTGAAAATTACCCAGAGTAAGTTAGCGAGGTTGGCTGCGAGGTTTTAAAACAGTCAAAAATCTATTTACAAAATTACACAATGTAACACAAAGAACAGAATAAAGAACTCGTACAGAACTCAGTCTATCAGAGCTCAACTGTTCCAAATATACACAACACTCCCAATAAACAAACCCCCTTAAAACACAGTAACAGGTTGAAGTTAAAAGGGCAGAAAGAGAGACAACCTGTTTACACAGTCCACTGCTGGACTCCCCACTAGTTCTGGACTGAACTGCTCAGCTAGAGAGCTGACCACTCCCCTTTCATTATACAGGTCACTTCTAAAACATGACTACTTTGGCTTGAGGTCTCATCTGTTTACAAAAAACAAAAAGGCCCCCAATACTCTTTAATCTCTGAACCAAACCAGTCCTATCTGTACCGGGAGCATTTTATTACCCCCTTTGAATAAAAACCAAGGGCACAATATCCTTGAGAAAAGGAACAGTTTTTAGTAAAAAGGGACCAGCTTTGTGACAGCAGTCTTCTGGTTTCCTTGGCTTATTTCCTCAATATCGTGACCTCTTCAAAATGGTGGCTGGTGGACTGCACTGAAAGTGTCCTTCATACCTCATTCCATGCCCTTAGCAAATTGGTAAGATGGGCAGCAAAGGATGCAGCCCACAAGATGACGCATAGAGAGGGGAGCAGCCAGGAGCAGTGGGACCGCAAAAGAGACAGTTAAGGGGCAATCAACATGATGGTGAGGGAAAGGCAACAATAAAACTGGTGTGTTACATCCAAATCTGCAATGGGCACATTCATTCTAGTTCTGCAGTGTGGGCACACAATGATGACATTCATGGCAACAACTTTCCAGTAAAATGCTTTGACGAAGGATGCACTGATGTTTTAAGTGGAAGCCCAGGGAAGTGACATGGAGAAAGGTATCATGAGTGAACTTTGCATTATTGCAGGATCTGTCAATTCCTTGGTCTAAAGTGACTAAACAGTGCTTTTATTGTTAGTGATTTCCTTTAATCAATCTGTTTGGTCATCCTATGACATGTGTGACTTGAGCCAAGCCCATACAGCCCAGAGGTTGGCTAGTGGTTAGCACTGCTGCCTCACAGCGCCAGGGACCTGTGTTCGATTCCAACCTCTGGCGACTGTCTGTGTGGAGTTTGCACATTCTTCCCGTGTCTGTGTGGGTTTCCTCCCACAATCCAAAGATGTGTTATTTGAATTGGCCATGCAACTGTCCATAGTGTTCAGGGACGTGTAGGTTAGATACATTAGTCAGGGGTAAATGTAGAGTAATAGGGTAAGGGAATGGGTCTGGGTGGGTTGGTCTTCAGAGGGTCGGTGTGGACTTGTTGGGCAGAAGTGCCTGTTTGCACACTGTGGATTCTGTGATTCAGAAGTAGCGACCCTACCACTGCACCATAAAGCCCCTCAAAGGTGCTTTTATATGCTGCTAAATAATTGAACCTACATTTCGAATTGCAGTCATCACACCCACATCTTTGATGTTCAAAAATGGTCGCAGTGCAGCTGTTGAGCTTCTCTGTTTCAGATATGCGTCATCTGCAATTCTTTGTGTTTACTTTATTTGAGCTTGTCATTCTCATTTAACATGCGTCATCCAAGATGTGCCTGAAAGGACTTATTAATGGAAGATTTAAATCAATTATTTAAGTCAAATGTAATAGAAATATGTTTTCATAAGCTGAAATGTTTGCAAAGGCAATGAAAAATGGGTGGTTAAAATAAAGCATTTCACAACAGGATTCTGGGATCACACTAATTTGCTGATTTTTTTTTTTATTCTGAGCAGTTGAATAGCTTATTATGAATTAACAGATAGATGAAATATGTATCATTTTCTTACCATCATTCATGGACTGACATACATTGAAGGGCTCCTATCTAGGGAAATTGATTTCCGTTCAATTTAAGGTTCTTAAATGTGTGCTGAGATTAATTAGCAGTAGGAACCCTAGCAGGGATCTGTTAATGGAGCGGAGGTGGATTGTTTACTTCTTGTAAAAAAAAATACATCAATCGTTTTGTCTGATGTCATACTGTAGTCACTTATTCACCGTGGTAACAATAATGACATCCCATCTATTTTGAACAAACTGAAGAGAAAATAAAAAATGCTTCAGCCAATTTGACAAACCTTTTAGGAAACATTCAGAATCCTCTGGACTCATTGTATCCGGATCTGTCTGAGATAGTTGGAAACTGCATCCTATAACATCTGTTAAGACAAACTCCAAATATAATGATGCCAGTACATTACCAGATACACAAACATCTTTCAGCAAAATATATGTCCTCCCAGGTTACCAGGAAGAAACAAAAGCAAAATATAATAGATCCTGCAAATATAATTCTCAGTAAATCGGGCAGTATTTGTTCACACATGACCAGAGTTGGACCATTTGTTCTCCAAAAACCCATTTGCCCTTTTTCCACTCATCACTTCCTCTCCTTCCGCTCCCCTCCAAAAAAATTGCTTAAATATGCAGTGAAGTGTCACATGCAGCAGTTTAAGCAGAGTGTTTATTCTGCTGTCAATGATGTGTCAAAATCACTGTAGTCGAGTAGAGAAAAACTAGTAATTAACCCAAACTTTCCTGTGACAAAACATTGATTTTTGTTAGAATTTAAATGTTTGATTATTTTGCATGACCAACTGTTAGAAGTGCAAATTGAAAAATAATCATCCGTAACCCGAGTGAAAAGTGCACCAGCTGTGTATCTTTTTAACTGCTCAGATGTAAGAATTCAGGAATAAACATTGAACGATAAAGGAAGTCTAAATTCGAGTGAATGAATGCAATATCAAATCCGTTTCAGAGAGAACTAAAGCTGTGGAAAGAAAGATTGACTGAGACCAAGGGAAAAAGAAACGGGAAAAGTAAAAATCAAATCGGCATTTTAAAAAATCTACAACATTATTATTATTGACAGAATGAAAACCCACATGGTTGTTAATTTTCAATGTCAGAGAGGCTGGTTAGTATCAGTTATGACTTGGTGTTGTGTTAGTTACTTCTGAAATAACTGGACTGAACTTTCTCGCCCAGGTTTAACTTGTACCAAGAGCACAAGAGCAGTTTCATAACACACAAAGCATGTCAACTGGTGAACCAGCGAGTAAAATGCCACTGTGGAAAAGCACAAACCAGACATCGATGTTTGGATCTGTCATTTAATTATGTCCTTCATCTGAAATTGGTGTACTAATTGCACTTGGAGAAAGTGAGGACTGCAGATGCTGGAGATCAGAGTCAGAGTGTGGTGCTGGAAAAGCACAACCGGTCAGGCAGCATCAAAGGAGCAGGAGAGTTGACATTTCGGGCATAAGCCCATCAGTAATGACCTGATGAACAGCTTATGCTCAACACGATTCCCCTGCTCCTTGGATGCTGCCTGACCGGCTGTGCTTTTCGAGTACCCCACACTGATTGCACTTTAGCAGAGAGCACCTAGCTTAATAATAATAATTTTAAAAGCAATACCAATGCCCAATTTTGCTTTAATTTAAGCTATTTTGTTTAAAGTTCAGTCAAGGGATGTGGACATTCCAGGCTGGCAAACAGTTGTTGTCCATCCACAAGTACACTGGAGAAGGTGGTGGATGGTGGTGGGGACTGGCTCTAATGCAATGAGGAGTACGTCGGATTCTAAGAGATCGATTGTGTTAGGGGACTGTCTAGTCCGAGGTATAGACAGATGTTTCTGTGGCCAGCAGTGAAAAATCAGAATGCTGTGTTGTTTCGCTGGTGCCAAGATCAAGGATGTCTCAGAGGGTGCTGAATGTTCTCAAGAGGGAGAGGGCCAAGCAGGAGGTCATTGTGAACATTGGAGCCAATGACATAAGAAGGGAAAAGGATGAGATTCTGAAGGGAGAATACAGAGTTAAGCAGGAATTTAAAAGGGGTATAGACAGGGTGGATAGAGATAAGCTTTTTTCCAGGGTGAGGGATTCAATAACGAGAGGTCACGCGTTCAAGGTGAGTGGAGAAAAGTTTAAGGGGAATACACATGCAAAGTGCTTTACACAAAGGGTGGTAGGTGCCTGGAAAGTGTTGTCAGTAGAGGTAGGCATGTAGAGTCATCTAAGGTCGTCTGGATAGTTGCATGAGTAGGTGGGGAGCATAGGGATACAGATCCTTAAGAATTGGACATTAGGTTTAAACATGGGATTTGAATTGGTATTGGCTTGGAGGGCCGAAGGTCTAGTCCTTGTGTTGTAAATTTTCTCTGTTCTTTAAGCTGAGTGGGGGCAGATGTTCACAAGTAAAGGGACGGCTGGAAAATGGGAAGCCTTCAGAAATGAGATAACAAGAGTGCAGAGACAGTATATTCCTGTTAGTGTGAAAGGAAAGGCTGGTAGGTATAGGGAATGCTGGATGATTAAACATATTGATAGTTTAAGAAAAAGAGGGAAGCATATGTCAGGTATAGACAGGATAGATCAAGTGAATCCTGAGAGTATAAAGGCAGTAGGAGTATACTTAAGAGGGACATCAAGAGGGCAAAAAGGGGACATGAGATGGCTTTGGAAAATACAGTTAAGGAGAATCCAAAGAGTTTTTTTTACAAGTACATTCAGGACAAAAGGGTAACTAGGGAGAGAATAGGCCTCCTGAAAGATCAGCAAGGCAGCCTAAATGTGGAGCTGCAGGAGATGGGGGAGATACTAAACGAGTATTTTGCATCATTGATTACTGTGAAAAAGGACATGCTAGATGTAGAATGTAGGGAAATAGATGGTGACATTTTGAAAAATGGAGGAAGTGCCAAATGTTTTGAAATGCATAAAAGTGGACAAATCCCCAGGACCTGATCGTGTGTACTCTAGAACTCTGGAAAGCTAGGGAGGGGATTGCTGGGCCTCTTGCTGAGATATTTGTTTCATTGATAGTCACAGGTGAGATGTTGGAAGACTGAAGTTTAGCTAACATGGTGTCACTATTTAAGAAAAGTGGTAAAGACAAGCCAGGGAACTATAGATTGATAAGCCTGACATCGGTGGTGGGCAAGTTGTTGGAAGGAATCCTGAGGGACAGGATGTACAGGTATTTGGAAAGGCAAGGACTGATTAGGGATGGTCAACATGGCTTTGTGCGTGGGATATCATGTCTCACAAACTTGACTGAGTTTTTTGAAGTAGTAACAAAGGATTGATGAGGATAGAGCGGCAGACGTGATCTATATGGACTTCAGTAAGGCATTTGACAAGGTTCCCCATGGGAGACTGGTTAGAAAGGTTAGATCTCATGGAATACAGTGAGAACTAGCCATTTGGATACAGAACTGGCTCAAAGGCAGAAGACAGAGGGTGGTGGTGGAGGGTTGTTTTTCAGAGTGGAGGCCTGTGACCAGTGGAGTGCCAGAAGGGTCGACGCTAGGTCCACTACATTTAATCATTTAGAGATGATTTGGGCGTGAGCTTATGAGGCATAGTTAGTAAGTTTACAAGTGACACCAAAATTGGAGGTGTAGTGGACAGCGAAGAGGGTTACGTCAGATTACAACAGTATCTTGATCAGATGGGCCAAAGAACTGAGGAGTGGAATATGGAGTTTAATTTGGATAAATGCTAGTTGCTGCATTTTGGGAAAGCAAATCTTAGCAGGGACTTATACACTTAATGGTAAGGTCCTAGGGAGTGTTGGCTGAACAAAGAGACTTGGAGTGCAGGTTCATAGCTCCTTGAAAGTGGAGTCGCAGGTAGACAGGATAGTGAAGAGGGTATTTGGTATGCTTTCCTTTATTGGTCAGAGTATTGAGTACAGGAGTTGAGGTCATGTTGCGGCTGTACAGGACATTGGTTAGGCCACTGTTGGAATACCATGTGCAATTCTGGTCTCCTTTCTATCAGAAAGATGTTGTGAAACTGGAAAGGATTCAGAAAAGATTTGCAAAGATGTTGCCAGGGTTGGAGGATATGAACTATCGGGAGAGGCTGAATAGGCTGGGACTGTTTTCTCTGCAGCATCGGAGGCTGAGGGGTGACCTTATTGAGGTTATAAAATCATGAGGGGTGTGGATAGGGTAAATAGCCAAGTTCATTTTTTTCCCTGGGGTGGGGGAGTCCAGAAGTAGAGGGCATTGGTTTTGGGTGAGAGGGGAAAGATCTAAAGGAGACTTAAGGGGCAACGTTTTCATGCAGAGGGTGATGCATGTGTGGAATGGGTTGCCAGATGAAGTGGTGGATGCTCATGCAATTGGAACATTTAAAAGACATCTGGATGGGTATATGAATAGGAAGGGCTGAGAGGAATAAGGGGCAAGTGCTGGCAAATGGGGCCAGATTAGGTTAGAATATCTGGTAGGCATGGACAAGTTGGACCGAAGGCTCTGTATCCATGCTGTGCAACTCAGTTACAAACTCTATGACTCTATGAATGTGTTTCTACAAGCAGCAGTCTAACACTGGTCCCAGTTATCCCATATTTACCAAGTTGTAGCATCAAGGGACTGCCAAAAGAGGGCTTTTCTCAGCTTTTGGAGAAACTGTGAACCAAATAATGCACTATAGCCTGCTTAAACAGTATGTGCTTTCTAGCATTCCCCTATCAACTGCACTAGGACAAATCTTCCAGATTCCATAGAATACAACCGTATGTATGTCTTTAACCAGAGACCATGTTCGTTCCTGCATTCTGCCTGATCGTCCACTGGAAAAGTACATGTTTTTCTATGCTGTCCTTATTGATTGTAGATCCTTCTCTTGAACTCTCTTTTTTGAGGTGTTTGCTCTTTTTTTTCTTTTCTGTGTAAAACTTGGAGATTACAAATCTTAAAAGCTGGGATGGTCATTGTTTGCAAATGTGAGCAACTTGCACTTTCTTCCCAGTAACTCCTGAAACCCACCTCTCCCATTGCAAAAGAGTCACCCAAGCTTAGGTTGGCCAGAATTCAGAGCAGGTCACATCCAATTCATTTCTCTATTTTACCTATCTTGGAAATAAAACAAGTATTAAACTATAATAATCTAATAATATTATAAACTTGGCATTCGTAAGACAGTGAAGGCAGCCAATAATAATTCTGACTTACCTTCCAAAAGAAAGCAACTAGCATTTGACCTTTTATCTCTTGATAGCACAAGTGAGATGGTGAATTCCTTTCTTTTAATATAGTGCATTATAATTGTACTGATAATTTGTCAAGCTTTTCTTTGGATACTGTTGTAAAGAATATTTTAACCAAGCAATCATTTACTTTGTTAACAGAGGAACATCGAAAGATGAAATGTGCAACTTGTATATTATGTATTACATGGATGCTAAGCATGCCAAGCCATATGCATATTGCATGCAAACTGGTAGTCCTGAATTGTTTAAGCAAATTCCTCCAGAGGCAAATATTCCAATTCCTGTCAGCCCAGATATGGCTATACATGGACATCATACAGGTAAATAGATTATATTAAATCTCAATGGAATGGTTAGCTTGTAGCCAAAGCATAAATATTTTGTTATAGGAACATCACAATTGCAATTCCGTTCCATTACCGAGATCAGAGCAAATGAATGAAACACATGTGGAAAGCTTTCATTTTAGGGAGTGTGTAATTCTGGCATTAAAGGTCTTTGGTTATGTATTCATTAACCATTCAAGGACACCTCTTCAACTGGTTTGAAAGATTTCGATTTCTATTGCATTACAAAACGCTGTTACCAGGGCCACCACTTTACAGATGAGCTAATAATTATTCTGTTTCTGCATGTCCATTGAATATTCTGCAAGAATGGACTAATAGGGAGGAGTCCTAAGAGTGCTATGAAGGGAGTTTCCCTAAAAATAAGTGGTTGGAGGCTATTGTTTCTCCATATTTTAGATATAGAGGAGTAGATTTTGAACTGTGCTGCTTGGAGGATTGGATAGTCTATTAATGTGTGTGTGAAACGAACCTAAGCATGGAATTTCAATCCCTACTTTCCAAATAAATTTGCCATCAATGTTATGCCTTCAAGCTTTGGATATTTGCTTGAACTTTCCGAGTTTTCTTTCAATATAGCGTGTGATATATTGTTTCCCTTTTATAAAGTTATACATGCCACAGTCCTACATATTGTGCAACCCCACATTATAGAAGAATCACACTTTAGAAATCGCGCTTAGTGTTGTTGCAATCATGTTACAGCTAATGCACATTTTAAAAGTTCACATTTTAAAAACAGCATCACCAACTTGTTCATCGTGAATTCATGTTGATGCAACTTGCATTATAGCAGAACAACCTGTATAATAAAATTAACAGGAATATACTACCTATTCTACTGACTGATCTTGGAAGTTTCATTCAGGAGCTCTGTTATTTGGTCTTATTCCTAATTTGAGTTGGATAGATGTTTTTAAACGTTTTATTTGATCGTATTCATACAATTACACAATTTCAAAGGATTTAATGTATATGAAAGAATAAATTGTAATAATTGTATATGTTTTTCATCAATGAAACTAGTCAAAGACAGCCCAGATGAAAATGTCATACTGCAGCAACCTAAAAGAGAGGAAGAGGTGGTTCTTGACCAGGGTATGTACAATCCTATACTTTGATAATAGGTATTAAAACGTATTCTCTCATTTCTGGCAATCATCAGGACAGCATTGCTAACAGATGGAATTATAATGGAATATAAAAAACTTACTGCATTTTAACACTTATTGTGCCAGACTGTCCTGTCAGTGGTAAACAAATGGTGCTACCTGTAAATTATATTTGTCCGTACAGATTTTGCACTGGTACTTTGCATAGATTAGAAAGCTAAAATAGTGTGACACTCGTAGCAGAGCATCTATACAAAGAGGACAATAATTCAACTTTCACAAAAACGTTGAAAAGGTTTAAACCATGAGGTGCCACTTTTTTTTCATCAATCAAGATTGAATGAGGTACAGACAGGAAAAGTTAGGCTGAATTAAAGAAAGTGATATGGAAAAGAAAATGCAACTTTTCTAAATTGCTCAAGGGTAATGAAAATTTGTAAGAATGAGACTGTGCCTTTGTAAGAGATCATTTTTAGAGCACGAGAAGGTGTTTGGCAAAAGTTGAAAAACCTCACTCTATTAGAAAGGTACCCACTGGGATGGACATGACCTACCTCCCTTAGAGATTAGTTCATGTTGGTCCTGTGAGTATTGGGATGATATGCTGTATCGCCCCATTCTTGTATTTCACTCATGAGTCAGATATTGAATACTGTTTTCAGGAAGCTTTTTGAGGAGCAGAGCATCTCAGATAACAGGTTCTGAATATTGAGCGTTTCATGGCACATGGATAGCACCACTGTTATCTGATTTCCAGGTAAGTTACGATAAATATTGTTAGCTTTACTTTTATCTCTGCAAGATTTGAGCTAATTATGTTGAAAAACTGCAATTTTACAGTGTATTTTCCATTCTACTCACTGCAATGTAAGACTGTAAGGCATAGGAGCAGAAGTACTAATACCCAAGGTCTTTTCCCTGGGTTGGGGGGAGTCCTGAACTAGGCTTGACGTGAGAGGGCAAAGACTTAAAAAGGACATGAAGTGCCACTTTTTCATGCAAAGGGTGGTGCGTGTATGGAATGAGCTGCCAGTCGTGGTGATGGAGGCTGGCAAAATTGCAATGTTTAAAAGCCATCTGGACGGGTACATGAATGGGAAGGTTGAGAGGGATATGGGCAAGTGCTGGCAAATGAGACTAGATTAATTTAGGATATCTGGTTGGCAAGGATGAGTTAAGTAATGAGACAAGGGAGTACTCAATGACAGCGCACTAGGAAACTCAGGAACAGAGGAATCTTGATGTGCTTGCCTACAGATTCCGGAAGGTGGCAGGACATGTTGGTGCTTTTATCAGTTGTGGTATAAATTATAAGAACAGGGAGGTCATTTATAGAGTCATGATGCTGTTCAAAACTTTGGTTCAGCCACAGCTGGAGTATTACGTGCAGTTCTCATGGAAGTGGAGAAAGATGGACCGAAAATAAAGATTCTCAATTGGGAAAGCATGACTTAATATGACAAGGCAGGATTTGGCTAAAGTAGACTGAGAGCAGTTTGTTGCAGGAAACTCTATTTCAGAGCAATGGGTGTTTTTAAAAAAGAGGCAGTAAAATCGACATTTCGGGCAAAAGCCCTTCATCGGGATGAAGGGCTTTTGCCCAAAACATCGATTTTACTGCTCCTCGGATGTTGCCTGAGCTGCTGAGCTTTTCCAGCATCTCGAATCCAGAATCTAGTTTCCAGCATCTGCAGTCATTGTTTTTACCTAGTCTTTTAAAAAAGGTCGTGTGCTTTCATTCTCCTATCAGTTCCCATAAAGGTGAAGAGTGGGACCAACAGGTATTGAGAAGTTTGGATGTGGAGGAATGTCCAGGTTTGGATTAAAAAGAGAATAGAACCTACAGTAGATATAGAAAGCTCAAAACACCTGCAGACCTTGACACATAGAAGGTACAGTGGATTACTGTAAGAAAACATAAATTAGAAAAGTGAGGCAGCATGTAAAACATTGGTATGTAAATAAAAGAACATCCAAAGGCATTTTATAAAAATATTAAGGCCAAGAGGATAATAAGAGGTGAGGTTTTAAATGAGTATTTTGCATCTGCATTCACTACAGAGAAGAGCAATATAGGTTTCGAAATTGGGAAAGAGGACTGTGAAATGCATGAAAATAAATTTGAGAGGGAAGAGGTATTAGCAGTTTTAATGGGCTTAAAATTGAATAAATCTTCAGCCCCAGCTGAAAGATATAAGTTGTTTTGGGTGGCAAGGGAAGAAAGTGCAGGCATTAAGTTTTGGAATTTTCTCTGGACACTGGAACAGTTCTGGCAGACTTGTACTCTTTTTTTTATTTCATTCTTGGGATGAGGGCATCTCTGGCTTAGCCAACATTTATTGTCCATCCCAGAGGGTAATTAAGAGTCAACCTCATTACTGTCGGTCTGGAGTCTCATGTAATCCAGACCAGGTCGGGATAACAGTTCCCTTCCCTAAAGAATATTTAGTGAACTAGATGGGTTTTAAATAGGACAGCTAATATACTGGTGGTAGCATTGTGTAAGAAGGGTGGGGATAAACCTGGGAACTTTCAGCCAGTGATTTTAAGATTTATGAGAGAGAAATGTTTAGAGAAAAAAAAGATTCTGAGGGGCAGAATTAATCTCCACTTTGAGAAGCAATTATCTTGCTGAGCATTTTTGTATGCAATCTTACTAATCTTGCCTCCAACAACTATGAACAACAATAGTCTCTGCATCAAATGTGCAAGAGCCATTGCCAGGTTCAGTGTATAGAATACTTGCATCATTCCAGACACTTGTCCTCTGAATTGTTAAGGGTTAATATTTTGAAATTTAGTACTCTGGATAATGTCCCACACGGGACTGTTGTTACTGGGAAATCTCTACTGTGCAGTCAGTCTGCAAATTAAAGGTGGTTAAAATATTTATGTCTGTAATTAATAATGCAGTATTATTTTCCAGACTGAATTTTTCAACAGCTGTGCAAAACATTTAGCCTTGAAAATAGCATTTTAAGGGTGGGAATTACAGGAAGGATGAAAAGTGTGATAAATTGAAATTTTGACATATGTGAGATCATACAAAAAGTGCAAATGACAATAGGGGAGAATTTTCTTTGAAGGAATATGTTTTACAGACATGGTGGCATCAGAATCCATAGATTGTTGAAAGAAAATTTACAAGGACAAGAGCAAATAAGTGAGACTAAATGTACAATTTTGTGGAAAGCTGATATTGGCACAAGGGGACAAATGGACATGTTCAAAATTTGTGAACTTCTTGTTCAGTTTAACCAAAAATAACATTGAAACAACTCATTGTGAACAAAAGAAAGTCTGCATAATCAGCAAATAAATCCATCAAAAAGTTCCTTCCCACTAACTTAGGTTATTGGCAAGTAAGTCTTTTCGTCAAGAGTTTGGATTGTAGGTACTTTGCATAACAGATGTTGAATAGAATACTACAATATCATGCATGAGTTCAAGCTTGGAGTTACTCTTTCATTTGTTTGTAATTCATTGTATTTGGAAGAATAAGAACTGATCCCATTTCTGCAATCTTTTTTCCCCTGTTTTTAAGTGTAGACAATTTTAATTTTATTCCTTGGCCATGGTTTTTTGTTTGAGCTTGGAAAGACACAATTTGTATTTCTTTGCCTTTTTATTGCATATCTGAGCTATGGTTGACTTTGACCAAGACTTTTGCCTTTTCATGTTAGAGTTCTGTTTGAAATGCGTTTTGACCCTGATGGTATGCTTGAGAAGTATGCATGCAGAGATAGCCAAGTTAAGTGGCCTGCCTCAGTTATCCACACAGCTGCCCAACATAATTTAAAGGCCTTTCCTAAATCTCAGACTTCATCACACCAAGCTCCCACCCCACTTACTCCCATGTTACCCTCAAATTCTATCAGTATGCCACCTTCATGCCTTTAATATATGTGCCATGTATTCCTGAGAAGCCATGCAATAGTAAAGGGACTTAGCTTGAACTAAGGAACTAGTTGCTTTCTACCCACCCTGCCCATGTCCCTCATTATCTACACTCTAAAGAAAAAAATACCTGAATAATCGGACATCTCTTCATAGCTAAACAGGCTCCAATCCAAGCAACATCCTGCTGAATCTCCTTTGCACCCACTCCAGTGCAATTGCATTCTCTGGTCTAATGACCAGAACAGCAAACAGTACTGTGGCAGTATCAAAGTTTTGCACAGCTCTGATATAACCTCCCTACTCTTATAATCTGTGCTATAAATGACCCCTCTAGGGATCTGTAGTTAAGAACTCAAAGATCCCTGCGTTATTCTGAGCTTGTTGCCATTCAGAGTTCTGTTCGCCTCTTCTTTTAAAGTGCATCACCTCACATTTTCCAGGATTAAATTCCATTTGTCACTGATCTGTCCACCTGACCAAAACATCTGTATCCTTCTGTAACTCAAGATCTTTCTCCTCACTGCTGGCCCCTTCCATGGCCAATCTTCATGTCATCCTCAAATTTACTTAGCAACCCCCACATTTTTTTTTCCTGAGCTGCTTATTTACCATATATACTCAAGTAAAAGTCAATCTTATGTAAAAAGTCAACCCCCCCATTTTTAGCCAAAAAATGTGGAATTTTCCATATATCTCATGTAAAAAGTCAACCTTGGTTCTTCACAGATATCAACATTTATTACCCTGTGCATAAATGTTATGATGAGGAAATGAATTATTTTTGCGCTGTTATGTGTTTTGATGTACAATTCACAGCACTACTAAGGTACGGATTTCTTAAGTGCATTATCAAACGAGCAGTATAATTAGGTAATACAAAATTTAATACACCATCATTTACTATATGCATTTGCTTCACTATAATTACAATATCCCTGATCTACTGATCTTTTTTTTGATTTTATGACAGCTTTACTGTTGTTTCATGGCAAAGCAAAATTTAAAGATCTACCATGTAATTGTAATTTAAAGGCTTACTATATTTCTACTTCACATTTTGTATGTATAAATGAAAGATTATTAATTTTTTTTTTATCCAGTAATTCCATTTTTCATTGCTTTTATTTCTTCGTTTAGAGATCAATTGAGCTTCTGCTAATATGGTATTTTGGACTGTAGCATAAATTTCAGCTCTTCAAAAGTATAATAGTTGACCCCATAAATTTAACTTTTTTTTTAAAAAAGTCTAAAAGATTTGATTTTAATATAAGTATACAAGGTGTACAAATATCTTGAACAATAAGCGACCCAGCACTGGTTCCTGTGGTTTGCCACTGTATATTGGCCTCCAGTAACACAAACAGCCTCTGTGTGGTCAGAGATGTGGCTCCAGGATCGACCACACAAGGACACACACAACCCATGACTAGTGACATGGAATTTCCTAGTTGGACAATCATATTGAGCAAGTGATTGCCAGTGACAACCACCACCCTCTCTCATCACTAAATTTGGATCCAACTTGCCAAGTTCCCTTGGATCTGTTCTTTATTTATCTTCTTTCCCAAGCCTTTGTCCACTGATAAATAACTGATAATTTTGGGGGAAAAAACAGAAGACTGAAAGGTGAACTTAATATGAGAGGTCCCTTTTTAAAATATTTATTCATGGACATAGGCAACACTGACCAGGCCAGCATTTATTGTTCATCCCTAAATGCCCAGAGGGCACTTAAGAGTCAACCACATTGCTGTAGGTCCTGGATTCAGCTAAATTGGTTAAGGATAGCAGATTTTTTTCCTTAAAGGACATGAGTGAATCAAATGGGTTTTTCTGACAATTGACAATGAACTCAGTTATCATTAGATTTTTAATTTCAGATTTTTGTTGAATTTAAATCTCATCATCTACGATGGCAATCTGCAAACCAGAGTTCTGTGAACATTACCTTTTGTTTCTCAATGAATAGTCTAGCGATAATACTACTACGCTATTGGCTCCCTATTGCCAGCTGCAATGCAGGTCCGCGAACTTTC
Organism: Chiloscyllium punctatum; assembly: GCF_047496795.1. Classification (NCBI taxonomy): domain Eukaryota; kingdom Metazoa; phylum Chordata; class Chondrichthyes; order Orectolobiformes; family Hemiscylliidae; genus Chiloscyllium; species Chiloscyllium punctatum. The sequence continues at coordinate 66,106,087 of NC_092740.1, forward strand.
TGACTCCTTTCTAAATCAACTGAGTGCATTGCAGGTTACCTGGCTTGTAGGCTTCTGGTGTTATGATCTTGCTAATGGAACTACTGGGCAAATCAAATCATCTTATGAGACCTGATTAGAATATTTTTGTTTTATTTGATTAATTGGGTGGCTCAGCCCTTGAAACATACTCTCCCAAGGTGCATACTTTCTTTAATGAAAGAACAGAAGATTATTAAACTGAGGGATAAAGAACCAAACCCAGCTAAATAAGGCAATTATAATTACCTAAAAACGCACAACAAACCAGAGTGTCAACCTGTTTTCGGACACTATCCATCATAGGGTTTCCAGTCCAGAGAATGTACACTCCTATCTCAATCCCTTTAGTTTTTGCTTAACTGACTCCTTGTAGTTTGTGTGTAGTGAACTTGGAGACAGTTTTGTGAGTCCTTTCTAAATCTTCAGACATGAACTTTTCATCAATCTAAGAAGCTGTTCTTTCACTGTTCTAATAATATGCTGATTTGTAAGTAACTAGACCCTCTTATTTTGAAAATTTTTACAAAGAAGAATGCTTCTACTGAGGAAACTTGTTCCCTGAACTACCCTAAGCTGCTGCTAGAAGCGAAACTAAACTAAACCAAACTTGTGCCAAACTAAACCTCTGTGTCTTCTGCAGTGATTTTAGTAGGACTCCAACCTCAATTCCTGCCTGGAATGAATGAATGAGTGAATGATTGATTTATTGTTACACAATATACAGAGAAAAGTTTGCATTTTGCATAATGATCTGGCGCCATTTTTATAGTTTAAGAGCAAATTTAAATGATGTAGCTTAAAGAGAAGTCCATTAACATAGTTCTGAGCCAGCTCACACCACCGCCTTCACCGCTGGGCCAATTCACCACCTCCACTGCCCGGGCCAAAGCAGAGACTATCGCCAAGGACAGTGGTACCCTTCCATCAGTGCTTTGTCACTGCCAGTGCCAGACCCAGCAAACGACCAAGTTGCCAATTCTTGGGCGCCATCTGCTGTCATGTCAGTATTGCTCATGAATTAGAATTTAAAATGGTGGATACTAAATTAGTTGGTGAATGTTTCCACACTTGTGTTCCTTCCCCAACCAGCCATGTTTAGAAGCTAAGAGCCAGATGTGGATATCTCCACAGATGTTTATTTTTAAATCTTTATGGATTGGCCTCCACTGAATTTGATTTATCAGTTAACATCAGACAACTCTGTCCAGTGTCTGTTTTGTTGTTGCTTTTCGATATGTGAAGGTAATTATATTGATAACTTTTCTTGACTGACTTATTTTGGATTAAGTTTTGTTTGACGTAGTTGCAATCTTGTGTACACCTTGCAACCTGTTCCTCTTTTCTTGAATTTGGGAAAATTGCCCCATCCCGAATGCAGCAAAAGCCGAAAACCTGCTCTTTCCCATTCCAGTTTCTACAGTTTTGTTACGACAAAAGGCAACATCATCTTCCTCAGTGGCTCCCGTTTTGCCAGCATTTCCTTTCCTAACTGCTGGCTGCTGCTCCAGTCACAGCTTGCGCCTCCTACTGCTGATATATTTTATAGTGAGCAAGCATGGGATTCATTGATACAGCCTGCGATTGGATGAGCTGCTCCTCAGTAATTCTATTTACGGGTGACCTTTCTCTGGTAGCTCCAGTGCTGAATTTTCCTGGGCCTTGAGTGTACGTTGTGTTGGCAATTCCTTTTGTTCTTGAATAGGGCTGTGCATGCACTGGAGGGCAGACTACATGACCCAGAATGCATCCTGGCTGCCCATGGTCGCTTGGATCTTGCTCTTTGAAAATCATATCTCGAGTGTTGTGGTGCAGAGTGCCCAATATGTGTTTACAATCACATTGAGAGGTAGGAACAGTGTTGTCTGTGCCTGGCCTCTTGAAGGCATGGGTTCTTCCCCTCTGCCTACAAATAGGGACATGTGAACAGCCATGCTTTTTTGGATTTAGCAAAAGCTAATTAGAGTAATTCCAGCCTTTGGGACTTGAATAATATGCATCAGGTAATTATTTTTTTTTATATAATCTGGTTGAAGTAATCAAAACTGATAACCTGTAAACCACAAGAGATTCAGAGCACTCCTGTCAGGTACATATCCTAACACACTCAGGCATTGAAATAAACACAAAACAGAACAGAAAGACATTAGAGCGAAGGGATATTGTAAACCTCCTCGAGATTTGTTTTTTTTAAAAACTTTTCATGGTCACAAAACCAAGTAGCTTAAAAGAATTCAAGAAAACAGTTGTAGTGGTCAAAAGACAGAGCAGTCGAATAGCAACAAAAATTTAGTTTAGTTTATTGGAAAGATCAATTCGCAGATTTGTTAATTCACTCCCTAGACTCTATGAATCTCACCTGTGTTTCTTTGCAATAATTTGAGCCCAGGACATTTGTTTCATGTCAGAGGGTAATATTGAAATGCACCTTGCTGAGTAATGACAAGTTACAGTGCGACAAGGTTGCAGTAAGTTCTTATCAGTGAGTCATCATGCTACCTCACAGTTTCAGCCATGCTGGTGACCAGTTATTATATACAGATGTTAAGCATTTTAATATGGATTACAGTTGTGGACCTGTTGCATAGATTCCGAACACTATCGGAAATAGTCTCCTGCAGAAAGAAAACAAAAAAAGAAAGATTCAAGGAAGAGTATCTATATTGTGTTCCTGTTTGGTCAAATATTACTGCTAAAGTGAATCATATCAGTATTCAGATGTTTCCTAGGAGGGTTTGCGTTAGTCATTAATCTTTCAATTTGGATATTATTATGCATTCAGTGTCCAGTGAGCTGTCACAGTCAAACTAACTATTTCTAATCTCTTATCAGAAGAAGGCAAAGGTTCTTTATTGATTTCCCTAATTCCAGTTTGATAAATAATGTATGTTATAAGTCTTTGAATAACATTTAAAATAATTGTCACTATCCTATTGCTGTCCTGCCTGTTCTATTATCTTTAGCAGCTTATTAACCTTTTCACATCCTGTTTTCTCACTGCTCTGCTTTATTTTTTCCACTTCTGTTTCCTTGCAATCCCTATGCAGGTAATTTTTATGCACTCATTTCCAAGCTCCTGGGAGAACGAGAAGACGTGGTTCACGTACATAAGTACAATCCTACACACAAGGCAGAATCAGACCTTGTTGCTGCAATTGCTAATGTGGTGCAAAAAAAGGACCTGACTTCTGGTCCGAAGGAGTTTTTGAGTCTTGATGAAAGATCTGACCCCGTCTTAATAAGAGACAGAGTTCACAAATTCCACAGGATAGAATCCACTGTAAGGCCTGCTGGCAATAAATTATCAACTCTGCAGCCCAGATCTGGGTTGAACAGCAGAGAGATTGAAAACCGTGGAGGTGGGTCAGGCTCTGTATGAAACCATGTTATGTTTTTGCTCTCGTCAAAATCTGAAGGGATTATTCGTTTATTTAGAAAATTAACTGATCATTTTTACTACCAATATTGAGTATTAAAGAATTAATTGAGAGTATTAAATGCAAATTTATAAATTTGGAGTCAAGTATTACGTTACTTATGCAATACCAATGCATAACAAAAGTTTGTAATAAATGTGGAATTTGCAAAAGATGTTTTGGAATTTTAATTTTTTTTGTGACAACTTACCAATTTTTAAAAATATTTGCTTTAGACTGTATTTTATTTGATATGTGCTGCTTTAAAAGTTTTGAAAAATTTATTCATGCAAAGATCCATGTAAGTCTCTAATAAACTTATTGACTTTGCATCTTATTCCCTTCAGGTTTATATGAAAATTAGTGTGATGGTTTCAAAGCTTGTGATGTGTTGGGTCCCGTGTATTGAATGTGTTCAGTGTTGCCTTCTAATGAGCTACTGGCTTTTACAGTCATTTTTAAAGTGACTAATATGTGCGCATAACAATGTTCTGTGTTTACGCTCTTTTCTTCCATGGCATTGTTCAACTTATTGTGATTCTACCAAGAAGATTCACCTTATTTGTCAAATTGACATTATATGAAATAGTCAAATTTATATCCGATAAATGTCAGATTCTATTTAAAGATTATATAACCTTCAATCAAAATCTTATTTTTCAAAAGATCTACCACTACTACTTAAATCTCAGCAAAGCTGTTATTTTATGTGAAAAACATTCCAGATTAATAAAAGCCTGACCTGCAGCAATTTATTTTTTAAACATCGTGTTCCAAATTGCTGTATTGCCATAGTAATTTTAATGGTGCATAGTATAGATGGACGCTAATGAGTTTGTAAAAAGGATCATTGAAGTCATATGGTGATTGTGTGATATTTAGATCTTGTATTAATTCTGATTGAGCCACCTGTTGGAATTAGCAAGTAGAAGTGAATTGCTGCTTCAAGAAAAACTGTAGAATGAACTCCTTGGAATGCTGCAAGTAATGCAAGTCAACTCCAATTCATTGGTTATAGATACACACCTAGAATTATAATAGCTGGAATTAACTGCTTACAAACAGAACCAAGAAGCATAAAATAATAAGGCATTGAACATTATCTTTAAAGATTTGAATAGAATTTTTGACAACAGTTAAATTACAGTCCTATCCTAAATCAGACTTTTTCACAATTAATACAGACTTAATTCATTATGGTGTTGAGCTCTGTTATGAAATTATTTAGTAAATGAATTAGTGAATATTCTCAGGTCAAAATTTTGCCTTATTGCTATTATAATTTAATTTGTATCAATACTACTATTTAGGATAAAACCACAGCCAGCTAATGTCTTAATGGGATATTTGATTAATGTGCCGAAAATAGGCCAATAATGGGGTGGGGGAGTCCAGAACTAGAGGGCATAGGTTTAGTGTATAAGGGAAAAGATATAAAAGAGACCCAGGAGGCAACTTTTTCCTGCAAAGGGTGGTGCATGTATGGAATGGGCTGCCAGAGGAAGTGGTTGAGGCTAGTACAATTGCATCATTTAAGAGGCATCTGGATGGGTAGATGAATAGGAAGGGTTTGGAGGGATATGGGTCAGGTGCTGGCAGGTAGGGCTAGGTTGGGTTGGGATATCTGGTCGGCATGGACAAGTTGGACCGAAGAGTTTGTTTCCGTGCTGTCCATCTCTATGACTCAATGTCTGCATTTGGACTCTTGTATGGCATCCTATTTGTTCCATCATAAAAACAACAACCAAACAAAAATATTTGGCATACAACACCTGTGATAGTTCCTAGTTCTATTTGTGCATTTTATGACGTATTTGGGAGCAATCAATATGAGCAGAGGAAATGTAATGGGAGTAAGCTTAAGGCTGACCGTTCCAGTGGTTTATTTCATAGGGTTTTAGACCATAAGAAATAGAAGCATGAGTAGATCATTCAACTCCCCCTGTCTGCTCCACCATTCAATAGAATCATGTCTGATATGGCATGACTCGGTTTCACTTTCCTGGCCTTTCCCCATAACCCCTGATTCCCCCTACTGATCAAGAATCTATCTACATCTTTAAAATAAGTATTTTCAGAAACAGATGCATTGTTTGTAATATTTTAGAATTCCTCCGATTGCAGAAAGGTTCTAGTGGATTAGAAAAAGCAAATGTATCGCATCTGTCCAAGAAGGGCAAAGACTGAAGATAACACATTGTAGGCTTGATAATCTAGTGCCTGTCATTGGGAATAAGCTAGAAACCTTTAATGAAGAGAGGGTAGCAGGACAGTTGGCAAGTAATAATATAATTAGGAAGAGTCACCATGGTTTTATGAAAGAGAACTTGTGTTTCACAAATTAATTAGTGACCTTTGAGGATGTAACAAAGATGGGTAAAGAGAAATCCATATAAAGCTTATTTGGGTTGCCAAAAAGCATTTGATGGGTGCCACATGGAGGGTCACCAAACAAGATAAGAGCTTATGGTGTTGGAGGTAACCTGCCAACATAAATGACTGACTAGCCAACAGGAAATGCCATCTAAAAAATGGGTTATTTTCAGGATGGTTAACTGTGATTAATACTAGGATCTATTTACAAGCTATACCAACGACTTGGAGGAAAGATCAAATATTTGTTTGTTGTATTTGCTGTTGACATCAAGATAGCTGAAAAGAAAGTTAAGTAGAGTTAATGAGTCAATAAAAGGATTCAGGTTGTGTGAGGGAGTGCAATTTTATTTGGTAGATGGAGTATGATGTGGAAAACTGAGCTTATCCACTTTTGCAGGAAGAATAGAAAAGCAGAATGCTAATTAAAAGGATACTGCAGAATGCTGCACTGCAGAGGAAATTTGGTGCCTTCTGGATGAAACTCAAAAGGTTATCATGCAGCTCTAATGAACAATTAGGAAGGGAGATGGTATGTTGCCTTTATTGCATGGGCATTGAAGTTTACAAGGAGACATGTTTTGTTTTTGCTAGGTGAGTCTACACTTTGATTATTGTGTCTGGTTTTGGCTACCTTAATTAAGGAGGGGCACATTGCAGAGAGAGTTTAGTAGGCAGGGAAATCAGTAGGTTGATGTCCTGTAAAGCAAGCAGCACTCATTTTCCAGAAATGTCAGGAAGTGAGAAGGAACGGTATGCAGAAACTCGTGTCTCCAACAAGAGAATCCCACCCTTTCCCTTGACATTCAATGGCATTAATATTGCTGAATCCGCAGTATCAATTACCTGGGGGTTGTTATTGACCAGAACCTGAATGAGAACGCCAACATAAATACTGTGGCTATGAGTAGCTCCAAGACTGAGAAGTCTGGTGAGTAATTCTCCACTCGACCCCCACAAACCTGCCTTTCATTTATAAAGCGTAGTTCAGGAGTGAGCTGGAACACCTTCCACTTACCTTAATGAGTGCAGCTCTTACAATATCTTGGACAAAGCAGCTCACCTGATTGACAACCCCATTTACTGCCTTAAAATTCTCACACTCCATCACCAAAGCACTGTGTACTGTTTGCAAGATACATTTCAGCAACTCAGCAAAGTTCCTTTGACTGCACTTTCCAAACTTGTGACCTCTCTAACTTAAAAGGATAAGGACAGCATATGTTTGGGAATACCACTATCTGCAAGTTCCCTTCCAAGATGCATACATCCTGACTTTGAATATATTACATTTCCTTCAGTTTTACTGGTTCAAAATCCTGGAAGATCTTTCCCGCAGTACAGTGGATGACTGCACCAGATGGGTACATTAGTTCAATAAGGTGACATCACTGACTTCTCAAAGGCAGTTAGGAGTGAGCAGTAATTGCTGAATGACCTCCCCCCACCTTTTCTGCTCTTCCTTGTATTATTCCTCTGACTGAGGTGATCTAGCCCAACGCAGATCAACCTGAACCTGAGCTTTTACTTATTTGTATTGGTCACCTCTGTGGTGCTGATCCATATTTAGCAAATGGATAAGTTAATCATTTTCAACTGAGTTGCAAATATTTAGAATGCCAACTTAAGATGACAGATATGATTTTAAAAACTTTATGCAAACCAACGTGTGTTGAATATTAACTTTGAGTTTTTGTTGGTATCAACCAGTTGACAGCACACATGGAAACAAAAGACTTGATAGCTATTACAGATGTTGCAGGGTAACCAAGACGGGGACTCTTGAATATGAAGAGTATTTGATGTTCTGGAAAAATAGGCAACAAGGTAATGGAAGTTGGGTAGCAGTGTTAATAAAGGAAGTTATCACTGTGGTGGTGAATATTGATATAGATGTGATAGATTGTGATGCAGAATCCATATGGGTGCAAGTAAGGAATAGCAAGGGAAAGGAGCCACAAGCATGAGTCATCTATAAGCCTTTGAAGAGTTGCTTACTGCATTGTATGACATGTATAAATAGGGAAATAATGGAGGCATATAAGAAGGTCATTATAATTGAGAAGGATGAACTACTTGTGGTTAATGAGGTTGTCAAGGAGAAAGTCCAATCAAAAATTAAGGTATACAGAGTGACGAAAACTAGTAGTAGGTCAGAGGATTGAGAATTTTTTAACAACCAACAATGGCTGACTGAAAAGTTAATAAATGAGGAGAAATTTTATTATGAACATAAATTGGCAAGAAATATAAAAACAAACAGCAAGAGCTTCTACAAGTATATATGAAAAAAAGAAATGTAGTGAAAGTGTGCGTGGGAGCCTTGGAGAATGCAACTGGTGAATTGATAATGAGAACATGGAAAAAGTAGGTGATTTTTTAAAAAAATTCGTTAGTCTTCATGGGCATGGTGCTGTACATAACCCAAAGATATCATGCATAATATAGTGGACCCACAGATTTTGTTTTTGAAACAATAAATACCAAAAAGAACTGCAGGTACTGGAAATCAGAAAGAAGAACAAAAATTGCTGGAAAAACTCAGGCCTGGTAGTGTCTTTGCAGAGAACTCTAGAGTTAATGTTTCAGGTCACGTGACCATCCTTCAGAACAGATGGTAGCTAGGAAAAGATTCTTCTTTATGCAGAAGATGAGATTGGAAGAGGAGTAAATGATGGATCGAGATGGAGCCCAGAGTAAGAGAAAAACAATTATTCAGACAAGGGACTGGGTAAAGGTCAGTCTGAGGAAGTAAGTAGTTGCTAATGGGGACGATGATAGCTGACAATGGGTTGTGTGTGGTAGCAGCCCATGTGATGATGGCTTGGTGTATAGGGGTTGAGGTAAGGACATGGGAGAGATGGTAATGTTCTGAGTTCACATCCAGCCGCGGCAGATCATAAAATTTGAATTCAGTAATAACCTGGAAATAACAGAGTCATAGAGATGTACAGCATGGAAACCCGACCCTTTGGTCCAACCCGTCCATGCTGACCAGATATCTCAACCCAATCTAGTCCCACCTGCCAGCACTTGCCCATATCCCTCCAAACCCTTCCTGTTCATATACCCATCCAACTGCCTCTTAAATGTTGCAATTGTACCAGCTTCCACCAGTTCCTCTGGCAGCTCATTCCATACATGCACCACCCTCTGTGTGAAAATGTTGCCCCGTAGGTCTCTTTTGTATCTTTCCCCTCTCACCTTAAACCTATGCCCTCTAGTTTAGGACACCCCGCCCCCAGGGAAAAGACTTTGTCTGTTTATCCTATCCATGTCCCTCATGATTTTGTAAACCTCTATAAGGTCACCCCTCAACCTCCGAAACTCCAGGGAAAACAGCCCTAATCTGTTCAGCCTCTCCATATAATTCAAATCCTCCAACTCTGGCAACATGCTTGTAAAACTTTTCTGAACCCTTTCAAGTTTCACAACATCTTTCCGATAGGAAGGAGACCAGAATTGCACACAGCATTCCAACGGTGGCCTAACCAATGTCCTGTACAGCCACAACATGACCTCCCAACTCCTGTACTCAATACTCTGACCAATAAAGGAAAGCATACCAAACGCCACCTTCAATATCCTATCTGCCTGGGACTCTCAAGGACCTATGAACCTGCACTCCAAGGTCTCTTTGTTCAGCAACACTCCCTAGGACCTTACAATTAAGTGTTTAAGTCCTGCTAAGATTTGCTTTCCCAAAGTACAGCAACTCTCATTTATCTGTATTAAACTCCACCTGTCTCTTCTCAGCCCATTGGCCCATCTGGTCAAGATCCTGTTGTAACCACCTTCGCTGTCCACTACACCTCCAATTTTGAGTTTAATCATAGCCATGTCAATTGTCTGAAAAACCATCTGGTTCACAAATGTCCATTTGGACAAGAAGTTCCCATGCCTACCTGTATGGCCTACATGTGACTCCAGACCCACAGCAATGTGATTCAATTGCCCTCTTGGTAATGAGCATTGCTGGCAAATGGCTTTTGAATAATTTAGGATATCTGTCTGCATGGACGAGTTGGACCAAAGGGTTTCTTTCTATGTTGTACAATTCTATGACTCTATATCAGATAAGGAATATGCTAATGGTAGGAAGGATCTTGTCCCTCGTAACAGCAATTAAGTATTTGACAAATGAAGGCAGACACATTGCCAGAACCTGAGGTCCAGTGCACAAGGGTTTTAAAGGAAATAGCTACAGAGGTAGTGGCAGCTTTGGTACAAATATTCCTGTATTCAGTGGATTCCAGGAGGGATTGGAATTCCAGCAGATTGTAAAACCACTAATATGATAATATTCGAGAAGGAAGGGAAATAGAAACAAGAAATGTTAGAATAACATTTGTCATTGGGAAAAATGATGGAATCCATTATTGAGGAAGTAAAAGGACATTTAGAAAAGTTTAATGCACCCAAACATGAAAGAGAAATTAGCTTTGACAAATTTGCTATATTCTTTGAGGATATAACCAGCAGAATAAAGGGAACCTGAGTCAGTGGACGTAGTTTATTTAAATTTTAAGAAGGTATTTGATAAGGTGCAACATAAAATGTTGTTTACCAAAGATGGCTCATTGCATTGGACTAATATCTTAGCATAGATTCAGTTGGTTAACCGTTGGAATTAGTCAGTCTTTTGCAGTTTGGAAAGACATAACTGTTGGATAAGTTATAAAGATCAGACCGAGAGTATCAATTATTTACTAGCTATGTTAATGACTTGGAGCAGTGTGTGATATATCCAAATTTGTTGTTGATACAAAACTGATGGGAGGGCATATTATGATGAGGATGTAAGGAATTTTTAACTGATATAGTCAGGTTGAGTGAGTGGGCGAAAATTGGTAAAAGGAGTTAACCTAGGTAAGAAGTTGAGCACTTTTCATGGAATCAAAAAGCAGACTATTATTTAAATGGGGTACCACTCCAAACATTGTGGCACAAGGGGATCTGGGTGTTCTTGTGAATGAAACACAAAGTTAATATATAAGGCAGCAAATAATTAGTAAAGCAGATGCAGTCTTAGAATAAGAACAGAAAATGCTGCAGAAATTGTGTCAGGCTGCATTGGTGGAGAGAGAAGCAGAGTTAACATTTTTCAGCCCAATGTGACTTCTTTCAGAACTGCCAATGGAATTTTGGTCTTTATTGCTAGAAGGTTGGAATTTAAAAATCAGGATGCCCTATACAAAATGTTGATGAGGCTGCACCTGGAGTACTGTGTAAAGTCTTAGTCCTTATATTTAAGAAAGGATATACTGGCATTGAATTTTTTTCAAAAGAGATTCAGGCTGATTCCTAAGATGAAGGAATTGAATTATCAAGACCAGCTAAACAGGATACGGCTTAGATTAGATTTTCAAAGAACGAGGGATGATCTTAGTGAATCATACACTGTTCTGACTGAGCATTACAGGATAGATGTTGATGAAATGTTTCCATCAGTGAGCGAATTTTGAACTAGGGGATGCAGTTATAGAATAAGGGGACACTCACTTAAAACTGAGATGCAACGGGATTTATTCTCTGAGGCTGGAAATGCATGGAATTCTCTACCCTAGAGGAGGCTAAATCACTGGAAGTATTTCAAAAGGAGGTGGATACATTCTCGAAATATCAAAGAGTTGAGGGCAAATGGAGCTGGCACTAAAGAAAAATTGAGACCCGAAGCAGATCAGACATAATCTTATAGCCGGGGAGGTTTAAGGGACTAAATCGCCATCGCCTGCTCCTACTCCTATTAAACAGGTTCTTTGTGGCTAGTCTTTGAAATTTTCTGGTTAGTCACCTTGTACGAACATTTGCTGCTCTTCAGGAGTTCTACTGTGGCTTAAAGTAAGGTGTTGCCCACTTAAGACTGAGATGAGGAAACTTTTATTTCCTCTTAAAGTTGAGTATCTTTGGAATTATCTTCCTTACAAGGAAGTGGTTGCAGAATCCTTACCTGTTTTAAGGAAGAGCTAGGTAGATTCTGGATGACCAAGAGGACAAAAGATTACCAGGATATGCAGGAACGTAGAGCTGATGATCAAATCAGATTAGCTGTGATCTTATTGAATGGCAGAGCAGGCTTGAAGAACTAAGTGGCCTACTCTTGTTCCTTGTTTGTATGCTCACGTGCTCTGCTAAATTAAGATAAATTCATAAGATTTTCGGAGCAGAAATAGGCCATTCGGCCCATTGATTCTGCTCCACCATATGATCATAGTCAGAGACAGAAAATCTGCAGATGCTGGAATCCAAAGTAGATAGGCAGGAGATTGGCAGAACACAGCAAGCCATGAAGCATCAGGAGGTGCAGAAGTCAACATTTCGGGTGTAACCCTTAGGCTAATATGCTCCTCACCCCATTTTCCTGCCTTCTCCCCATAACCCTCCAACCCATTATCAGTTAAACATCTGTCTAACTCCTCAAGTTTACTCACTGTCCCATCAAAGCCATTAGAACAGTGCATGCATAAATTCATTCATACCTTAGGGCAGTGTAAATGGCTTGACTGGTGCCACTGTTTCTGCTGCAGTGGTACTGAACAAGCGCCTTTTGTGCTGAACAGAGTGCTTAGCTTGGATAATGTGTAATGCAATGCTTTATTGATTAGTTGGTCCTGAAGGAACATGCTGGGTAACTTCATATTCGATGTAAATAACAGGGGACAGGTTAACAAGCTGAAGCCTTCTATTAACCTCTGTCAGAATAATTTTGTAGTTCAAATACAGAATACTGCCATAGGTATAAAGCAAATGTGAGGCACATCTAAAACAAAGGCCTTATTGGACTGAATATGTCCAAGTTCTTTCCTCAGTCATTCTCAATAGCATTTTCTTAACATGAAAACCTGATGCACTGTACTTGGTAATAATGGCGATGAGTTTTCTTTTTGATGGGTAGATGGCAAGTTATAAAACATTGTTTTAGTAATTCTCTGAAAATATCAAGGGATAAAAAAATGATATCTAAAACAGCATTCGATAGAATAATTTGCGAGTCTTCTCTGTTGTCTGTTGCATACTGTGTATGGTGTCTATTTACTCCGGTTCACGTGTGATAAATAAAGTGAGTAGTAGTTCTATATTTTGTTGCTGCTCTTCAGGAGCTCTACTAAAAGGTTATGTGACAGATAGGAACTAATAATCCTCCTAAGGTCATGGTTTGGGGGTGCTGGTGTTGGACTAGGGTGTACAAAGTTAAAAATCACACAACACCAGGTTATAGTCCCAACAGGTTTAATTCTGCTCTGCCATTTGATCATAGTCAGAGACAGAAAAACTGCAGGTGCTAGAATCCAAAGTAGACCGGCAGGAGACTGGCAGAACACAGCAAGCCAGGCACAACCACCTGATGAAGGAGCAGCGCTCTGAAAGCTGGTGCTTCCAATTAAACCTGTTGGACTATAACCTGGTGTTGTGATTATTAACTTTATTCTCCTATGGTGGTAGTATGGGGCATATCCAGTGTGTGTGTTGGGGTGTAAATATCTAGTGCAAATTATTTGGTGTAAATTCTGGTGGAGTTTTCAGGGTCTTTTTCTGTTACAGTGTGCTATCAGATGTGAATTGTGGGTGCCTGCTACTCCAACATGCTGTAAAACTAATTCTGGCATCTCCTCTCCTGTCAAAGACATGGTCTTTGCCAAATTTTTTGCAGACTTCCTTGATTTTCAGCTGTCTGACAGCCACCCCTAGTGGTACAGACAGCAAACCAATTTAAAATTAAGGAAGCTTCTTTTAACCTTGCATGTGCTGGAGATATGCAATGATAGATCTTGTCCCTGCAGTTTTCTGCAGTCATTGCTGCATTGACTGTGAAAAGTCATAAACATAAAGTTAACGTCAAAGAACACAATGATATACATTTTAGACTTTGAAGTATTTCTTGATTTAACTTCAAGTGTTAGCTGCCAAGGATTATGGAAAATCAATAAGTTCAGTAATCTCTACCAGTTAGTATGTTGTGTATCGAATTGCTGAAAGAGCTCCCAAAGTAAAAGATTACTGATGACTGCATTGCAGAAATTCACCATGTTCTCAATATTTGAAAATGTTTTCATATGTGCTCATGGAATGTGAGCAATTGTATCTGGAAACCTAAAATGATTAGAAAAACATAGATTTGGTTTTAAAACAAAGCTACTAATGTTTGTTGATAATGGATATTTTTCTTTCCAATTTGTAGTCTCTCACTTGGAAGAAGCAATTGACTGGCCTGGAGAAAAACTAGAGCTGGGTCAAATTTCTGGAGTTGCTCTGGATTCCAAAACTAACCTCGTCATTTTTCACAGAGGAAACCATGTGTGGGATGAGAAGTAAGTTGACTGTGAACAATTAATTTGTACGTGAATATTTTGATGGGCAGACAATTCTCTTGCCTACTGGTAGTGATTTGACTGTTGGAAATGTAAATACAACTGTATTCTTCAGAGTGGTTGCAAGTTAAATACAAACTTCTTGTTTCACAGAATCATCAAGGGCACAGAGGGTAAAAGACATAGATGGTGTTTCAGGTTTTAAAATTGTTTAGCTCAATATTGAGTCCTGAAAGCTGCAGGGTCCCCAAGCTGCAAATGAGATGCTGTTCTTTCAGTTTGTGCTGCACCGTTCTGGATCACTGCTGTAAGCACAAGACAGAAATATTGGCGTGGGGGCACTACGCCCAAGTCAGCATCCGAAGGATCGTAAGTTGCCATTTCTGCCACCTCAGTGGGATGCCACCACCAGCTAAACAATGGGAAATAGTGTTTAACTAACTTGCAGATTTTTGAAGTCATAACAAACAGCATCATAAAGGCAATAATGTTGTTAATGTGGTGGACATAAACTTCTAGAAGGAAGTGCAACAGAACCAAAAACTCAGAATTAAACAAAGATAGTAGCAAAGTGGATGCAAAATGCGTTGAGTGATAGATAGCAGAGAGCAATGGATGTTTGATATTTTTTGGGTTGGAGGAAGGTTTGTAGTCAGGTTCCTCAGCTGTATTAGATTGTGTGGGAGTTGTGCTTTTCTGGTATGAAAATTGTCTGGATCTTGGTGTACAGGGTGGGAAGGGGAACAATTGTAAAATTTGTGAATGATTCTGAAGGGAGATTAGAGAGTTAAGCAGAAATTTAAAAAGGAAGTTCTTGAGAGTAGTAATATCTGGATTACTCCCGGTGCTACGAGCTAGTGAGGGCAGGAATAGGAGGATCGAGCAGAAGAATGCATGGCTGAGGAGCTGGTGTATGGGAGAAGGATTCACATTTTTTGATCATTGGAATCTCTTTTGGGGTAGAAGTGACCTGTACAAGAAGGACAGATTTGCACCTGAATTGGAAGGTGACTAATATACTGACAGGGAAATTTGCTAGAGCTGCTTGGGAGGATTTAAACTGGTAAGTGAGGGTTGGGTGGGGGGTGGGGGCAGCGCGAAGAGATCAATCTGAGACTGGTACAATTGAGAATAGAAGTGAGTCAAACAGGGCAGGCAGGGACAAGGTAGGACGAATAAATTAAGCTCTGTTTATTTCAATGCAAGGGGCCTAACAGGGAAGGCAGATGAACTCTGGGCATGGTTAGGAACATGGGACTGGGATATCATTAGCAATTACACAAACATGGCTCAGGGATGGGCAGGACTGGCAGCTTAATGTTCCAGAATACAAATGCTACAGGAAGGGAGGCAAGAGAGGAGGGGGAGTGGACTTTTTTGATAAAGGATAACATTACAGCTGTGCTGAGGGAGGACATTCCCAGAAATACATCCAGGGAAGTTATTTGGGTGGAACTGAGAAATAAGAAAGGGATTGTATTGGGATTGTATTATGGACTCCCTAATAGTCAGAGGGAAATTGAGAAACAAACTTGTAAGGAGATCTCCACTATCTGCAAGATGAACAGGGTGGTTATGGTAGGGGATTTTAACTTTCAAAACATAGACTGGGACTGCCATAGTGTTAAGAGTTTAGATGGAGAGGAATTTGTTAAGTCTGTACAAGACAATTTTCTGATTCAGTATGTGCATGTACCTACTGGAGAAGGTGCAAAACTTGACCTACTCTTGGGAAATAAGGCAGGGCAACTGACTGAGGTGTCAGTGGGGGAGCACTTTGGGGTCAGTGACCATAATTCTATTAGATTTAAAATAATGATGGAAAAGGACAGACCAGATCTAAAAGTTGAAGTTCTCATCGGAGAAAGGCCAACTTTGGTGGTATTAGGCAAGAACTTTCAAAAGCTGATTGGAGGCAGATGTTCGCAGGTAAAGGGACGGTTGGAAAATGGGAAGCCTTCAGAAATGAGATAACGAGACTCCAGGGAAAGTATATTCCTGTTCGGGTGAAAGGAAAGGCTGGGTACAGGGAATGCTGGATGACTAAAGAAATTGAGGGTTTGGTTAAGGAAAAGAAGGAAGCATATGTCAGGTATAGACAGGATAGATGGAGTGAATCCTTAGAAGAGTATAAAGGTAGGAGGAGTATACTTAAGAGGGAAATGAGGGGGAAAAGGGGACAAATTAAGGAGAATCCAAAGAGTTTTTACAAATACATAAAGGACGAAAGGGTAACTAGGGAGAGAATAGGCCCCCCAACGATCAGTAAGGCGGCCTTTGTGTGGAGCCGCAGATAATGGGGGAGATAGTAAATGAGTATTTTGTGTCAGTGTTTACTGTGGAAAAAGTTATGAAAGATATAGACTGTAGGGAAATAGATAGTGACATCTTGCAAAATGTCCATATTCTAGAGGAGGAAGTACTGGATGTATTGAAACAAGTAAAGGTGAATAAATCTCAAGGACCTGATCAGGTGTACTCTAGAACTTTGTGGGGAGCTAGAGAAGTGATTGCTGGGCCTCTTGCTGAGATATTTGTATTATCGATAGTTACAGGTGAGGTGCAGAAAGACTGGAGGTTGACTAACGTGATGCCACTGTTTAAGAAGGGTGTACAGGATAAGTCAGGGAACTATAGACCAGTGAGTCTTGCGTTGGTGGTGGGCAAGTTGTTGGAGGGAATCCTGAGGGACAGAATGTACATTTATTTGGAAAGGCAAGGACTGATTAGGGATGGTTAACATGGCTTTGTCGTGGGAAATTATGTCTCACAAACTTGATTGAGTTTTTTGATGAAGTAACAAAGGAGATTGATGAGCCCAGAGCTGTAGATGTGATCTATATGGACTTCAGTAAGGCGTTCAACAAGGTCCCCTATGGGAGACTGATTATCAAGGTTACATCTCATGGAATACAGGGAGAACTAGCCATTTGGATACAGAACTGGCTCAAAGGTAGAAGACTGAGGGTGATGGTGGAGGGTTGTTTTTCAGACTGGAGGCCTGTGACCAGTGGAGTGCCACAAGAATCGGTGCTGGGTCCTCTACTTTTTGTCATTTACATAAATGATTTGGATGCGAGCATAAGAGGTACACCAAAATTGGAGGTGTAGTGGACAGCGAAGAGGATTACCTCAGATTACAACAGGATCTGGACCAGATGGGTCAATAGGCTGACAAGTGGCAGATGGAGTTTAATTCAGATAAATGCGAGGTGCTGCATTTTGGGAAAGCAGATCTTAGCAGGACTTATACACTTAATGGTAAGGTCTAAGGGAGTGTTGCTGAACAGAGACCTTGGAGTGCAGGTTCATAGCTCCTTGAAAGTGGAATTGCAGGTAGATAGGATAGTGAAGAAGGCATTTGGTATGCTTTCCTTTATTGGTCAGAGTATTGAGTACAGGAGTTGGGAGGTCATGTCCTGTACAGCTGCAACATTGGTTCGGCTACTGTTGGAATATTGCGTGCAATTCTGGTCTCCTTCCTATCGGAAAGATGTTGTGAAACTTGAAAGGGTTTAGAAAAGATTTTATAAGAATGTTGCCAGGGTTGGAGGATTTGAGCTACAGGGAGAGACTGAACAGGTTGGGGCGGTTTTCCCTGGAGTGTCGGAGGCTGAGGGGTGACCTTATAGAGGTTTACAAAATTACGAGGGACAAGAATAGGGTAAATAGACAGTCTTTTCCCTCGGGTCAGGGAGTCCAGAACTAGAGGGCATAGGTTTAGGGTGAGAGGGGAAAGATATAAAAGAGACCCACGGGGCAATGTTTTCATACACAGGTTCGTATGTGTATGTAATGAGCTGCCAGAGGAAGTTGTGGAGGCTGGTGCAATTGCAACATTTAAAAGGCATTTGGATGGGTATATGAATAGGAAGGGTTTGGAGGGAAATGGGCCAGATGCTGGCAGGTGGGACTAGATTGGGTTATGATATCTGGTTGGCATGGACGGGTTGGACTGAAGGGTCTGTTTCCGTGCTGTACATCTCTGTGACTCTGACTCTTATACAAAACTTGAAAGCTTTGTAAAATGTGTGACAGTGTTGAACTTCATAATGATGTAACCAAGTTGATGAAGTAGACGGATAGGTGGCAGATAAGTTCAGTGCAGAAAAGTGTGAAGTGACACATTTTGATTAGAAGAACACAGACAAAGAAGAAGAGGTATAATTCTAAAATGGGTGCATGTCAAGGAACAATTGGTCCAAGAAACTGGGTGTGTATATGCATAGATCATTGAAAGTGGCAGGACAGATGGATAGAGCATTTAATTAAGCATACAGTATCCTGGGCTTTGTCAATAAGGGCTTAGGGTTCAAGAGTAAGGTCTTGAACTTGTATACGACACTTGTTCAACCTCCATTCTGGATGACACATTATTCTTTTAATGTGAATGCATGAGAGAGTGTAGAAAAAGTTGACAAGAATGGTTCAGGGGATGTGAAAGGTCAGTTACAAGGGCAGATGGGTGAAGTTAGGATTGTTGTCCTTGGGGAGAGGGAGGGCTAAGAGGAGATCTGATAAGTTTTCAAAACAATATTTGCGGGGGGTGGGTGGGTGGGTGGTGCTGACTCGATACACTGGGACAAACAGTTTCTGCTTATAAAAGGATAAAGAATGAGAGGGCACAGATCTAAACAATTGCAATAGAAGCAAATCAAAGGTGTGAAAAGTCTTACGAATGTGACAAGTTATTTGGGTCTGGAATACACATGCATGGAAATGTGGTGGAGGCAGCTTCACTCGAAGCATTCAAGAGGACATTGTTTATATTAAAATAATCATCTAATGTGCAAGGATTTATGGGCAAGGCAGATAAATGGCTGTAACTTCTAATGCTCGTTTTCAGAGCCAGTGTGGACATGATTGGCCAGATGGATGCCTCCTCTGTCGCACCATTTCTGAAAAACCAATTTTCTGATTAATTATTTTATTGTTAGGGGTATTTGCTGCATGCAAATTGGCTGCTGTCTCTCCAACATGAAGACTGTGAATATGTTTTGAGTGTAATTCACTGGGATGGCCTGGCAATGTGAAAGGCACATGGCAATGGGCCTTAAGCCCTAAGATACGGGAGAAGAATTAAAACTACACCCTTCCCTAAATATTATGCTCCAGAAAAATGCTTCATTTTCTTTGATAAATGTAAGATAACTTACAAAATCAAGCTCAGCCAAATTATTGTTACATTACTGTATCATCAAACTATCTATGATTACGTCATCCTGAGCAACACTACTCGTGTCACTAAGTTAGAATGTTGGCTGAGGACCCTTAAGCTGTTTGGGAACGTGATTGCATGGTACACTTAAACTGCTTGGTAGCTACTATGTATGGTCAAACATAAATGCTACATTTTACTGCCAGTAATAATTTATTCATGTTTTCCATCACTTAGTTCTTTTGACCACAAGCATATCTATCAGGCTCAAGGTATTGGACCAATTCAGTACAACACAATTCTCACATTGGATCCAGTCACTGTGAAAGTGTTAAATGCTGTGGGAGCAAATGTGTAAGTACAGAGGATTTTCTCAAATTCTTCTTTGTTTCATTTGCAGTGTTTGTCTGTTATAAAACCACAGTTGCTAGTCCACAATATTAGTCATTATAATCAGCTGAACACATTTAGACATGTTGAAACTGCTTCCCAAATGCTACAGGTTTAAATTTGTAAGATCTTACCTTCTAAACATGCTTTTTTCAAAGTCTTAAATTGCCTTGATATTGTAATTAGACTGTCTGCTGTAATGTGTTCATTGTTTGGAATACTGAAAAATATTTCCAAATAGATAACTATGCTAATCATTTCCTGAAAGGCAGGAAGCCAGTGCCAATGACTCTTATTTCTCAACAATTTTAATGTTTCTAAAACATAATTACGGGATAATCTAGATTCAACTTTGTGAAATTGAAGCAAATGTGTAGGAAGTTGATTTAAATTTAAACCCCATAGAAAGTAGGACTATCAGGGTAGCATTTGATATGGCCATTGGATTTGTATTGGTCTTCAATAAAGCATGTAAGCAATCTGAAACTGCAATACCGGACATACAGTCTCCCAAGACCCAACACAATGAAAGCTGAAGTTTAATTTTATGAATTTTGTGGTCTGTGAAGGATGGGCAACATTATTATCATATTTTTTGAAGAGTTGCACCTATTACATGTTCTGTAGGTGATTGGGGGAATGAGTCGAGAGTGGTGCTGGAATAGCACAGCAGGTCAGGCAACATCCGAGGAGCAGGAAAATCGACATTTTGGGCAAAAGTCCTTCATCAGGAATGTGGCTTGAGTCAAGGGGGTGGAGAAATAAATAATGGTGGGGCTGAGGGGCAAGATAGTTAAGTGTGTGCAAGGTACATGAAGATGCGAGAGAAGGTGATAGGTCAGAGAGGAGGGTGGAGCAGATAGGTGGGAAGGAAGATGAACAATTAGGACAGGCCACAAGGGCTGAGTTGGAAAGTTGCATCTGGGTTAATGTAGGGGTAGGGGAAATGAAGAAGCTGGTGAAATCCACATTGATCTCGTGTGGTTGGAGGAGGGGGATGTGCCGCCTACTCACTCTCCCCCTCCACCAGACCTAGACTACTGTGGCAAACTTTCCAGGGACTTTCATATGGGGAGGGGCTGTCAGTGACACAAGATACACAATCAATAGGAATCTCACCTTGATCCTGGGATGTTCATAATTGAAGGAGTCAGGATCCTGAATAATTGCTATATCATTGCTTCTCAGATTTTTGTAACTATATGTAACTTTTGTAATTGGGGCAGCACAATGCCTCAGCAGTTAGCACTGTTGCCTTAGCGCCAGGCACGTGGGTTCAATTCCATCGTCAGGCAGCTGTTTGTGTGGAATTGGCATATTCTCCTCGTGTCTGCTTCAGTTTCCTCCTGGTGGTCTGGTTTCCTCCCAGTCCAAAGATGTGCAGGTTAGGTGGATTGGCCATGCTAAATTGTTCTGTAGAGCTTAGGGACGTGCTAGCTAAGTGGATTAGCCTTGGGAAATGCAGGGCTACAGGTATACACCTACCCTGTACCAAAGGTGGGATGCTCTTCAGAGTATCAGGGTGGCCTTGATGGGCTGAATGGCCTGTTTCCACACTGTATGGATTCTGTTTTCAACAAAAAAAGTGATGAGAACTTTAATTTACTTGTCTGTTAAGAAAAACAGATTTTCAACCATGTTCTGTTATTGTTGTAATGTAGTAATAGTGTTATGTGCAAGATCTTCTTTTTTTATTTTTACTATGTTTTCATCTTACCAGTTTTACAACTCAACAGTGGCATTTATCCAGACTATATGGAAAATTGCCTGGGTATGTTCTGGACACACAAAGCAGGACAAATCTAACCCAGCCTATTACAGCCCCATCTGTCTACTCATGATCTCTTCTCAGTTGGCAGTTTATTCATTTTTACAAGTCTGAAAAGACATAGCTCTTGGCATGTAATCTAGCTGTTTGTTTATGTATCTTGCACTCATGTCCTGATCTTCCCAAAACTACCTTTCTCAAGAAGTTATCCAATAGATTTGTTCAAATTCTTTCAGTCAAATCTCAGCAATAAACTAACTATAATAAATTTACCAAAGTCTACTCAGTAAGAAAAGTAGATTAAAGTGTAGCTGAAATAGTATTAATGTCTGCTGTACAGTTAAGAATAATGTTTGTTGATAGTCCTCAGCCCACTCCAATGATTTAAAATTGACTACGGTCTAGTATTAAACTGGACAGACTAATCATTATAAATCAAAATGTTTAGTTAGGTGATACAATCATTTGGACTGAGGTAAGATTTGTACACTAGATTTGGAATGTCTACTGGATGCTCAAAATGTAAAAATGTTCTGTTTTCCTGGTTTGACATTATTTGTCTTGAGATATGAAACACTAAATTCACAAACAATTCAAAGGGTCTGCTGCTGGCTTAGATGAATCAAGAATTTGAGCTCCTTATTGAAATGCAGCATCTCATAAAGCAAAGATTTACATGTGGCACCAATTGAGGACAAGTTCAGGCTCACTATCTCAAAGCTTATCAATATTCACTAACTAGGCTCAAAATAAGAAGGTAACAGGGGTGCTGAGACTTGTACCTAATGTTACTTTGACATCCTTTTTTAGAGGAAGAATATGGGAACAAAATATTTTTTGTAAACTTCAAAAGTACACATTGCATTCTTTATGAAATCTACTTCCAACTGACTTTAAAGTAAAGTAGAGTTTCAGTTGATTGAGAGCACTTTGTTGTTAGTTGAAAACACACTGGTATTTTTTATCTTCGGACTGCATTTCAAACTTTCTTCGAAATATATTTCTGAAGACTTGAACCAAGAACATGTTAATTCACTGCAAGATGGTTTTCTGGAATTTCAAAAGTGGTTGGGCACTAATATTCAATGGGAGATAATATTCAATGCTATAAATGCTATGACAAAATCAACAAAAAGAATCCTTAATCAAATTGTCCAGCAGATAGGTGGACACCTGGGGTTCATTTTTAAACAAAAAGCTTTCATTGGATGGTACCTGCTGAACATAGAATCCAAAGCAGATAGGGTTCTTGTGTTTTTGAGGAGAAATCTTTGCTATTCTTAGAAAGATATCACAATTATGGTTGACTAAACGTTTGATCATACAGTTTTGGAGTGTGAGTTGTGTGTAAGAATCTTAATGTGGTGAGAGATAAAAAAAAAGATTGAAGCAATCTAAAGATTTGCTGCATGACTTTGCACAAAATGGGAAATACATCAGTGTCACATCCTTGATCAAAAATTTGGAATGGGACTTCACAAATGAAGAAGAAAAATAGATTGATCACATTGTATGAAATATGGAATGCACTGGTAGGAACTGACAGGAGTAACTACCTGATTACCTGTCCAGCAATGACTAGACACGAGGTAGTCACCTTCACAAATCGCAAAGACCAAATGATTCTGAGACACTGAATCAGCAATCTTTCTTCACAGGAGCAATCTCAAAATGGATCAAGTTGCTAAAGGAAGCAGCTCCATCACTTGAAATCTTCAAGACTCATCTTCAGATTATTTCTATTTATAACTTTTCATTAGCAGGATTTTCATCTCGGGTTTAAATAGTGCTACCCAATGTGAATGTTAACTAAATATATATTTAAGTCTGTGATGTTAGCACAATTAAAGCAAAAGCAGGCTTATATTAACAAATACTCTGAAAATTTAAATACGTTTGCTGTTCAAATAATTTCAACATGAAACCCTTGTCTGACCTTTTGTTCTTGACATTGCAGATTCTATCTGCCCCATGGTATTAGCATGGATAAAGATGATAACTTCTGGGTAACTGATGTGGCACTTCATCAGGTAGGAATCAGTTTTTTGTAATGTCAGAGTTTTCAGCTCAGTCTTTGTGAAGAAGTGCAGTTGAATGATTTGATAGGTGTCACAGACCACCTAAGTGTCATGTTGAACAATATGTCATAATTAATGGGGCCTTACTGTACACGAGGCATTGTACTGCCATACATTGACCTTCACAAAGTGTGCTGTAAATCAGGCGATGTCCTGGATGCAGAGCAAATAGGAGATTGCAGGAATTTTGTGAGGATGAAGATTAGAATATGGAATGGAGCGACATTTAACAAGCATAAAGGAGCTAAGTATAATCAAGGTGGAGAGGTTGTAAGAATCTGATTGAAACCTGCTCCTCGGACAAATGAGTTGGGTTTAGACTTCCTTTCATCGTATTATTTTCAAGCAGCCCTTGGTTAGTTCACAGTTCATGTGGACTTGGGAATTTCTACACTCCTTAATTTTTTCTGTTGATAAATAAGTTTTTACTTATGCATATCATTGTGTTGTTTGGTATTTTCAGCTGGTCCCAACTTAAAGTACCAGCACTTTACAGGTCCTCCTTTTCAACTGGGGAAGAAATGGCAGTCAGTGAGACAGGGCAGTAATATTGAAAGACTCTTAAGGTTAGGCAGTTTTTAAGACTTCAATCAGGATATAATATCTTAATGTTGTGCACTGCAGAATATCGTGAAAGGCAATAGGTTGTAAGCGTATCCTCCAGTGATCACAGTCAAAACTAATGAGAGACAGGTCCTGACC
Organism: Chiloscyllium punctatum; assembly: GCF_047496795.1. Taxonomy (NCBI): domain Eukaryota; kingdom Metazoa; phylum Chordata; class Chondrichthyes; order Orectolobiformes; family Hemiscylliidae; genus Chiloscyllium; species Chiloscyllium punctatum. The sequence continues at coordinate 66,130,299 of NC_092740.1, forward strand.
TGCAGGGACTGATGTGCTGTTGAAGTAGGATTTAAAGATGGCACCAGCAACATGAACTTCATGCAATCCTGAGAGCAGTGAGCTCCTCACCCTCTCCTGCTGTACAGTACCTTGAACTAGGCCAGTTGTGTAATTCGTGAGCTGTAGAACAGAAGATTGTGTGAGCACAGTGAACATGGACCACGGTAATAACCTTCCATGCATCTCACTGAAAAGAAACACAGCCAAAATATGGGAAAATTCTGCCCAGTATCTTCTCCATATTACACGCTACTGGGATCTGTAAATATTTTTACAGTTTCAGTTGGTCCAAATGTTGGGGTTCACTTAAGGGCGGCACGGTGGCACAGTGGTTAGCACTGCTGCCTCACAGCGCCAGAGACCCGGGTTCAATTCCCGTCTCAGGCGACTGACTGTGTGGAGTTTGCACATTCTCCCCGTGTCTGCGTGGGTTTCCTCCGGGTGCTCCTGTTTCCTCCCACAGTCCAAAGATGTGCAGGTCAGGTGAATTGGCCATCCTAAATTGCCCCTAGTGTAGGTAAGGGGTAGATGTCGGGGTATGGGTGGGTTGCGCTTCGGCGGGGCGGTGTGGACTTGTTGGGCCGAAGGGCCTGTTTCCACACTGTAAGTAATCTAATCTAAAAAAAAATCTATTATCGGTTTGAAATAATTATTTCAAATAGAATTAACAATTATATGGAAAATCAGGATCAGGAAGAGATAGCATACATTTATTAAAAGAAAATAATGTTTAACTATCTTCCTTTTTGTTTGAGAACTGATGAAGATAATGCTATTGAGGTGGTGTGTATGGACTTCTAAAAGGTGTTTGACACAGGACCACACAACAGACTTTTGAGAAAACTTGCTTGTGGAAGGCCGACAGGGCACTTGCGTTTTTCAGTCAAGACACAGATTATAAAAGAGCAGGGATGTCATGCTGGAGCTGTACAAAACTTTTGTTAGGTCACAGCTGCAGTATTGTGTGCAATTCTGGTCACCATTCTGTAGGAAGAATGTGATTACATTGGAGGGGGTACAGAGGCAATTCATCAGGATTGTTACCTGGGATGGAGCATCCTAGCTACAAAGAGGGACTGGAGAAACTAGGGGCTGTGTTCTTCGGAGCAGAGAAAGTTGAGGGAAATCTGATTTGAGGATTATACAATTATGAGTGGCATAGACAGGGTGGGTAAAAAGCAGTTGTTCCCCTTCGTTAAGGGTCAGTAACAAGGGGGCACAAATTTTAAGATGAAAGGCAGGAAGTTGAGAGCATACTTGATTTTTGTTTTCACTCAGTGTGTTAAGGATCTGGAATCCATTGCCTGGTTGAAGCAGGTAACCTCAGAACCTCTAAAAAGTACTTGGATGAGCACTTGAAGTGTCATAACATTCAAAATGATGGATCTAGTCCTGGAAAGTGAGACTCGAGTAGATCACTGAAATTTTGGTGGTGTGCACAAAATGGGCCAAAGGGCCGAAACTCAACTATGATTTTCTGAAAAATAACAGCTTAGGTACAAAATTTGCTGAAGGTAGGAAACAAAGAAGGGATATTTTTCAGGTTGCAGCAAGCATTGTAATTGAATTCTGGGAGTGTCGGTTATCAGACTATTATTTTTTCCTGATGAGCGTCAATGATCCAGATCTAAATGAGCAGGAGACAGTTTCAAAGTTTCTGGATGATACAAACCTTGGAAACATTGTAAACTGTGAAGAAGACTGTGTAAAACTACAAAAAGACTTTGAAAAGTTAGTGAAATGGGTAGATGGCTGGCAGATGGAGTATGCAGCTAAGTGAAAGATGATATATTTTGGTGGAAAGAACATGGAAATACAGCACAATAGTATAAAAATACAATTCTGCTGTACACTTTTCAAAGGTGCACAGCAATAGAGATACCTTGGCATATCTCTGCATAATTCTGGATTAGTGGTACTGGAAGAGCACAGCAGTTCAGGCAGCAGCCAAGTAGCTTTGAAATCTACGTTTTGGGCAAAAGCCCTTCATCAGGAATAAAGGCAGTGAGCCTGAAGCGTGGAGAGATAAGCCAGAGGAGGGTGGGGTTGGGGAGAAAGTAGCATAGAGTACAATGGGTGAGTGGAGGAGGGGATGAAGGTGATAGGTCAGGGAGGAGAGGGTGGAGTGGATAGGTGGAAAGAGCTTCAGGGCAGAGGAAATGACCTGGGAGTTGCAGTGGGAGAGGGATACAGATCAAGTAGTTAATAAAGCAAACACTATCCTCGGCTTTATTAATTGGGTCACAGAAAAAGAGCAGGGAGCTAATGCTGATATTTTATAAGTTAGATCTTATAAAATGTTAGATCGTAGTTGGAGTATTGTGTATAGCTCTGGGCACCACACTAAAGGAATAATTGTGAATATATTGGAGAGATTGCAGGAGAGGTTTATGAGAATAGTTCTAGGGATTGGAAACTTCAGTTATAAAGGTAGCTTGAAGAAGTTGGGGAGAACAGATTTGATGCATGTTTTAAAAATCATGAGGTGCCTGGGCAGAGCAGATAGGGAGAATGTGTTAAAAGGATCGAGAATTGAATTGAATTTATTGTCACATGTACCAAGGCATAGTGAAAAGCTTTGTCTTGTGAGCAATACGGGCAGATCACATAGTTAAGTAGCATAGATAGTAAATAATAGGTAAAGCATGCTGTTAAGTTTAAAGAGTGTAGAACAATTATAGGAAATTTAGATCTGCCATATCCAGTGCCATCTTGCAATGCTTGAGGGGTACACTGTGAAATAATTTCCAAAAGAAGCAAAGGCATAGTGAGAACATTTGCTTTTGTACAGCAAGTGATTCAACTCCAGAATGCAATATCTAAAAACCTGATAAAGCAGGTTCAGTTGAGGCAACCAAGAGTGCAATAGATGATTACTTAAATAAAGAAAATACTTACCATTAAATGGAAAAATGCGACAGATGACACTGTTATAATCCTAATCAAAGAACCAATGTAAGCACAATGGACCGAATAGCCTGCTTCTGCACTGTACCCATTTTGTAACCAAATGAACAACTAAAAAGTGTTTCATTTTATAATTGTAATTGGGCATCATGCTTCTTACAAATTAGTATGTTGTATGAAATGACTATTTAATATTGTGATCAAGTTTTTTTCCCTGTATTCCATGAAATAGGTTTTCAAACTAGGACTTCGAGGTGACTATTTATTGGTTCTTGGAGAAGCCTTTCAGCCAGGAAGTGACAGCAATCATTTCTGTCAGCCCACTGATGTGGTAGTAGATCCAGTTCGTGGTAATTTTTATGTGGCTGATGGCTACTGCAACAGCAGGATTATTCAATTTTCTCCAAATGGAAAGTTTATCATGCAGTGGGGAGAAGGTAAGATTCTGAAAGAGTGAATTTTTAAAGCACTTAATTTTATAAGCAGAGAATCAATTCTAAAAAGATGTTCAAAATACAAGGAAAGGCAATTTTACCAGGAACTGATGATATTGAATCAAAAATACAATGGGTTAAGTGACATTGCTAACTCAGTGATTGGAGGATGGATAGTACAATAGTGGTTAATTTTCTTCCTGGAAAGATGTTATTGAATCTGTTGCAATTTTACAACATTCCAAAGTTAAGTAAGCAACATTGAATTATCAAACTTACTGACTTCAGTTGTATTATTAATATGTTGGAATTTGAAGCAGCATTCACAGATTTTTTTAAAAAATTAATTTGTGGGGAGTTGGCAGTTGCTGGCGAGACCTGCAATTATTGCTGTCCCTTCTTTTGGAGGATGGGGGAGGGGGGGATTGGTATCTTCAATATCTTCTATGAAAACAAGCTCCACAATACTTCAGGAAGTATCATGAAGAGACACTGTTGACCTAATATTTAATCAGGGCAGCAAACACCTCTGTAGTGGTGGAGTGTGAAAGCAACAGTGTTTTAAATTAAATGGAAGAATACGTTGGTGGGAGTAGTCCATAGAACTCATAACTGTAACTATGTTGTAGGGCAATGAATAAATCGGGAGATAATGAGAGCACGTTAAAAAAAGATGGTACGTTAATCGTGTGACTTCAGTCTTGTAGATTGGGAAATTCAAATTAGCAAATTGGCAACTAGGAAGAGTTCACTATATATATATATATATATATATATATATATTTGAGCAGCTTCCTTAAACAATGTGCGGTGGTTACAAGCTGTTTTGGATCTAGAAATATTTAATGAGGCAAGTATATTCAATGATCTCAGTAAAATATCCCTTGGAAAAATGTCCACAATATTGTAATTTAGCATTCAGTTTGAGAATGCGAAACTTGAGTTGGAAGCAAATGTGTTAGATTTTAAGGGTATTTCCAAAGGAATGAGGACGGAGTTGGGTCAAGTGGACTCGAAAAGGAGTTCTAAACAATGGCAGACTCTAAGAAAATAGTTTCTGACTCACAGCTAAAATATATCCCAGCATTGAAAAAGGATTCTAGAAAGGGGATAAACCAACCTTGGTTAATGAAGGAAGTTAAGGAAAGTATCAGATTGCAAGAAAAGAACGTATTATGAGATAAAGATTAGGTAATTTTTAAAGCAAACCAAAAATGGCAAAAAAGGAAGAAAGTAAACTTTGAGGATAAGCTAGCAAGTAACATGAAAGAGGCTAGTAAGAGCTTCTTTGGGGAAGTGAGAGACCAAACCGAACATAGGCACATTAGAGAATGTGGTTGGAGAAAAAAAATATTGGAGAACCAGGAAATGGCAGAGTAGTTGAATGAATATTTTGCATCAGTCCTCATGGAAAAATATACTAAACATTTTTAAAAATACTAAATAATCAAGGGAAGGAAATAAATATAATAACTATCATTAGAGAAAAAGTACTCGAGAAACTAATGAGGCTAAAGACTGAAAAGTCCATTGGAACTGATGGGTTGCATTCTAGGATATAAAAGTGAGTAGCTACCAAAAATATTGGAAGCACGGATAGTAATCTTCCAAGAACCATCAGATTCTGAAAAGTCCCTACAGGATTTAGCACAATCCTCCTAACTTTCGCATCTTTGAACTGTGGTAGGAAACCGGAGCACCTGTAGGAAACCCACACAGAACTCTCAGAATATACAAACACTAAACAGTCACCTAAGGCTGAGATCAAAGCCGGATCCCCAGCACTAAGAGGCAACAGTGCTAACTACTGAGTCACTGTGCTGCCCAGCAAAGGCAAATGGAATGTTGGCCATCATCTCAAAGGGAATTGAGTTTTTTAAAAAAAACTGCACAAGGTTCATGTTCGAACAAACCTCAAATATTGTGAACAGGTGATGTTTCCCTTATCCGAGAAAGATATACTGGCATTGGAGAAGGTTCATGAGATTGATACTAGAAATGGAGAGTTTTCATATGAGGAGTGGTTGATTCCATTGGGCTAATAATATTCATTAAGTTTAGAAGAATGAGATGCAACCTTATTAAACCACATAATATCTGAGGGACAAAAACAGAAATTGCTGGAAAAGCTCAGCAGATCTGGCAGCATCGGTGAAGAGAAATCAGTTAATGTTTCGGGTCCAGTGACCCTTTCTCAGAACTAGATGTTGAGAGGTTGAATCTTCCTATTGAGGATCTAGGGCCAGAGGGTGTAATCTGGGAGCAACTGGTCTTCCATTTAAAACCAGATGAGGTATTTCTTCTCCCAAAGGGTAGTAAATCTGTAGAATTCTTTACGGTAGAGGGCTAGATGTCATTTAGTACATTCAAGACAGAGATTTTTAATCAGTAAGGAAATTGAATGTTATGTGGAAAAAGGCCGGAAAGTGGAGTTGTGGGTTATCAGATCAGCCATGGTCTCATTGATTGCTGGAGCAAACTCGATGGGCTGAAACACCTACTTCTACATCTTACAACAGCTGAATGTATTGAAAAAATTCAGCAGGAATTCCTCCTAATAGCCAGTTTGACTCACGTTGCAGGAGCTGTGAATTAAAGGATAGTTGTTCAGATGGAGGGTAAGTTGAAGTTCACAGCGTGTGTAAGGAAGTAAACTTGATGGGCCTGGAGAAAATATCCCTGCTGCTTCTCATCCACCAGAAAGTTCGAAGTGTGTTTACCGAATGAAACTAACTCCCATGCTGCACTTTAAATGCTGGATTTTCCCAACTTGCATGGGTTAAAAATGAATTTCTTGCTAAAATGGAAGCACAGAACCTCAAAAACTTTGGCGGATTGACCTGCTTCATGAGAATTGTTCACTGGATCCCTTATTTAAATCAGAAGTAGATAGTTGGAGGCAAATTTGAGTTAAGTTTGAAAGTTTGAAATTTACTTTCTCATATCTATTCCAACACACTTGCCCTTAGGAGGTTAAAACTCCACTTTGTATTTCATCTTTTATATTGCGATCCGGAATAACTTTGATTTTAGAAAAGGTCAAAATAGTTAGGTGGGCATGCTCTCCTTTTGAGAGAAATGGGTTCAAGAAATCTCTCATTCCCTTTTACAGCTATCCTGCAGTTGGAGTACATATCTTAGGCATAGTCCAATAGTCTGCAGTGTGAGGACCAGCGGAGATACTCAAACGTTGAAGATTCTATTAGCATATACTTTGCAAATCTGCAATTCAATTGATTTGCTTGGTGGTGACTGAAATATTTTTGTTGTTTAGTTTATTCATGTTGAGCTACATCACATGATTTTTTTTTGGAATTTTTATGAATATTCAGAATAATCTCAATGTTGTTCTTAATATAGCTGGTAGAATATGATAGCCACTTGCGTTCTAATTCTTGGATCCTTCCTGTTCGTAAAAATCCTGTCCCTATTAACTAATGGCAGTGTAACAGTGGCTTAGCTAGTTGCATAATATGGATATGGTAATCTAAAGTTTTATTGCGAACTGATCTGTGAAATGTTAAGGCTTCAGTAAAATTATCGATGGCTTCAATTGTTTCTCTTAAAGGTAAATTACAGATGTCAAGCACCTGAGACAATCAGCAATGTTTGTCAATTATCTGTTTGTCAGTCACATCATGTATGTTGCGATTGGTTGATTTACACTTTACATTATAACTTTATCTTGCTCATGATGAGTTGGCAAGTATACGTTTGTGACAAATAGAGAAAATTAACATTTTAATTGGTTGGATCTAATAGAAATAACATAAATTCACAATGTGCTAAAATTGTGATATTTTATTGCATTGAAATACTATCACGTGTATTCAGTTTCTGAATGTGATCATATTTTTACTGCATTTGCGTTAATTTTGAACACCCAAAACAATTTTTATTTGCAGAGAGCTCACTTTCTGGGATACCTAAACCAGGGCAATTCTTCATTCCACATAGCTTGACATTTGTGCCAATATTAGACCAACTCTGTGTGGCTGATAGAGAGAATGGAAGGATTCAGTGTTTTGTCGCACAGTCCGGACAATTCCTTCGGGAGATTGAACATCCTGAGTTTGGACCGCGACTGTTTGCAGTGTCCTACACAGCTGACAATGGTAATATTGGAGATTGCTCACCTGTTTTCAAAAATAAGTTTTTAGACTTTCAGATTTGTGCATAGATACACAGCTTTTAAAAGTTTAAATTTAATTAGAGAAAAGAAATAATGATATTTTGAAAATGCAATTGACATCAGCCTCAAAATTGAGATCAGGTTCTTTTTTGGGTTTGAATAATTCTCTAAATCGCAGTCTTAATGGATAACTTAGTCCTTCCTTTGCAATTTCATGTCCCATTTTTTCCTTCATCCTTCACCTGCACTTTTTTCATAAAGTAATCCATTTTTTTGACTCCAAACTGATGAAAGGTCACACACAAAACATCATAATTTGTTTTTTCTCTTTACAGCCATTGAGTAATCTCTATTTCTGGAAATTTCAGATTTCCAAAGTGGAAAAATGTAACTGCACGCGAGGATACTATAACACTGATAAAATAATTTGCACGATATTACATGATAAATGTAAAAGTTGCATGTGTTTATTGGAATTGTTGCAAGTATTTTTGGAGCAGCATCATTAAGTTGGGATAATCTGTCGGGTTTTTTTTTGGATAGAATAAGTTATCCAGCATTCTATTTTCTGATCTTTGTGTTTCGTTCCATAATTTTGTACATAAATTCTGTTTGTTTAAAATTTGCACTCTGATCAGCTAATTCATTCCGGGAATATCCACTATACACATACCTAAAACAAATAATGGACTACCTGCTTAAACATGTTTTGAGGGGTCGGTCCTGGTCCATAACAGGAGAGTGTAAATCAGACTTTTAATAGGTACATTGTGCACTTGTACTGGTGTCAATAAACTCAGCCGCCTTCTCTGGTGCTTGGTTTCTCTTTATGACCTGTTGCAGATGTCAAGGTCACTAATGGTTTCGCCTTGTGCATGATTTCACTCCTGGTGTCTCAAGTATCGTTCTGATAAATTGGTCTAGTATCAAATGCAGTATAAATTTATCTATCTTCAAATGTCATTCCCAAAACTGAGCACACCATTCTAGGGAATGGGTATGACACTCAGTTGCAGGGTAGGTTTGATGGTGCGGGATGGGAGCTTGTAAATTCAAGCACATGGACCTGCCCTCTGCCTACCTACCTCTTGATGTTCAAGGTTTTCCGTGTCTTGGGTCTAATTCTGGCAGAAATCTCACCTAACTAATATTTACTTCTGAAGAAGGGTCACTGGACTCAAAATGTTAACTCTGCTTTCTCTCCAGAGATGCTGCCAGACCTGCTGAGTTTCTCCAGCTATTTCTGTTTTTGTCATACACAACTCCATCATAACTCCATTTTGCAATTTGACATGGGAGGAGTCGAACCTGGGTCTTTAGATTAGATTAAGTTAGATTCCCTAGTGTGGAAACAGGCCCTTCAGCCCAACAAGTCCACATCGCCCCTCTGAAGAGTAACCCACCCAGACCCATTTCCCTCTGACTAATGCACCTAACACGATGAGCAATTTAGCATGGCCAATTCACCCGACTTGCACATTTTTGGACTGTGGAAGGAAACCGGAGTCCCGGAAGGAAACCCACGTAGACACTGAGCGAATATGCAAACTCCACACAGACAGTCGCCTAATCTGGGAATTGAACCTGGGTGGCTGGTACTGTGAGGCAGCAGTGCTAACCACTGAACCACCGTGTCACCCCAACCTTTGGGACATTACCTACATCTCAGGATTACGAATCTCATTGATAATAGCCTAGTTAGTGATGTGCTTTTGCATTATCACTATCCTTGGTTTTTTAAATGGTTTCGTTATTGAGTCAGCATGAAAAAAGGCCGCTTGGTCCACCACATTTGTGCTCGTTATAATTTATTGATCTATACTAATCCCATTTTCCAGTACTCTTATATGCTGTGGCATTTCAAATATTCATCTAAATATTTCTTAAATACCTTAATTGCCACAACCATCTGGGTGCATAAATTATTCCTCAAATTCCCTGTAAACCTCCTGTTCCTTAACTTAAAACTGTTCCTGTGGTTATTGACCACTCTTTTAAAGGGAAAGTTTCTCCCTATCTACCCTGTCTGTGCCCTCAAAACCTTGAACACTTCAAACAGGTGTTCAACCTTCAACCCCTCAACCTTCTCTGCTCTAACAAAAACAACTCCAAACCACCCAGTGACCATTCTTCAGAACGGGACTTGAAGCATGAACTGTGTTTTCTCTTCACAGATGCTGCCAGACCTGTTAACTTTCTTCAGCAGTTTCTGTTTTTGTTTCAGTTCTCCATCCACAGTTCAGTTGCCTGCAGTTTCCGGTTTATCACTACCCATCCTTCTGAAAGTCATGGTCATGGAGTCATACAGCACGGAAACCGACCCTTTGATCTAACTTGTGGACGCCAACTATGTTCCCAAACTGAACTAGCTTGCCTGTGCTTGAGCCATGTCCCTCCAAACTTTTCCTATTCATGTACTTATCCAAGTATCTTTTAAATATTGTAGTTGTACCTGCATCCATCTCTTTCTCTGGGAGTTCATTCCACATATGAACCACTCTGTGTAAAAAAGATGATGGGGGATTGAACTTATAAATTCAAGTGTTTCCTTTTTAAAGTTTTCTCCTCTTACCTTAAAAAATATACCCATCTTAGGGAAAAGCCCCTTGCTATTCACCTTACATATGCTCCTCATAATTTTATGAACTTCTGTAAGGTCACCCCTTAACCTCATACATTCCAGTGAAATAAAGTCCAAGCCTATCCAGCCTTTCTTTATGTCTTGAACCCTCCATTCCCAGCAACATCCTGGTAAATCTTTTCTTCAACCTCTCCAATTTAATAACATCCTTTCTGCAACAGGGTGACTGTACACATACTCCACAAAACATCCTGTACAACCTCAACATGACATTCCAACTGCTATACTCAAAGGATTGAGCAATGAAGGCAAGTGCTAAACACTGCCTTAACCACCCTGTCTATCTGTGATGCAACTTTCAAAGAATTATATACCAAAGCCCTAGGGTCACTCTATTCTGGAATACTACCCAGGGCCCTGTCAGTAATTATATAAGTCCTCCACACCCGTGTTCATTTTACCAAAACACAATACCTTGCATTTATCCAAATTAAACTTTATCTGGCACGGTTCAGCCCATTAACCCGATTGCTCGATTTCTTTGAGTGATACCACATTAGCTGTCCACCAGTCCTCTGGCACCCCTCCTGAGGCCAGAGAAGATTTGAAAATTAATGTCAGAGCCTCTGCAATCTCTTCCCTTATCACCCACAGTAGATATCTCCTCTGGGCTTGAGAATTTATCAACACTCAAGCCTGCTAAAACCACTAATATCTACTGTCTCTCTCTCTCTCAAAGCTAATTTGTTCAAGTATATCACATTCCTTTTCCCCGATTTTTATATCTATATCATCCTTCTCTGTGAATGCAGATGCAAATACTCATTTAGAACCTCAGATACATTTTTTTATTCTCTCATATGAATAGCCAATTTGATCCTTAATGGATCCTATTTTTTCCCTCAATGTTTCCTTATCCCTAATATATTTATAAATTACTTATTACGAGTAAAGATCAACCAGGCTGAGTCTACGCTTGCCTTTTCCAGTGCCTAGGTTGATGCCAGCTGTTCCATCCAATTTCATTGCTCTTTTTTGAGTTTTTTTTAAAGCAGTGTGATACAACTGCGTGACTCTTTTCAGTAGGCAGTTAATATTCAACCACATTAGTGTGGACCAGGAGTCACAAAACAGATAATGAAAGCAGATTTCCTTCGCTGAAGGATATTAGCCAACCTGGTGGGTTTTGTTCTTAACAACAGTCAACAATGGTTCATGGTCATTGTTTGACTGTTTGTTCCAGATGTTTTATTAAATTCAAATTCCACCATCTGCCATGTTGAAATTTTAATCTGTTTCCCAGAGTTTATCTGGGTTCCTTGATTCTATCATCACTCCCCTATATTGTTTAAATATGTGTAATTTAGTCAATTTATTAACTTTGGCAATCTATCAGAAGATTCATTGCATGAATCATCTGCTACGAAGATCACTGTGGAAAGAAACCTAAACAACTTTTAGCTGCATTAGAACCTAATTTCCTGCAAAAAAAATCCATGATCAAAAACATTCTTTGCTGCATCTAAACTATTTTGTCACTTGATTTATCCAATTCTTTTTTGTTATCTTTTTTATTTTAGGTGGTCTGCTATATGCAGTAAATGGAGAAGCTCTTGTTGGCAAAGGAGTACCAGTGCAAGGATTTGTTCTGAATTTTACAACTGGAGAATTATTGGACATCTTCAAACCAAGCCAAGAGGTATTTTGAATAAAGAAAACATTTTTTCTGTGGGAATTGTAACATATATTATTTTCTGCTAAAACATTTCCAGTGTATTTTGTAGAAATTTTACAAAATGCACTGTTTAGTTATGGTCAAAATAATTTATGGAGATTACTACTGACCATAAACTGAACTGTACTGGATGTATTTGTACTATGACTTTAAGAGCAGGTCAGAGGCTAGGAATCCTGCAGTGCATAATTCACTTCCTGTCTCCCTAATGCCTGGCCACTATCTACAAAGTGCAAGTTAGGAGTGTAATGAAATACTCCCTACTTGCCTGGAGCAGTGCAGTTCCAACAATACTCAAGCTTGACACCATCCAGCAACCCAATTGATTAGCGTCATATCCATAAACATTCACTCCATTCACCACCAACGCAAAGTAGCAACAATGTGAACCGTCTACAGCACTGCAGAAATTCACCAAGACTGCTTAGACAAACATCCCTTGAGCCCATAGGCGAAAGTGAGGACTGCAGATGCTGGTGATTAGAGTCAAGAGTGTGGTGCTGGAAAAGCACCGCAGGATAGGTAGCATCTGAGGGGCAGGCAAATCAACGTTTCGGGCAAAAAACACTCATTAAGAATGAGGCTAGGAGCCTTGGGAGGAGAGAAAAATGGGAGGGGGTGGGGCTGAGGGTAAGGTAGCTGAGAATGCAATAGGTAGACTGAGGTGGGGGTAAAGGTGATAGGCTGGAGCGGATAGGTGGAAAGGAAGATGGATAGATGGAACAGGTCATGAGGATGGTGCTGTGCCGTAAGGTTGGAACTTGGATAACGTGGGGGGAGGGGAAATGAAACTGGTGAAGTCCACATTGATGCCCTGGGGTTGGAGGGTCCCGAGGCAGAAAATGACATGTTCTTCCTCCAGACGTCGGGTGGTAAGGGAGTGGCGATGGAGGAGACCCAGGACCTGCGTGTACTCGGCAGAGTGGGAGGGGGAGTTGAAGTGTTTGGCCAAGGGACGGTGGGATTGATTGATGTGGATGTCCCGGAGATGTTCTCTGAAGCACTCTGTGAGGGCAATCCCTCTCCCCAATGTAGAGGAGACCGCAGCGGGAGTAACGGGTACAGTAAATGACGTGTGGAAGTGCAGGTGAAACTTTGATGGATGTGGAAAGCTCCTTTACGGCCTTGGATGGAGCTGGGGGTGGAGTTTAGTTGCAGGTTTTGCAATCCTGCAGTGGCAGGGGAAAGTGCAGGGAGGGGAGGATGGGTTATTAGGGGCGTGGACCTGACCAGGTAGTCGCAGAGAGAACAGTCTTTATGGAAAGCTGCTAAGGTGGGGAGGGAAAGATATATCTGGTGGGGTCCATTTGTGGGTGGCAGAAATGGCAGAGGATGATGCAATGTGTACGGAGGTTGATGGGGTGGAAGGTGAGGAGTGGGGGTTTTGTCCTTGTTGTGGTTGGAGGGGTAGGGTTCAAGGGCACAGGTGCAGGATGTAGATGAGATGCACTGGAGGTCATCAACCACGTGGGAGAGGAAATTGCGGTCTTTAAAGGAGGAGGCCATCTGGTGTATTCTGTGGTAAAACTGATCCTCCTGGGAACAGATGTGGCAGAGATGGATGAATTGGGAATAAAGGATCGCATTTTTGCAGGAGGCAGGGTGGATGGAGGTGTAATCCAGGTAGCTGTGGGAGTCGGTGGGTTTGTAAAAAATGTCAGTGTTGAGTTGGTCACTGTTGCTGGAGATGGAGAGGTACAGGAAGGGAAGAGAGGTGTCAGAGATGGTCCAGGTAAATTTAAGGTCGGGGTGGAATATGTTGGTAAAGTTGATGAAGTGTTCAACCTCCTCGTGGGAACATGAGGTGGCACTGATGCAGTTGTCAATGTAGCGGATGAAAAGATGGGGAGTGGTGCCAGTGTAACTGCGGAAGGTAGACTGTTCCACGTAGCCGACAAAGAGACAGGCATAGCTGGGGCCCATGCGCGTGCCCATGGCTATCCCTTTCGTGTGGAGGAAGTGGGAGGATTTGAAGGAGAAATTGTTGAGGGTATGAACCAGTTCAACCAAACAAACGAGAGTGTCAGTGGAAGGGATGGGGACATAGGGAGAGGAAGACACGGAAGCCTTGGCGGCAGTGATCATGGCGGATGGATGTGTATAGGGACTGGATGTCCATGATCAAGATGAGGAGTTGAGGGCCAAGGAAACAGAAGTCTTGGAGGAGGTGGAGGGTGTGGGTCATGTCCTGAACATATGTGGGGAGTTCCTGGATGAGGGGAGGTAGGACAGTATCAAGATATGTGGAGACAAATTTGGTGGGGCAGGAGCAGGCTGAGCCAGGGTAGTCAGGCTTATGCATCTTGGGTAAGAGGTAGAATCAGGTGGTGCAGGGTTCCCAAACTGAGGTTGGAAGCTATGGTTGGGAGAACCCCTGAGGTGATGAGGTTGTGTACGGTCTGGGAGATGATGCTTTCGTGGTGGGAAGTGGGGTCGTGGTCTAGGGGGCAGTAGGAGGCGGTGTCTTCAAGTTGGTGCACTGATCACTACACCACTGAAGCCAGGTGCCAACTTGAAGACACCTCCAAGACTTCAGTTTCCTGGCCTCCAGCGTCTCACCTTCACCAAAGACATCCAGTCACTATACACCTCCATCCGCCATGACCAGAGCCTCCAAGCCCTCCATTGTTTCATCTCCTGATGTCCTCACCATAACCTTCCACTGACACACTTATTCGTTTGGCTGAACTGGTCCTCGCCCTCAATCATTTCTCCTTCGAATCCTCCCACTTTCCTCAGATGAAAGGTGTAGCCATGGGCACTAGCTATGCCTGACTGTTTGTTGGCTATGTGGAACAGTCTTGATGGAATAAAATTTTTAGCATGCATTACATCAAAACCCTCCCATTGCAGCATAGTGACAAATCCCAACACATGAAAATTATGTTAAGGGTTGATAGAAATCCAGTGTCGATCAATGAAGATAGAGCTTACAGGAAGATGCACCAGACTTTTAGATAAGTTACAAATTAAGGAGAATAGGAAGCTAACAAAGAGAACATTGGAATAGTTGAATCTAGAGTTGAAAAGAATAATATTTTTAGGGATTTAGTCACAAAGGCATCCGGATAAGAGCAACCGTGGACTGTATTCAAGATTCAATTACTTCAGATTTTTTCAGGCACATAGAACAGTTATTTCAATAACTATATTCCAAGTAATGTTTTTGTGTAGTTAGATTAGATCTGATCATTTCGTGACTTGTTTTTACTTATGTATGCAAGTTAACATGGGTTATTTATTCTCTTAAGGACTTTCTTATGCCACATGACATTGTTGCAGCAGATGATAAGACTGTGTATGTTGGAGATATTCAAGCCAAAAGAGTGTGGAAATTTGTGCCAGCAGAAAGTAAGCAATCACTTTATGTATTTTTATTTCTAGTGTGAGTATATATTCTGACAAAAAAAAATCATGATTTAATCCAAATACTATTTTGAAAAAAATGTGCAATATATCACCTTTATTATGTTTTAAAACTTCAGTTTTAATCTGATTCTTATCAACACACCAAGTGCCAACAGTGCTTTGTGTTCTCTATTAAGTGTGAGGCATGGGGGATTTAGACAACAGACCATCAAATATAGATTTATTGATGCCCTAATCGGAGTTGGTTCCTGGAACTCCCTTGATGATGAAGGAACTGTGGTGATGTTTTTTAATGCCAATGATCAAAGTAGTCCTAGATTCATAATGACAAAAAAAAATCATTCAGCTCATGTAGCACAATCCAGTCAGTCTCTTTATCCCACTCTTATCTCCATAACACTGCAGGTTTATTTCTCTGTCCATCTACTTTCCGTTTGAAATCATTCATAGTCTGTGTTCTTGCCTTGATCATAGGCAGCACAATCCAGGTCATTACCACTTTTTACACAAAAAAGTACTTCATTGCATCATTTAGTCAAAGCCTTGAATCTGTGTCCCCTCATACTTATACCATCAGCGAATGAGACCAGTTTTTCTTTGTTTACCTTCTCAAACCTCTCATAATTTTGTACACCTTATCAAGTCTTTCATCTCCTTTGCTCAAAGGTGCGTGTTCAACTTTTATAGCCTAAACTTACAGCTAAAATCCTTCTTTTCTGAAACAACTCTGATAAATTTCCTCCATACCCTCTCAAGGACTCTTATTTTTGTAACTAATGTCTTTCACATTCAAAGATTTGTGCATATGAATCCCCAGGGTCGTCTGTCTTTGCACACTTTTTACAACTGTATCATTAAGTATATTTTGCTTCTCCCTATCCATTCTTCCAAAATGCATCATGTCACATATCTGTGTTAAATTCCATTGACGACTTGTCTGCCTATCCTGTAGGCCTGAATGTCCTGTGGTGGTCAATTGCATTGCTTAGC
Source organism: Chiloscyllium punctatum (assembly GCF_047496795.1). Taxonomy (NCBI): domain Eukaryota; kingdom Metazoa; phylum Chordata; class Chondrichthyes; order Orectolobiformes; family Hemiscylliidae; genus Chiloscyllium; species Chiloscyllium punctatum. The sequence continues at coordinate 66,146,468 of NC_092740.1, forward strand.
ACATCTCTATGTTGGTCACCAAAAAAAATTAAAGTTGCTTTGCATTCTCTTATCCAAGTTGTTTATCTAAAAGAGCAGTGTCCCCAGCACAGACCATTCATTAAATCCCTACAATGTGGAAGCAGGCCATTCGGCTCCCAATGACCCTCTCAAGCCCATCCCACCCAGACATACTGCAACTAAAGTGACACCGCTGATTCTAAACTGATCAGCCTGTAATTACCTTAGCTTGAATATATTATTTCTTTAGTGAGGGTGTCACAATTCCCATTCTTCACTGCCTTGACACCTCCATACCTGGGACAATAGACAATAGACAATAGATGCAGGAGTAGGCCATTCTGCCCTTCGAGCCTGCACCGCCATTCAATATGATCATGGCTGATCATTCCTAATTAGTATCCTGTTCCAGCCTTATCTCCGTACCCCTTGACTCCACTATCTTTAAGAGCTCTATCCAATTCTTTCTTAAAAGAATCCAGAGACTGGGCCTCCACTGCCCTCTGGGGCAGAGCATTCCACATAGCCACCACTCTCTGGGTGAAGTAGTTTCTCCTCATCTCTGTCCTAAATGGTCTACCCCGTATTTTTAAGTTGTGTCCTCTGGTTCGGCACTCCCCCATCAACGGAAATATGTTCCCTCCTGCCAGAGTGTCCAATCCTTTCATAAGCCTATACGTTTCAATCAGGTCCCCTCTCAGTCTTCTAAACTCAAGGGTATACAAGCCCAGTCGCTTCAGTCTTTCCGTGTAAGGCAATCCTGCCATTCCAGGAATTGACCTCGTGAACCTACGCTGCACTCCCTCAATAGCCAGAATGTCTTTCCTCAAATTTGGAGACCAGAACTGTACACAGTACTCCAGGTGTGGTCTCACCAGGGCCCTGTACAGCTGCAGAAGCACCTCTTTGCTTCTATACTCAATCCCTCTTGTTATGAAGGCCAGCATGCTATTAGCCGCCTTCACGACCTGCTGTACCTGCATGCTTGCCTTCATTGACTGGTGGACAAGAACACCCAGATCTCTCTGAACAGCCCCTTTACCTAATTTGATACCATTGAGGTAGTAATCTGCCTTCCTGTTCTTGCCACCAAAGTGGATAACCAGACATTTATCCACATTAAACTGCATCTGCCATGCATCTGCCCACTCACCTAACTTGTCCAGGTCACCCTGTAATCCCCTAACATCCTCATCACATTTTACCCTACCACCTAGCTTTGTGTCATCAGCAAATTTGCTAATGTTATTGCTGATACCATCTTCTATATCATTTACATATATTGTAAAAAGCTGCGGTCCCAGCACGGATCCCTGCGGTACCCCACTGGTCACTGCCTGCCATTTCGAAATGGAGCCGTTAATCACTACCCTTTGTTTCCTATTAGCCAACCAATTCTCTATCCAATCTAGTACTTTGCCCCCAATCCCGTGCGCCCTAATTTTACTCACTAACCTCTTGTGTGGGACTTTATCAAAAGCTTTCTGAAAGTCCAGGTACACTACATCCACTGGATCTCCCTCGTCCATCTTCCGAGTTACATCCTCAAAAAATTCAAGAAGATTAGTCAAGCATGATTTCCCCTTCATAAATCCATGCTGACTCTGTCCTATCCTGTTACTATTATCCAGATGTACCGTAATTTCATCCTTTATAATAGACTCCAGCATCTTTCCCACCACTGAGGTCAGACTAACTGGTCTATAATTTCCTGCTTTCTCCCGCCCACCCTTCTTAAAAAGTGGCACAACATTAGCCGCCCTCCAATCCTCAGGAACCAACCCCGATTCTATTGAACTCTGGAAAATAATCACCAGCGCATCCACGATTTCCCGAGCCACCTCCTTCAGTACCCTGGGATGCAGGCCATCAGGTCCCGGAGACTTATCAACCTTCAGACCTAACAGTCTCTCCAACACCAAATCCTGGCAAATAGAAATTCCCTTAAGTTCAGGTCCTTCAGCCACTGTTACCTCAGGGAGATTGCTTGTGTCTTCCCCAGTGAACACAGATCTGAAGTACTCATTTAATTCCTCTGCCATTTCTTCGTTCCCAGTAATATATTCCCCTGCTTCTGTCTTCAAGGGCCCAATTTTTGTCCTAACCATTTTTTTGCCTTGGACATACCTAAAAAAGCTTTTACTATCCTCCTTTATATTCTTGGCCAGTTTACCTTCGTACCTCATTTTTTCTCTGCGTATTTCCTTCTTACTAATCCTCTGTTGTTCTTTAAAAGCTTCCCAGTCCTCCGTTTTCCCGCTTATCTTCGCTAAGTTATACTTTTTCTCTTTTAACCTTATATGCTTCTTTACTTCCCTTGTCAGCCACGGCCGCCCATGTCTCCTCCTGGGATCTTTCTTCCTTTTAGGAATGAACTGATCCTGCATCTTCTGCATTATACACAGAAATATCTGCCATTGTTCCTCCACGGTCTTCCCTGTTAAGGTATTATACCATTGAACTTTGGCCAGTTGCTCCCTCATAGCTCCATATTTCCCTTTATTCAACTGAAATATTGTCACTTCAGATTGTACCCACTCCCTCTCAAATTGCAGATTGAAGCTTATTGTATTATGGTCACTACTTCCCAACGGCTCCTTCACTTCGAGGTCACTGACCAATTCTGGTTCGTTACACAATACCAGATCCAGAATCGCCTTATCCCTGGTCGGCTCCAGCACCAGCTGCACTAAAAATCCATCTCTGAGGCACTCCACAAAGTCTCTTTCTTGAGGCCCGATACCATCCTGATTCTCCCAGTCTACCTGCATGTTAAAATCCCCCATAACAACTGTAGTAACATCTTTGCGACAAGCCAATTTCAGCTCCTGATTCAACTTACCTCCAACATCCAGACTACTGTTTGGGGGCCTGTAGATGACTCCCATGAGGGTCTTTTTACCCTTAGTGTTTCGAAGCTCTATCCACACTGACTCTACATCCCCTGACTCTAGGTCCGCCCGCGCAAGGGACTGAATATCCTCCCTTACCAACAAGGCCACCCCACCCCCTCTGCCCGTCAGTCTATCCTTACGATAACACATGTAGCCTTGAATATTCATTTCCCAGGCCCTGTCCCCATGAAGCCACGTCTCAGTTATCCCCACAATATCGTATCTGCCAATTTCCAAAAGAGCCTCAAGCTCATCCACCTTGTGTCTAATGCTTCGTGCATTCATATATAGAATTTTTAATTTGTTACTGCTCTCACCCTTCCCCTCAACCCTTATTTCACTCAACTTTACAGCATGATGCCTTTTCCAGTTTTCTGCCTCCTTGATACAGTTGTCTTTCTTGACTTCTCTTGTTCTAACTACCCCTTCAATTTCCTTTTTAAACATCCAGCTTGTCCCCTCCCCCCCGCTACTTAGTTTAAATGTAGCGGTGTTGCAGCAGAAAACCTGCCTGCCAGAATGCCGATCCCTGTTCTATTAAGGTGCAAGCCATCTCTCTTGTAGAATTTATGGTTACCATAAAATATACCCCAGTGATCCAAGAACTTGAAACCTTGCTTCCTGCACCAGTTCCCCAACCACACGTTCAAGTCCATTATCTCCTGGTTTCTGGCCACACTAGCCCGAGGAACTGGAAGCAAACTGGAGATAACCACCTTGGACGTCCTGCTTTTTAGCCTTCTTCCTAGTTCTGCGAAGTCTCGCTGTAGTATGTTCCTCCTCTTCTTCCCGACATCATTTGTGCCGACGTGTACCACCACCTCGGGCTCTTCACCCTCGTCCTTGAGGATGTCCTGCACTCTGTCCGCGATGTCTTTCACTCTAGCACCAGGAAAGCAACACACCATCCTTAAATCCCGTCTGCTGCCACAAAAACCCCGGTCAGTTCCTCTCACGATGGAGTCCCCTATTACCACGGCTCTATGCGATGTCCGACTCTTCCGCTCTGCTTCTGCGGCAACTTTTGATGGACAAACATGGCCGCCTTGCGAACTGGTAGTGTCATCAGACTCTACTGTTTCCAAAAGCTTCAACTTGTTCCTGACAGGTACTTCTCCCGGCGTCTCTTGCACCTGTCTCCTCTCTGCCTTCCTCATCGTCTGCACTCTTCTGCTCTCTTCTGGCATGATTGGTGTAATAACATCACTGAAGGTCTTGTCCAGAAAGATCTCGTTCTCTCGGATGAGCCTAAGGTCTTCGAGTTCTTTCGTCAGTGCTGCAATATGCTCGGTCAATTGCTGAATGTGCGCACACTTTCCACACATATACGAGCCAGACACACCAGAGTCATTGACTTGCCACATCAAACACGTAGCGCACTGAACCAGCTGAGCAGTCATGTCTTCACCCTCTTCAACTGTGGTGTAATCTCTTTACTCAACCTCTTTATCAAGATTCCTGAGCTGAAGCCTCACTCTTCGATCTAAACTTCCTTAGACCGTCTTCCTATGGCAACTCTGTGGACTCTTAATTAAGGTTAGAGGAGGAGGGAGGGAGGGAGACCCTACTTTGTAGGGTCTGGGGTTTAGAACACACCCACTCTAATAACAATCACTTACCTACCCGACCGGCTTTGCGCTCCGTCTGAACTTCCGCCCAGCTCCCGCCGCTCTCTGCTGCGAAAAGCGGACACTGAAAGTTTATGGCCAGTGCTTCCACTGTATCCAGCCTGCATTATTTAGTAATCTGGGATGCAAGCCATTGAGCCAAACAATTTATCCACTCAAAGTATAGTTAATCTTTCAATTTGCACCCCATCCATTACTTCTATCACAAATACTTCCACCAATATTTTGTCATAAATACAGGAGATTTTTGGATTCTACATTAACAACCATTCTGTTCTCATTCATTCTTTGCCAGTTGTTTCCCCTGTCACTGGAGTTTAACCTATTCCAAATGCACATCTGTAAGGGTGTCAAAGTGCCACAGAATTTTGAATAAAAATCAGTGGTATTACTAGAACTATTGGACAGACAGCTATGTAATTAAGACAAAAATATTTAACAACTATACAGTGCATCATATTTTATAAAAACAGATTTGCTTTAACCACAGAAACAGTTAGAGATCTGATCCAAAAATCATATTTTTAGAATTGATTGCAATTCTGAAGCAATGAGTTTGTCTTCAATTTGTGTTCATTTATCTCCGTATGTAGTAGAGAAGCCAGTGTTAATGTTACTATTTGTGATTTCTTAAATTTGTGGAATGCTATAGCTCAGAAAGAGGCTGTATGGCCCATCAGGCCCTTGCCTGCTTTTCAGTATTTCTGTTCATTAAGTCACACTCTCCTGGTTTTTTTCTGCTCCCTTACCTTTTTGTCCTATTTCTTTTAAAAAGTTATGAATGAATCCGCTTCCTTTAACTTTTATTTGGTGCACTCCATAGTTAATATGAAGTGTTTCTTTGTATTACTATGGTTCTTTTGCTAATCACTTTAAATCTGAATCCTTTGGTTACAAATTTTTCGGCCATTGGAAGCAATTTTTTCTTCTCCGGTGAAGCGCTGGTGGTATGTCTCATCCCCGACCCCACCCCCATTTATAGGCCGTGGTTTCTTAAGTTGAGTGATTGTTATTTCCGTTTTTATTTAGGAGACGGTAGATAGGATCTAAATTGATGGAGTTCTAGTTAGAATGCCACCCAAAAGATATGACACACTAGTTTCTATACATACAGACAAAAAAGGACACCACTTTGACTGGGACAACCCACACATCCTCGGACAGGCGAAACAAAGGCACGCATGAGAATTCTTAGATGCTTGGCATTCTAACCAGAACTCTATCAATCAGCACATCGATGTAGATCCTAGCTACCATCCCTTGAAAAAAGGAGCCGGAAGTGACATCACCTCAAGAAACCAAGACCTACAAATAGAGAGGCAGAACATACCACCAGTGCGCTTCAACAGATACTCTCACTGATAATGTTACCTAGTATGGTGACGCAATGTCTGAAAACAAATCTTCAAGCTCAGCGAGCTAACTCAAATACTTGTCTTCTACTCAATTATTAAATTGAGATCTTTTCCCTAACCTGTGTTTTCTTAACTTGTCCTGCCACCTTCAAAGACCCACACATGTACACTCAGTGTTTCTGTCCCTGTGCCTCCTTTTAATATTGTATCATATAGTTTATATTGCCTATCCTCATTCTTCCTACCAAAGTATATAATTTCATTTTATCCATGTTAAATTGCATATATATGCTCATTCTGTCAGTCCATCTGTGTCCACCTTAGTATATTCTTATTTTCCTGACTGTTTTATTATATTTGAGTATTTGTGCATATGGCAAACTTCAAAATCATACCTAAATCCAAGTCATTACATATATGAAATAATATTAGTATGAAACAGAGCAGTGAACTTCAAACTCACCCCGGATAATGCCAGTATATACTTCCCTCCAGCAAAAGAAACTGTTTTCTTATTTCTATTCCTAAGCCAGTTCTATACCCATTAAGCCATTGTTCCTTGAATCCCATGGAATGTAATTATGATAACAAATCTATACATTGTGCTTTATCAAATATTTTTAATAAATCCATTCACATGATAGCCATACAATCATCGACTCACTTCATTACTTTTTAAAGTGTTCAATCAAGTTAGTTGAATGTTAATATAAATTTGTTAAGTAAAAAACAATCATTTATTAGCTCATTGCTTTCTCAATGACAGTTCATTGTGTCTTAGAGTACTTTCTCTACAATTTTCCTTACCAACCATTTTAGGCATACTGGCGTCCTGGAGGTTTATTCATCTCCCCTCTTTGTAAACAGATGTGTAAAGTCTGCAATCGTCTAGTTCCCTACAACCATTGCATCGATGGAGTACTGGACAATTGTGACCAGAGCTCTGCATTTTCCACCCTGGCATCCCTCAGTAACCACTGCCATATTCTACCTTTTATAAGAATGTTTTTTTTCATTTAAAGCATTGGCAATCTAGTAAATATCTCCCCTTGATCATTTTTTACCTTATTCAATATTACTGTTGTTATTACTGCTACTGCATATGTAACACTTTTATTCAAGAGAGGAGGATTCCTAAAAGCAAGAACCTATAGTCCAGTGACCCAACATGTATCATACAGTTAGAATGCCTTATTTAAGAAGTTATAGCAGAATACTAAGTAAATTGTAATGCAATCAGGCAGTGACAATGTCTTTTTGTGAAAGGGGAATCCTGTTTAACTGATCTTCTAGAATTCTGTGTAGATGCAACAGGTAAGGTGGATAACGTAGAACATGTAGCTGTAATGTACGTGGATTTCCAAAAGACTTTTGGTAATGTGCCACATTAGCTATCATAGGAAAAATTATAGGCCATTCAGCCTGTCGAGCCAGCCCTGCCATGGCTCATTGAAAACTTCTTTGCCTTTTACTCACCCATTCCTATAATTCTGCATGCATGATAGTCAAAAATCTATTGATCTCTACCTTAAGCATACTCAAAGATTGAATTTGTGCTGCCTTTTCTGGTAGAGCATTCCAAAGGTTCACAACCCCCTGAGTAATATAATTTCTCCTCACCTTGGACCCAAGTGGCATCCACTTGTTTTTAAATTTTGCCCCCTGGTTCCAGACTTCCCAACCAGGGGAAACCTCTCATCTACAGCTAGCGTGTCTATCCCTTTAGTGTTTTGTAAGTTTTATTGAGATCATCTCTTATTCTTTGAAACTCCATAGAGTTTGCCCATTTCCCCCTCAAACCTAATGAATGTTAATTGCCATTCTTCTGGAGCAATAGTATCTTACAGACTCATACAGTCATAAAGCATGGAAACAGACCCTTTGGTCCAACCAGTCCATGATGAACCTAATCTCAAACTAAACTAGTCCCGTCTGCCTGCTCTTGGCCCACATCCCTCCAAACATTTCCTGTTTGTGTACTTCTCCTAAACGTTGTAATTGTACCCAAGTCCACCACTTCCTGAGGAAGTTGTTTCTACAAATGAACCACCCTCTGTAAAAGAAAAGAAAATTTGCCCCTCTTTTTTTCTTTGAATCTCTCTCTTCTCTCCTTAAAAATGTGCCCCCAGTCTGGAAATCCCCCATCCTACGGAAAGGACACCTACCATTAACCCTACCTGTACACCTCATTACTTAATAACCTTTTTGAAGGTCATTTTGAACCAAATCTAAAATATCGACTTCCTCCTCCACCAACACTCAGTAGTAGCAGTGTGTACTACCTACTATCTAAGATGCACTACAGAAATTCACCAAAGATCCTTAGTCAGCACCTTCCAAACCCACAACCCACTTCAATCTAGAAGGACAAGGGCAGCAGGTACATGGAAATACCACCAGCTACAATTTCCTCTCCAAGCCACTCCCCCTCCTAAATTGTGAATCTATCACCATTCCTTCACTACCACTGGGTCACAGTCCTGAATTCCCTCCCTAATGGCCTTGTTGGTCAAAAAGCAGCTTACATCTGCTTTGTCAGGTGCAACTAGAGATGTCCAATAAATTCTGGCCTGGCCAGCAATGCACACATTCTCCGAATGATTGAAAACTATTTATTCACTATATTTTAGGGATACTTCGTGAATTCTCGATTTTCTGAGATAAGGAGACCAAAACTGAAAATTGCATTCCAGGTAAAGAGTAACGATGAAAGGGAAAACTTAGGATGGCCAACTGTAACTAGTGGTTTCAAAGGTTATGAGGCACAGACAGGAACATGTAGTTAAAAGCACAATCAGATCAACTATGATCTAATCAAATGGCAAAGCAGGCCTATGGGGCCAAATGGCCACTGCATTCCCCAGTCCTATCTTACATTGGGAGCATTGTCTCGATTTAAGAAGGATACAAATACTAATTTAGTCCTTCAGCTATGCCACTACCTCTTCAAAGGCATTCCCTGATGCACAAGTTTTACTTTCAACTGTCCCTTTCTTTGCAAGCTAATGTCTCAATTCAAATCTTTCTTTCTGTTTAAAGCATTTAAATATATCATTGCTTGCCAATTCTATGTTCTTAATAGTTTGCACAGTAACCTAGACCATACCTTAATGTCATTTAAAAACATGGAATAGATCTCTGCCTTGTAGTTTTTACTCATTTTAGGGTGACAGAGGTGTAACAGAATTCATCTGCGATTAAGTAAAAATGGTAGGATTTTCTTTGTCTGTTAGTGTTGTCAGCATTATGATCAACGTATGTTTGTTTTCTGTTTACATGTAATATGTACATTAAATAATATTGACTTTTTGCAGATATTTCCTTTTATAACTGAGGATTTGAAAGATAGTCTTTAACTTAAATTTTCTTTGCAGTTTTAGTTCAGTAACTTCTGAAGTTTTACATAGGATTTTTTTTTAAATTTCAGAAGCTGAGCACCGTTCAGTAAAGAAAGCAGGAACTGGCATGGAGATGCATGAAATAGATGGTAAGTGTACCCTGTGTCTGCAGTATCCAGTGCAAGATTTTAATTACAAAATAAATTAAGGTCTGCTCTTTTAGAAGTGCAGTGGATTTATACCCTGTATCTTAGCTAATATTTGACCCTAAACCAACATCACAAAAATGAATTATCTGGTCATTATCACAATGCTGCTTGAGTTTGCTATGTGAAAATTGACTGACCTGTTTCCCATATTATAACAGTGACTACTCTTCAAAAGTGCTTCTTGAAAAGTACTTTGGAATTTGTTTATAATTATGAAAAGCAATACATACATTTAAAACAAAAACAGAAATTGCTGAGAAACTGAGCAGGTCTGGCAGTATCTGTGGAAAGAAAGCAGAGTTAATGTTTTGAGCCCAGTGATGTTTTCAGAGCCTGATTTCTTTTAAACTAAAAGAACAATATCAAAGGCAGATTTTATGTAGTTATTGGTTTTATTGAATATTGAAGCAAGTATGTACACTTAATGCTGATTTGACAACTTCATAGCAGAGTTATTGGAGTAAACCTGGATAAGTTGCTTGGAATGCAAAGTTAAATGATATACTGGATTAGTGGTGCTGGAAGAGCACAGCAGTTCAGGCAGCATCCAACGAGGATTTCGCTGCTCGTTGGATGCTGCCTGAACTGCTGTGCTCTTCCAACACCACTAATCCAGTATTTGCTTTCCAGCATCTGCAGTCATTGTTTTTACCAAAGTTAAATGATAACCAATTTTTTTTTTTCAATTTTAAGCAACTGAAACATTCCTTGAAGCAGAAATAGAAGGCAAGATGAGAGCTCCTGAGATGTTGAGGAAGCATAAAACTAACAGTGTTCTCAAACAGTCAAGTACTGCAGTTTCTCCAGTCCTTATTACGTTATTGCTCATCATTCCTGTTGTGATGTTAGTAGGAATTGGAGTCTTCATCCACTGGCGCAAAGGCAAGACATATGGAGGTACAGAATATAATTCATGTTATAAGTTCTTTGTTGTGGTTCTGTTCGCCGAGCTGGGAATTTGTGTTGCAGACGTTTTGTCCCCTGTCTAGGTGACATCCTCAGTGCTTGGGAGCCTCCTGTGAAGCGCTTCTGTGATCTTTCCTCCGGCATTTGTAGTGACTTGTACCTGCCGCTTCCAGTTCCAGCTGTCCGCTGCAGTGGCCAGTACATTGGGTCCAGGTTGATGTGCTTATTGATTGAATCTGTGGATGAGTGCCATTCCTCTAGGAATTCCCTGGCTGTTCTCTGTTTGGCTTGTCCTATAATAGTAGTGTTGTCCCAGTCGAACTCATGTTGCTTGTCATCTGAGTGTGTGGCTACTAAGGATAGCTGGTCATGTCATTTCATGGCTAGTTGGTGTAGCCATGAAGAGACTGAATGTTACAATGATAGTAGTTTATTTCTTTAACCTGACCCAGAGCATTTGAGTCAGTAAGTTGCAAGGCTCTGTGAATTATGTTTCAAATATTTGCATGTCCAAGAAACAACTACACGATCCACCAATTGCTTTACATCACATCTGTCTTGAGTATGAGATTTGAAACAAATGCTTTCAAAATCTGGACTGGGGTCAAGCAAGGCTTTATGATGGTCCACAGTATTACAGATTCATTTTGCAGTCAATTTTAAATCACTAATCTCAATCAACTCATGACAAAACTAAACTAGCCACTTAGGCTAGATGACTACAATATTGTTGTCCACTCTGCATCAAATTTGCACGCCACCCTTGATTTCTTAATTCTGCATACAAGAAATTCAGACTGTCCTTGAATATTACCAAAACAGAAACTCTTAGATCAATCCACATGTGGTCCGTCAAATATTCCACTTCCAATACCTCAGCAGCCACTTCTCTCAAAAGGCCACCATTGTTAAGGAAATCCAAAGACTGTATCAGCTACACCAGCTCAGCCTTCTACAAATGTTAGCAGCAAGTGTTTGACAACAATGACCTTCATAAGTCAACAAACATACTAACAAACAGAGCAGTTGTCACATATTCCTGTAGGCAGTGAATACTGGACTGTGTATCAGCAATACATATAAAGAGCTAGAAGAATTCCATCACAATACCTCTGACTTCAATGGGACGTCCACTAAATATATACTAGTGTCCTTGAAGTCAGGTCCATGAACATTTTGGCAAAACTTCTGCAAAATCAATTTCATTGGAGTGGATGGCTGACAATCCTCTCCCCTTGTCAGGTCCTGTTTTCGCAATTCTCAAATGGTCAGTATTCCATAGGGAAGAACAAAGAAAATACTTCAAAGACACTTTGAAGATCTCCTTGAAATATGGCATCAGTGACGTTAATGACTGGGAGAAACTTCCTACCAATCATTCAACACACTAACCACCTGTCTAACAAGCTGCACAGACTTTGACTGAATTGTCATGGTGGGGCAAATGAACAGCAAAAAAATGCAAGCAAGTCTTGCAAACCAAATCCCATTACTTCATGTGTACAGGAGATGTTTGCATGGAGAGCAACCTATGAACTTCAACTTGAATACAAGTTGGCATTGTTAATAAATTTGCAGATGACACCAAAATTGGAGGTGTAGTGGACAGCAAAGAAGGTTACCTCAAATTACAATGGAATCTTGATCAGATGGGCCAATGGGCTGAGAAGTAGCAGATAGAGTTTAATTCAGATAAATGTGAGGTGCTGCATTTTGGAAAAGAAAATCAGAGCAGGATTTATGCACTTAATGGTAAGGGAGTGTTGCTCACCAAAGAGAACTTGGGGTGCAGGTTCATAGCTCCTGGAAAGTAGAGTCGCAGATAGATAGGAGAGGGAAGAAGGAGTTTAGTATGTTTTCCATTGTTGGTCAGAGTACTGGGTATAGGAGTTGGGAGGTCATGTAGGAGCTGTACAGGACATTGGTTAGGCCACAGTTGGAATATTATGTGCAATTCTGGTCTTCCCATCAGAAGGATGTTGTGAAACTTGAAAGGGTTCAGAAAAGATTTACAAGGGTGTTGTCAGGGTTAGAGAATTTGAGCTCAAGGGAGAGGCTGAATAGGCTGGGGGTGTTTTCCCTGGAACATCATACGCTGAAGGGTGAGCTTACAGAGGTTTATAAAATCATGAGGGGCATAGACAGCATAAACAAACAAGGTATTTTCCCTGGGGTGGGAGAGTCCAGAACTAGAGGGCAGAGGTTTAGGGTGAGAGGGGAAAGATATAAAAGAGACCTAAAGGGCAACGTTTTTGCAAAGAGGATGGTTCGTGTGTGAAATGTGCTGCCAGAGAGGAAGTGGTGGAGGCTGGTACAATTACAGCATTTAAAAGGCATCTGGATGGGTATATGAATAGGAAGGGATTAGAGGGATATGGGCCAGGTGCTGGAAAATGGAACTAGATTAGGTTAGGATATCTGTTCGGCATGGATGAGTTGGACAGAAGAGTCTGTTTCCCTGCTGTACATCTGACACTCCTAAATCAAATCCAACTGAGGAGTAATCACAACTGTAATCCCTTTTGAATTTGCCTTTAAATTTAACCAGGACTGCTGAAATACACGTTTTTCCTGTCTGGAAGCATTTTGTGAAATCTCACTTCAGTTTTTAGAGCTAATTCTTTAGTACATCAGCAATCCCCCTGAAGGTTGATGTAGGATAGTGAAAATCCAGGCAGATTTAGTGCAGCATGAAACGGGTATAGAACAGAGTTTTCTAAACAAAAATAAATCTTCACCCTGTACCTAACTATATTGAAGTTGACCAGGAGTTGTTTCATATCAGTTTCAGATGGGTAAAGATCTTTGATCCATTCAATCCATCTGTCTTGAGTAATTTGCTTGGTGTGTTGAAAAATAATCTTCGATCTCAAGTGTTGATAACAAACTATCTGTTTGGAGATCATTAACGTTTCTTATTCTGCCATTCATGCTGATAATCTTTCATATGCTCCTTCCCTGTTAGTAAAATAATAGTTCCTCTGCATTTTTTTTGATTGGTTTTAATTTCTGAGCTACTATTGCAAATGATTCCTCTAGAAATCTATCAATTACTTCTCTGAAACAGCAGTCTGACATGCATTATTTTGTCTTTTATAGAAGATCCTGACAGTAAGTTGGAGTCAATACAGTCGTCTGGAGGAATTTTGGGGAGGCTTAGGGGTAAGGCATTTGTAAAATGAAGGCAGAATTATTGTCCAGAATTTATCCTGTCTGTAATATTCAAAAATCACAATTTAATCCATTAAGCTATGACAACATTGATTTTTAATCTGCCCAAATTAATTTATTGATAAGACAATTAAATGTACACATTCCAATGCTTAATTGCACAATGACAATTTATTTGATAACACTGAAGTGATTCTGACTTTAAGTAATCAACAAAGGATTACAGATCAATGACAATGTTTGAAGGAATGTTGGACAGTAGACAATCGATCTGAAAATCATTTTGTATTTTGCATAGAATGAGAAAATCATAATGCATTTACTTTGACAGGGAAAAGCAGCCGAGGACTAAATTTGGGGAACTTCTTTGCAAGCCACAGAGGTTACAGTCGAAAAGGCTTTGACAGATTAAGTACGGAAGGAAGTGATCAAGAAAAAGATGATGAGGAAGGCACTGACTCAGAAACAGAAGAATATTCAGCACCACCAATTGCAGCAACCACCTCATCCTCCTGAAATATGCTAATACCAATTTGCTCTGATAATGATGACAATATATTGAGTTCCCATTTTGTTTCCTTACAAGCAGATGTATTCAGGATGTGTATTTGATAGTAACTGTACTCATCTATTTTGGTTATATGACATGTACATTTTATTTATTTGTGGAGTTTCATATCATGCTTTTGCTACCATATCTAAACAATCATGTTGATCTTATTGTCGGGACCAATTATTATCTGAATGCTAAAGCAAATTGTACTGCTTTGGGCCATAAAGAATATTTTTAATTGTTACTGCCTTCCCTTGCTGGAACTATAAACCTGTGTTGGTGAGTCAGTTACTTCTTTCTCTGCTTCAGCTGTAGCACTTGGCTACTGTCCTGTCTGGCACTTTAGTTTGATAATTCCAGTGTGTAAGTAACATTGTGCCTTCTCTATCAAGCATCCTTCATCTGCAGTCCAATTATGTTACAAAGCAAAGTAAGGCTGCTCCTTTTTGTCTTAGTTTCTCTCTAAAACTCTCAAACCTAGTTATTAAACAGCCAATTGTACATACAGAGAAAAGGTTTCTGTATTTACAGTGAAAATCATTTTTGATGTATTCAAAGTAAATGTCGAAGACTTAAATTTTGGGGATATTGCAAATTGTTATATGGTTAGAACACTATTTTCAGTCGCTGAATGTAATTTGTGTAATAAAGTGTTCACAAGCATTATTCATTTATAAGGCATCATTCATGTGGGCCTCAGGCACTTTTTACGTTAGAGCTAGTTTTGTGTTTATGTACAGGGTTGGAGTGTTATTGGCAAAGCAAGTGTTTGAAAGAACTACCTTTTTGAATACAATGAATAGCTTGTTAGGGAGACAGATAAAAATCAACCACATTGCTTTGGATCCAGGGTCACAAATAAACTAGGCCAGATAAGTGTTCCCTTCCCTGAAAGACATTATTAGAAAAAATCCAGCTATTCAGCAATCTGATAATTTCATAATCACTTTACTGATACAAGCATTTTATTGGGACTTAATTAATTGAAAGAAAATTCCCCATCTGTCTTAGTGGAATTTGCATTCAGGCCTCTGGATTCCTCAAGACAGCTATGACCAGCATACACACAGGAAAATTTGTAAATGCTTTTGAGGAGATTGTAATTCACTTTGGTAGAGACCAGCATTTCACATTAGAAAGGATCAATAAGACGCACAAATGATTAGGAGGAGCAAATAACACTTGAAAGTCTGGAAAAAAGGCACATTTTGTTGAAACTTTTTGCCTTGCACTCATCAGGACAATCTGCAAGAATACCAATTCAAGAGCCCTTATTGTGTTAATTGACAGTTAACTGTGCCAGGCTTGTTTAAATTTAAAACCAGGCAGATGGTGCATTGCTCTGGAAAATAAATAGGCGAATGATTCACCTATTTTGTTGAGATGAAACAGGAACAGTGCGTGTATATATTCTGTGTCTGCAAAGAACAGGGCCTTGCGTATCCATATATGTAGCTTCTGGTATGCATAAGTGATGAGGCATTGAGAGGGGGACTGACAATCCTAAATTGAATTGTTCATCAGGATTATCCTTGCATATTCAGGACTATCCAACAAATGTTGTCAAAATGCATATTCACATCTAATGTTGGACACTTTGCTTGTAAGTTTGTAAACATGGGCTTTGGGTACAATGCTTATAATGCTTGAGTCAACCTACCACTCTTTCAGTGCTGCTATGATGCCAAGTGTGGAGGTTCTACTTCCCAAAAACTAGGAGATCATATCAAATGGCAGTTCACAACAAAGATTGGCAGGCAAAGCTACAATGGAACAACAATGAGGAGATGGTTCTGGTACATGAGAGTTACATTTCTTCAAGGGTAAAAGATAGGGCAACTAAAGCCAGAACTTGTTTGAAGAGAGATGAAGGTGAAGTAGAAATGGGGTAACCATGACAGATGTCGGACTGGTGCTATAAACGAGCCAGTTTTAACAGAGCTCTTTAGAAGAGAAATTAAACTTTTTAGCAGGAATGCAAAAAGAATAGAGGAAACTATCATTTAATAAAGTGGAATTCACAGGTGGCCTATCAGCATATAGGTAGTAAAGGGAGGGATGGCACAGATTATGGGAGCAAAAAAAAGGATCTACACAAAGAAACAGATGGCTTGGCAGTGATAACGCTGGGTATTTTGTTTGTCTTTAGCAAGGAAGATATATTGTCAGAGCTATTGTGAAACCAGAATAATTGAGCAATTCAGTTAAAAATTGGTAGAGGAAATATTAGAATGGCTGGCGGTACTTAAGGCTGATTAGTCAGGAGGACAGAATGAAATCAATATAAAAATGCTGAGAGAGGTAAGGGTAGAAATGGTAGAATATGGCCAAATATTTCAGTCTTCATTAGATATGAAGGTGATGCAAGATGACTGAAAATTCACAAACAATTATACTGCAGTTCAAAAAGCTTTGTTCAGTTTATCTTTAGTAGGATAGCTTTCAGGGATGATAATTCATGGCAAAAATAACAATCACTTCAACTACTCTTGTTTAAATGAGTTTTTGATGAGGTAATATCCTTCATGAATATTGTGGTCGATGATGGACTTAGAAACAATGGTCAATAAAGTGCCACATAATTAACTTAGCAGCAAAGTTGAAGTCAATGGAATAAAAAGAAAGTGGCAGCATGGATACGAAGTTACTCTGTGTCAGGAAATAGTGTAATGGTGAACAGTTGATTTTCAGGACTGGACGAAACTACATAGTGGAACCAAATGTCAGTATGAGCTGATGTGTGTTAATAACAGAGACTTTAATGAGTAGGGCATAATTTCAAAGTTTGCATTTGACAAATAGCTTGAGAGCATCGTGAACTGGACATAGGATTGTGATATTTCAAGAGGACATAGGTTAGTGGAATAGGCAGACCTGCAGCAGGTGAACTTCAGTGCAGAGACGTAAGAAAAGGGACGAAGCATGAGAACATCTAATATAAAATAGAAGGAATAATTCTAAAGAAACAGATCTGTAGGGGTACACAACTCTGAAGGTAGTAGGACCAGTTGAGAGTGTTCTCCAAAGGCAGTTTTCTGGGCTTTATAAATAGACATAAAATATAGTGGCAAGAAAGATGTGATGAACATTTATAAGGCATTCATGTGGCCCCATTAAAATATACTGGTCAGGATTTAGTGCTCAAAGCACAATTGTGGGAGTGATGTATTCAGTGATGTGTCTCCACCTTCAGAAGTGAGAAAGCTAGATGGAATAAGCTGCAGTTAGATAGTTAGCTTGGTGAATCACTGGCTTTGATGCTGAAGTCCTAGCACATCAGAAACTGTAGGCCCATCGAGACTGGCAGCTTTTGGGTGTGATTAAATTGAAGATAGGATCTTCAATAATGGCAAGAAGACACACTATTTTATTTCATGTCTCAGGATAGAAAGGTTGGAGACAAAGATAGGTGGCTTTCAGTTACCAAATCCTTGTTCCACATTGCTACCCCAGCTTAGGAAAAATGAAGACTCTGCAACCCATCAGGTAGGTCACCCTGGTTTTTCGAGTCAGGAAACCAGCTCCTTTTCCAGTCTGTTAAGGACTAGCTGATTTACTGGTTTGAGTTTGAGATGGTTAACTCATTAGCTTTATAGTCACTCATGGGACATGGGCTGGCAGGTCAGATTTTGTTGCTCATTCATTGTTCTCCTTGAGAAAGTGGTGGTGAACTGCCACCTTAAACTGCTGCAGTCCATGTGCTATAGGTAGACCGACAATACGCTTAGGAAGGGAAATCCAGGACTTTGATCCAGTGATAGTGATATATTTCCAAGTCAGAATAGTGAGTGAGTCTGTTGGTTACCTGCAGAGAGTGCTGCCCTTGTTCTTCAAGATGGAAGTGGTCATGGGTTTGGTGAATTTCTGCAGTGTATGGAAATAGTACACACTGCAGCTACTGAATGTTCATGTTGGAAGGAGTGGATATGATGCCAGTCAAGCAATCTACTTTCTTCTGGCTGGTGACATTTTGAGTGTTATTGAAGCTGCAGAGCTTAGATGTGATCTATTGGTTGTGGGATTAGTTAGTTTTTGCACAGATCTACCATGAACACATTGGTTTAAACAAATCAGAAGATTTGACTCATTCTGTGAACAGTCCAGAAACACACTATAACAATATCCACTATGATTTGACATTTTTTGATTGTGCAGATAATAGGAGTTTCTAACATAGGCTGCCTTTATTTGGCCCGCTAGAGGATTTTATTTGGAGTTCAAAGTATTAATCATACAATTTTCTTGAAACCTACACAAGACAAACACAATAGCATGCAATTTACAGTTATCTTTGAAGTTTAGTGATTACACTGAATTGCAAATAATTGCTACAGTTTTACATAGAAAAAGATGGGATTCTAATTCTGCAGGCGTAAAGATAAATTTAGGTCTGAGGAAGATTGGAATTTGGACTAACCCCACAGTGAATTATGGTGCTAGGCAAGTGGACTTTTATTGAATAAAAACAGAAATTGCTAGAGAAACACAGCAGGTCTGTCAGCATCTGTGGTTATAGAGTTAATGTTTTTAGTGCAGTAATGCTTACAGTTAAAGAGCTGTACAGAATGAAAACAGACCTTTGGTCCAACTCAATATGCTGACCAATAAGGGCAAGCTTACCAAATAATGCTTTCACTATCCTGCTGACCTGTGACTCCACTTTCAGGGAACTATGAACCTGCGCTCCAAGGTCTGTTTGTTTGGCAACACAACCCAGGACCTTACCATTAAGCGCATAAGTCTTACCCTGATTTGTCCTACCAAAATGTAGCACCTCACATCTATCTAAAACTCCATCTGTTCAAGGTCCATTGCGGGACATCTTCAAGATTAGTTTAGAAAGAACACATTTATGTAGTCCTTTAATCTGGATCCTGAAAGTGCTTTACAGTCACCAAAGCATTTTTGAAATGTAGCTAATAATTGTAAAAAATAATTTCAAATTTGTACAAAGCAGGATCCCAAAAATAAATATGTTCATTTTTGTTTTTAATTTACTTGTAAAATAAATGGAAACCTCTCCTTTCGTATGGCATAACTATCTTTTATGTCCACTTCTGAGGACAGACAGGGCCTCAGTTTGACATTTGAACTAAAGATGCTCTTCTGACAGTATAGCACTCTTTCAGACCTACTTTGAACTGTGGGCCTAGATTAAGCACTGAAGTGAGGCTGAAATGGGTAACATTCAGACTTCAAGGCAAACACTATGTCACTTAGACTGAGTAATAAAGCTCGCAACGCTCACACCTTTGGTATTGGGGATTGTGAGTGAGCACAATAGATTGGAAGTTGAGATATCTGTCCTTAAGGCCATGTTGACCAGAAATTGCTTGGGATGGTGATGGTAATCATTTGGATAAAGGCCAGAGATCTTGTACACAAGCAGGATATGAAACTTGCAGCTTAATAGGACAGACACTACTGAGGGACATAGGCAACCTGTGTAGTAAGGAATGCAGGCAAATGGAAGAAATATGTGGGGACATTTTGGAACTGAGTACACACTCCCGTGATGGAAATATGAAATGAAGAATGATTAGTTTGATTTTTGGGTTTGGTTAGCTTTCAACAATGTTGTGGTTCTGTTCGCTGAGCCGAGAATTTGTCTTGCAAATGTTTCGTCCCCTGTCTAGGTGACATCCTCGGTGCTTGGGAGTCTCCTGTGAAGCGCTTCTGTGCTGTTTCCTCCAGCATTTATAGTGGCCTGTCTCTGCCGCTTCTGGTTGTCAGTTCGAGCTGTCCACTGTAGTGGCCGGTATATTGGGTCCAGGTCGATGTGTTTGTTGATAGAGTCTGTGGATGAGTGCCATGCCTCTAGGAATTCCCTGGCTGTTCTCTGTTTGGCTTGCCCTATAATGGTAGTGTTGTCCCAGTCGAATTCATGTTGCTTGTCGTCTGTGTGTGTGGCTACTAAGGATAGCTGGTCGTGTCATAAGTTTTGCTTATGCTGGGTATCGGGCCACAACACACTGCAGCACACCAGAACTACAAAAAGAGGAAGAAGAACACAAGGTATTCGCCAAAAACGGATACCCGCGCAATTTCATCAACAGATGCCTAAGGGAGAGACAACGGAAGGAGGACATGCCGCAACCCAAAGGACTAGCCACACTACCATACATCAGGAGCATTTCAGAACTGACAGCCAGACTACTGCGACCACTAGGACTCATAACAGCACACAAACCAACAGCCACGCTCAGACAACAACTCACCAGAACGAAGGACCCGATACCCAGCATAAGCAAAACTAATGTAGTGTACAAAATCCCATGCAAGGACTGCACAAAACACTACATCAGACAAACAGGAAGACAGCTAACGATCCGCATCCATGAACACCAACTAGCCACGAAACGACACGACCACCTATCCTTAGTAGCCACACACACAGACGACAAGCAACATGAATTCGACTGGGATAACGCTACCATTATAGGGCAAGCCAAACAGAACAGCCAGGGAATTCCTAGAGGCATGGCACTCATCCACAGACTCGATCAACAAACACATCGACCTGGACCCAATATACCGGCCACTACAGCGGACAGCTCTAACTGACAACCGGAAGCGGCAGAGACAGGCCACTATAAATGCCGGAGGAAACAGCACAGAAGCGCTTCACAGGAGGCTCCCAAGCACTGAGGATGTCACCTAGACAGGGAATGAAACGTTTGCAAGACAAATTCCCAGCTCGGCGAACAGAACCACAACAACGAGCACCCGAGCTACAAATCTTCTCCCAAACTTTGAGCTTTCAATAATGCATGATGCATTATTAAAGCTAAGTAATTATGTCAGAGTGCCAACTCGTCAATATCATAGGTCTTTTAATGCAGGAAGGAACTTAATAATCTCAATAGTCAAAGTAAGCTAAGTAATCCTTTTGCTCAATTTTATATGTTGTGCTGTTTCATTGATTACCCTTGTGTTTTAAGTAACCTCCGCCTGGGGAGTGAAAAACATTGGAGTCAGCTGCTAGCTCCTGAGCATGAATACTCTTTCCTATCAGATTCTACCCTGAAAGACCAAAAAATGTTGGAGCAGAAGTTGACCCTTCAGCCGATTGAGTCTGCTCCACTATTCATTGATATCATAGCTCTTCAACTCCACTTTCCTGCCTTTCCCCCGCCTTGACTCCCTTACTGGTTACTCAGGGACACATGTTCAAGGTGTGGTTGGGGAGAAGTTTAAAAGAGATGTGCGACGCAAGTTTTTCACATAAAGGATGGTGAGTGCTTGGAATGTGCTGCCAGAGGAGGTAGGGAAGGCAGACATAATGGCAGCATTCAAGAAGCACCTGGACAAATAGATGAATAGGAAGGGAATGGAGAGATATGGATCCTGTAAGTGAAGGGAAAAATGTGTTAGCACAGGCTTGGAGGGCCGAAGGATCTATTTCTGTGCTGTACTGTTCTTTGCTCTATGAAGATGAGGACTTCCTTCTCTCCAGTTTGTTAAGCTCCAGAATTTGTGGAAACAGTGGAGGCTGAGTTAATGAATATATTCAAGGCTAAGCTAGACAGATTTTGATCTATAGGAAAACCAAAAGTTGTGGGATTTTACATAAATTGAAGCTAAGGCCACAATCAGATCATGCATGATCATATTGAAATGGCAGAGCAGCATTGTAGGGCCAAATGGCCTTCTTCAACTCTTATTCCTTATGTTCCAAGGCGGACTTATATTGAATTTTTAAAAATACATTTGTTTGAATTTATTTTGGTCTTTTGACTCATAGGTTCTTGTGACACAGGAATAGCAAGCTGAATGAAAACAGCCTATCACTGGTTTTCCAACTCAATGAAATTAAAACATTCAATGACAATTAAAATTGCCAAATTGTTCTTAAGCAGACTTTATGAATTACAGGTCTTGGAAACCAAGTTTATAACTTAAACAAAAGTTAATCATTTTTATTAATAATGTAACTTTGGCAGAACACAGATAAACAACAAAGTTAATATCTGCCTTTTATCAAAATGTCTACTCACACAGAAAGATGGCATTAAGGGATAAATTGAAAAGAATTGCACCTTCCCAGTGCAATTAACAGTTTCCAGCAATGGATACCAGGCCTTCATGAAATTCTTGGATAAAGATCTTACTTGAATTCTGAAGTGCCTGAATAATGCTTCAGCAGACTTCTGGAAATATTTATTTATTTCTTACAGACTGAGATTCTTTTGTCAGAACATTCAACTGGTTAGCATAGATAGATCACGTAGAATCCAGAGGGAGCTAACCAATTGGAAACAAAATTGGCTTAAAGACAGGAGACAGAGGGTAGTGGTGGAGGGTTGTTTTTCAGATTGGAGGCCTATGACTAACAATGCTACGTAGATCAGTGCTGGATCCACTGCTGTTCGTCATTTATACAAATGGTTTGTATGTGAATAGAGGAGGTATGTTTGTAAGTTTGCAGATGACACCAAAATAAGTGTTGTAGTGGGCAGTGAAGAAGATTATAGGGGAAAGTGAAGACTGCCAATGTTAGGGATCAGAATTGCGAATGTGATGCTGGAAAAGCACAGCAGGTCAGGAGCTTCCAAGGAGCAGGAGAATCAATGTTTTGGGCATAAGCCCTTCATCAGGAATGAGGCTGGTGGGGTGGGGGGGGCTGAGAGAGAAATGGGAGGGGGGGTGGGGCGAGGGGAAGGTTGCTGGGAATGTGATAGGTCGGAAAGGAAGGTGGAGGGGGATAGGTGGGAAGAAAGATGGACAGGTCAAGAGGGTGGTGCCGAGTTGGAGGCTTGGGACTGGGATAAGGTGGGGGAGGGGAAATGAGGAAACTGGTGAAATCCACATTGATCCCGTTTTGGAGAGACTATTCTCTCCACGACTCCCTTGTCAGATCCATGACTCTTTCCCCAACTCCCAGCACCTTCCCCTGCCACCACAAGAAGTGCAAAACCTGCGCCCACACCACTCCCCTCACATCCATCCAAGACCCCAAAGGATCCTTCCACATCCAACAGAAATTTACCTGTACTTACACACATCATCTACTGTACCTGATGTGGTCGCCTCTATATCGGGGAGACAGGATGCTCATTTCAGAGAACATCTCTGGGTCACCTGCAGCAACCATCCTTACTGTCCCGTGGCTAAACACCATCAACTCCCCCTCCCACTCCACCAAGGACATGCAGGTCCTGGGCCTCCTCCATCGCCAAACCCTAACCACCTGACACCTGGAGGAAGAACATCACATCTTCTGCCTTGGGAATCTGCAACCACACGGGATCAATGTGGATTTCACCAGTTGAGGACATTTCCCCTCCCCCCACATTATTCCAGTCTCAAGCCTCCAACACAGCACCACCCTCTTGACCCATCCATCTTCCTTCCCACCAATCCACTCCACCCTCCTCTCCAGCCTATCACTTTCACTCCCACCTTCATCCACCAAATACATTCCCAGCTACCTTTCACCCAGCCCCACCGCCCCCCTCCCCTCCCCTCCCCTCCCCTCCCCTCCCATTTATCTTCCCCCGGTCCACAAACTGCATTCCTGATGAAGAGACTACACCCAAAACTTCAATTCTCTCGCTCCTTGGATGCTGCCTGACCTGCTGGCCATTTCCAGTACCACACTCTTGAAAAAGATTATCTCAGCATATGATGAGATCTTGATTAGATGGGCCAATGGCCTGACAATTAGCAGCTGGAGTTCAGATAAATGTCGGGTGTTGCATTTTGGAAAAGCAAATCGGGGCAGGACTTATACAGTTAATGGTCGGGCCTTGGGGTGTGTTGTCAAAGTTAGGATCCTAGGGATGGAGGTACACAGTTATAGAGTCATAGAGATGTACAGCACAGTAACAGACCTTTCAGTCCAACTCATCCATGCCGACCAGATATCCCAACCCAATCTAGTCACACATGCCATCATCTGGCCCATATCCTTCCAAACCCTTCCTATTCATATACCCATCCAGATGCCTGTTAAATGTTTCAATCAAACTAGCCTCCACCACTTCCTCTGGCAGTTCTTTGAATATCTCTCCAAATATTTCTTATTCATGTACTTATCAAAATGTCTTTTAAATGTTGTAATTGTACCCACCTTCACCATTTCCTCTGAAAGTTCATTCCAATAATGAGGCACTCTGTGTAAAAAAAGACACTCATGTCTTTTTCAAATCTTACTTCTTTCATCATAAAAATATACCCCCTAGTCTTGAAATCCCCAACTCTCAGGAAAAGGCATCTACCATTCACCTTATCTGTACCCCTCATTATTTTATAAACCTCTCTAAGGTCATCCTTCAATCTCCTATGCTACAGTGAAAGAAGTCCCAACCTATCCAGCCTCTCCTTATAGCACAAACTCTCCATTTCTGGTAACATCCTAATAAATCTCTTTTGAATCCTCTCCAGCTTAATAATATCCATCATGTAACAGGGAGACCAGAACTGAACACAGTACTCCTGAAGGGCCTCACCAATGTCCTGTACAACTTCAACATAAAGTCCCAACTCCTACAGTCAAAGGTCCGAGCAATGAAAACAAGCGTGCTGAACATCTTCATAACCACCCTATCTATATGTGATGCTAACTTCAAAGAATTATGTACTGAAACCCCTCAGTCTCTCTGTTCTCCAACACTGCCTAAGGCCCTACTTTCAATTGTATACATCTTCTTTTGTTTTCTAAAAATGCAATATCTTGTATTTATCTAAATTAAACTTCATTTGCCACTCTTCAGTCCATTGACACAATTGATCAAGATCTCTTTGTAATCTTAGAAAACCTTCTTCGCTATCCGCTATACCACCAATCTTTGTGACATCTGCAAAGTTACTAACCATGCTTTCTATATTGTCATTTAAACCATTTATATCAATGACAAACCTTGTGACTGATCCCTGTGGTTCTCTTTTACTCTTTTCAATTGACATTCTTGGTAGTTGGCTGGTTAGCCCCGCTCCTCTCCTGATTGACTAATTCAACAACCAACTGGCTGCCAGCCCTGAGCACTGCTACAACTCAGTGTCAGCAGTTGGTTCATTTACAGATGTCCTGTGTCAATAATTAAACTGCATTAGTTTTCAGGCTAGTTCACAACAGAACCAGCTCTCTTTCTTCTCTTCCCTTTTGAAACAAGTTGCTGTTCAATGTTCAGTTCTTACTTTTAACTGTCAGTTTCAAACTACAAAATTGGGGAACAAAAGAAAAGTGATTGTGTCAATATTATAAGCAACCATTTTGTTTGCTATATGGTCAAGTTTGCCATCTGCTGCACATCTCCATTATAGCAGGTAATTAAAAAAATTTGATAGCTGAAGTAAGTGTCCATAGACCCATTCTCTCATTTAAGAGCGAGGACTGGAAGTGATTTAACCTGAGCACCACCACATCTAGGCAATGAGCACGTTTAAGAAGATGGGACAATCATGCCTTTTGAGTGTGTTTTTGTATACTGAGCTAAAGCTGTTGTATTTATTCTCAATTAATAAATGTGTGTTTTGGGATTAATAGAATAATATGTTTACCGTGTTTAAACACTTTTGAATTCATTACACATAGTTTGGTTTATTCAATTTTAAATTTTTTTGTTGATACACGTGCATTTTTGTTCAAAGCAAAATCTGCAGCATTATGTGCTTATGTTTAACGAGACTATTTTGTTGAAACCAAATCAAAATATGATCCATCAAGCCTGGCTTCTGACTTATGATCAGCTGGGATCATAACAGGGGCGAGTAATCTTTGAGGCAATGTTATGACCTTTAAGGAAATTCAGAAACTATATCTTTAAAATCAAAGATTTATGAAGGAAACACACTCTTAATAAGATCTGTCACCCACAGAATCATTAACACAGAGTCATAGAGATGTACAGCATGTACCAACTCGTCCATGCCGACCAGACATCCCAACCTAATCTAGTCCCATTTGCCAGCATCTGGCCTATATCCCTCTCAATCCTTCCTATTTATATACCCATCCGGATGTCTTTTAAATGCTGTAATTGTACCAGCCTCCACCACTCCCTCAGGCAGTTCATTCCAAATACGCATCACCCTCTGCTCAAAAACGTTGCCCCTTACGTCTCTTTTATATCTTTCCCCTCTCACCCTAAACCTATGCCCTTTAGTTCTGGAATTCCCCCATCCCAGGGAAAAGACCATCTGAGTTGCTGAGAAATCTGCAGGATCTGATTGGTCCGCATCTGCTATTTGCTGTGCTCTATGAGCATTGACCCACAGTTTGTTTGTTAAATCACATTGATTCTGGACCTAAGTTCTGGGTAATGCAAGATGGAGGATGGGAAAAACTTCTGGCTGGAACAGCTGCTCCTTTTTTTGAGGTATTTTAGGTGCTGGAGGTGATTTCCTCGAATTCCAGGAGCAGCAATTACTGTTTTATATGCTGTTGCATTGTTTTGCAACTTTGGTTTTAAAAGGGAGAAGAACAGACAAAGCAAGTACATGGTGAGGACTGTGCAGAAGAGAGAGAGAGAGAGAGACAGTGCTATTTTCTGGGTCTGTGGATTGAAAGAAGCAAAAATAGCCCTTAGTAGAGTGATATGCTCTTCTTGTCAGATGTTGGAGTTTAGGGAGAGTTACGGGTTACTGAGGATTATATCTGCAATAAATGCCGTTGGTTGCGAATCCTATCAGATTGAATGGATCGGTTGGAGAGGCAGGTAGAGGCAATGAGGAATTTACAAGAGCAAAGGGATGTGATGGACGGCAGTTATAGGAAGGGGGGAAAGTCTCAGATACAGTCACATAGATGGGTTAACTCCAGGAAAGGTAAGAGAGGTAGGCAGGTAGTGCAGGAGTCTTCTGTGGCTATCCCCATATCAAACAAGTATGCTATTTTGGAAAATGTAGGGGGTGATGGACACTCAGGAGTATGTAGCACGAACAGCCAAAGTTTCAGCTATGGAGACTGGCTCTAATGCAATGGGGGTATGTTGGGTTCCAAGAGATCAATTGTGTGAGGGGATTCTGTAATCCAAGGTACAGACAGACATTTCTGTGGCCAGCAGCGAAAAATCAGAACGGTGTGTTGCCCCCCTGGTGCCAGGATCAAGGATGTCTCAGAGAGGGTGCAGAATGTTCTCAAGGGGGAGAGGGACCACCAGGAGGTCATTGTCCACATTGGAACCAACGACATAGGAAGGGAAAAGGTTGAGATTCTGAAGGGAGATTACAGAGTTAGGCAGGAATTTAAAAAGGAGGTCCTCGAGAATAGTAATATCTGGATTACTCCTGGTGCTACAAGCTAGCGAGGGCAGGAATAGGAGGATAGAGCAGATGAATGCATGGCTGAGGAACTCGTGTATGGGAGAAGGATTCACATTTTTGGATCATTGGAATCTCTTTTGGGGTAGAAGTGACCTGTACTAGAAGGAAGGATTGCACCTGAATTGGAAGGGGACTAATATACTGGCAGGGAGATTTGCTAGAGCTGCTCAGGAGGATTTAAACTAGTAAGGTGGGGGGGGGGGGGGGGGAGGAGGAGACTCAGGGAGATAGTGAGGAAAGAGATCAATCTGAGACTGGTACAGTTGAGAACAAAGGCAAGTCAAACAGTCAGGGCTGGCAGGAACAAAGCAGAGAACAAGGTGAGACTGATAAATTAAACTGTATTTATTTCAATGCAAGGGGCCTAACAGGGAAGGCAGATGAACTCGGGGCATGGTTAGGAACATGGGACTGGGATATCATAGCAATTACAGAAACATGGCTCAGGGATGGGCAGGACTGGCAGCTTAATGTTCCAGGATGCAAATGCTATAGGAAGGACAGAAAGGGAGGCAAGAGAGGAGGTGGAATGACATTTTTGATAAGGGTTGGCCAACAGTGTGGAAACAAGCCCTTCAGCCCAACAAGTCCACACCGACCCTCCAAAGAACAACCTATCCAGACCCATTCCCCTACACTTACCCATGACTAATCCACCTAACACTATGAGCAATTTAGCATGGCCAATTCACCTAACCTGCACATCCTCCCACCTAACTGTGGGAGGAAACCGGAGCACCCGGAGGAAACCCACGCAGACACAGAGAGAATCTGCAAACTCCACACAGACAGTTGCCTGAGGCAGGAATTGAACCCAGATCCCTGGCGCTGTGAGGCAGCAGTGCTAACCACTGAGCCACCGTGCCGACCATAATTCTATTAGAGAGGATATTCCCAGAAATACATCCATGGAAGTTATT
Source organism: Chiloscyllium punctatum (assembly GCF_047496795.1). Taxonomy (NCBI): domain Eukaryota; kingdom Metazoa; phylum Chordata; class Chondrichthyes; order Orectolobiformes; family Hemiscylliidae; genus Chiloscyllium; species Chiloscyllium punctatum. The sequence goes on from NC_092740.1 coordinate 66,174,708, forward strand.
TGGGTGGAACTGAGAAATAAGAAAAGGATGATCAACTTATTGGGATTGTATTATAGACCCCTAATAGTCAGAGGGAAATTGAGAAACAGATTTGTAAGGAGATCTCAGCTCTCTGTAAGAATAATAGGGTAGTTATGGGAAGGGATTTTAACTTTCCAAACATCGACTGGGACTGCCATAGTGTTGAAGGTTTAGATGGAGAGGAATTTGTTAAGCATGTACAAGAAAATTTTCTGATTCAGTATGTGGATGTTCCTATTAGAGAAGGTGCAAAAGTTGGGAAATCAGGCAGAGCAGGTGACTGAGATGTCAGTGGGGGAGCACTTTGGGGTCAGCGATCAAATTCTATTAGTTTTAAAATAGTGATGCAAAAGGATAGACCAGATCTAAAAGTTGAAGTTCTAAATTGGAGGAAGGCCAATTTTTGATGGTATTAGGCAAGAACTTTCAAAATCTGATTGAGCACAGATGTTCGCAGGTAAAGGGACGGTTGGAAAATGGGAAGCCTTCAGAAATGAGATAACGAGAGTCCAGAGAAAGTATATTCCTGTTCGGGTGAAAGGGAAGGCTGGTAGGGAATGCTGGATGATTAAACAAATTGAGACTTTGGTTAAGAAAAAGAAGGAAGCATATGTCAGGTATAGACAGGATAAATCGAGTGAATCTTTATAAGTTTATAAAGGCAATAGGAGTATACTTCAGAGGGAAATCAGGAGGGCAAAAAGGGGACATGAGATAGCTTTGGCAAATAGAGTTAAGGAGAATCCAAAGGGTTTTTATGAATATATTAAGGACAAAAGGGTAACTAGGGACAGAATAGGACCCCTCAAAAATCAGCAAGGCGGCCTTTGTGTGGAGCCGCAGGAGATGGGGCAGTTACTAAATGAGTATTTTGCATCAGTACTTACTGTGGAAAAGGACATAAAAGATATAGACTGTAGGGAAATAGATGGTGACATCTTGAAAAATTTCCATATTACAGAGGAGGAAGTGCTGGATGTCTTGAAACGCATAAAAGGTGACAAATCCCCAGGACCTGATCAGGTGTACCCGAGAACTCTGTGGGAAGCTAGGGAAGTGATTGTGGGGCCTCTTACTGAGATATTTGTATCATCGATAGTCACAGGTGAGGTGCTGGAAGACTGGAGGTTGGCAAACGTGGTGCCACTGTTCAACAAAGGTGGTAAGGACAACCCAGGGAACTATAGACCGGTGAGCCTGACATCAGTGGTGGGCAAGTTGTTGGAGGGAATCCTGAGGGACAGGATGTACATGTATTTGGAAAGGCAAGGACTGATTGGGAATTGTTATCATGGCTTTATGCATGGGAAATCATGTCTCACAAACTTGATTGAGTTTTTTGAGCAAGTAATAAAGAGGATTGATGAGGACAGAGTGGTAGATGTGATCTATATGGACTTCAGTAAGGCATTTGACAAGATTCACCATGGAGACTGGTGAGCAAGGTTAGATCTCATGGAATACAAGGAGAACTCACCATTTGGATACAGAACTGGCTCAAAAGTAGAAGACAGAGGGTGGTGGTGGAGGGTTATTTTTCAGACTGGAGACCTGTGACTAGTGAAGTGCCACAAGGGTCGGTGCTGGGTCCACTACTTTTCATCATTTATATAAATGATTTGGATGTGAGCATAAGAGGTAGAGTTAGTAAGTTTGCAGATGACACCAAAATTGGAGGTGTAGTGGACAGCGAAGAGGCTTACCTCAGATTACAACAGGATCTTGATCAGATGTGCCAATGGGCTGTGAAATAGCAGATGGAGTTTCATTTAGATAAATGTGAGGTGCTGCATTTTGGGAAAGCAAATCTTAGCAGGACTTATACACTTAATGGTAAGGTCCTAGGGAGTGTTGCTGAACAAAGAGACTTGGAGTGCAGGTTCATAGCTCCTTGAAAGTGGAGTCACAGGTAGATAGGATAGTGAAGGCGGTGTTTGGTATGCTTTCCTTTATTGGTCAGAGTATTGAGTACAGGAGTTGGGGGATCATGTAGCGGCTATACAGGGCATTGGTTAGGCCAATGTTGGAATATTGGATGCAATTCTGGTCTCTTTCCTATCGGAAAGAAGTTGTGAAATTTGAAGGAGTTCAGATAAGATTTAGAAGCATGTTGCCAAGGTTGGAGGATTTGAGCTATAGAGAGAGCTTGAATAGGCTGGGGCAGTTTTCCCTGGAGTATTGGAGGCTGAGGGGTGACCTTACAGAGGTTTATATAATCATGAGGGGCATGGATAGGATAAATAGACAAAGTCTTTTCCCTGGTGTCGGGGAGTCCAGAACTAGAGGGCATAGATTTACGGTGAGAGGGGAAAGATATAAAAGACACCTAAGGAGCAACTTTTTCACTTAGAGGGTGGTACATGTATGGAATGAGCTGCCAGAGGAAGTGGTGGTTGCTGGTACAAATGCAACATTCAAAAGGCATCTGGATGGGTATACGAATAGGAAGGATTTAGAGGGATATGGGCTGGGTGCTGGCAAGTGGGACCTGACTGGGTTGGGATATCTGATCAGCATGGACAGGTTGGATGGAAGGGTATGTTTCCATGCTGTACAAGTCTATGACTCTATGAGTAGAACATTCTCTTAGGAAGTACCTAGGATTTCAAATATTGTCTGCTTTAAACAAAAAGGGTATGGTTCCTAAGTAGATCAGGTATTGTCTAGTAACATAACTGAAATTCAGAGTATTATTTTGTACACTGAATGGCAGGAAACATGTTGAAGAATGTTTCAAATTCAAGGCCTGATTAACTGAAGACATTGTGCCTGATTTCAAAGAACAATATTATTACCTAAGGCGAAATCCCACAGCTTTATTCTTGAGTGTTTTGAAAAAAGTAGCAAAGGTACCTGCAATATCTATTTATTTAGATTAGAATAAAAACTGGGATAAAACTGTGGAAAATGTCACATAATCAGGGATCATAATGCTGGATGTCCCGTCATCAGACCTTCACAGTCAGACCTTCAGGAATACCTGTAGCCAGACAGGCAACCTTTGTAGTCAGAAACAGATGGCTCTGGTCAAATGTCTGGCAGTGCAGGAGCCTCTGGAGTGACACAACTGATTGACCCCGACCCCAAATAGTCAGTCAATGAGTACACTGCATTTTCTTCTACCCAGAATTGATAATTAGACAGTTATACTCCAAGTCCTCAGAAGGTATTAAGAAGAATTGTTTCAAATGAAAAGCAGAATCGCTTAATTGACTGTTATATTCACATTCATTTTTTACTATAGCAATGTTTTAAATTCTCAGAAAATAAGAGGGTACACATCCTTTTGCTGACACAATAAAAGCTTTCGACAATTATTTTAAGACTCAACAGATTTCTTGAAAGGGCAAGGTTTAACATAATCTTCCAGGAGAATCCATTGTCAATTTTACTAATGATCTTTACAAACATGAGGATATGGAATCTAGCAATGAGAATAGAAAAGAGAGTGAATTGTTGCCAGAATTGTCTTTGTTCAATCTATTCAAGTCCAAAGAAGATCCAACTTTGTAGAAAGTAATTCAAGTCATACTGAAGGCCAGAAAAATCCCAGTCAAATTCTGAAAAGTGAAGAACACTCTAAGCAGATACATGAAAAATAAACACAAAAAACTGGTGAACCAAGCAGGGTGAGGCACTGCTACCTCGCAGGGTCAAGGACCTAGATTTGATTCCACCCTTGAGCAACTGTCTATGGAGTTTGCACATTCTCACCGTGTCTGTGTGGGTTGCTTCCAGGTAATCTGGTTTCCTGCCACAGTCCAAAGACTTGCAGGGTAGATGGATTAAGCATGGTAAATTCCCCAAAGTTTCCAGGGATGTGCCGGCTATGTGGATTAGCCATGGCAAATGCAGGGTTATAGGGATGGGGTAGCTCTTGGTGAGATGATCTTTGGAGGGTTGATGTGGACTCAATGGGCTGAAAGGCCTGCCTCCACACTGCTGGGATTCGATGTAGAATTGTAAATAGTTATGCTTTAAACTGGCTAACCAATTCCAAGATAAAATAGAATTAATGTCTAAAACACTGCTATTCAGCATTTCTACCTGGATACAAGGATACATGTGTTTCACATTGCCGCAGAGTTGGGTTTTCATATGCAGAACGTGCAGACTGAACTATTGTAGTATTGGATTACAGGGTCACATAAGAGATATCCCTGAACTGCACAGACATTCTAGTCTTCCAGGATCTGAGAAAGGGGGTAGATAGACGGGGCAAGTCACAGGGGGAAGAATGAAGATGGTATTGACAGAATCATCGATAGTCACAGGTGAGATGCTGGAAGACTGGAGGTTGGCAAACGTGGTACCAATGTTTAAGAAGGGTGGTAAGGACAAATCATGGAACTACAGGCCAGTGAGCCTGATGTTGGTGATGGAGGGAATCCTGAGGGACAGGATGGACATGTATTTGGAAAGGCAAGGACTGATTAGGTATAGTCAACATGGCTTTGTGTGTGGGAAATCATGTCTCACAAACTTGATTGAGTTTTTTGAAGAAGTAACAAAGAGGATTGATGAGGACAGAGCGGTAGATGTGATCTATATGGACTTCAGTAAGGCATTCAACAAGGTTCCCTATGGGAAGATTGGTTAGCAAGGTTAGATCTCATGGAATACAGGGAGATCTAGCCATTTGGATACAGAACTGGCTCAAAGGTAAAAGACAGAGGGCAGTGGTGGAGGGTTGTGTTTCAGACTGGAGGCCTGTGACCAGTGGAGTGCCACAAGGATCGGTGCTGGGTCCACTACTTTTTGTCATTTACATAAATTATTTGGATGTGAGCATAAGAGGTACAGTTAGTAAGTTTGCAGATGACACCAAAATTGAAGGTGTAGTGGATAGCAAAGAAGGTTATCTCAGATTACAACTGGACCTTGACCAGATGGGCCAATGGGCTGAGAAGTGGTAGATGCAGTTTCATTCAGAAAAATGTGAGGTGCTGCATTTTGGGAGAGCACATCTTAGCAGGACTTATATACTTAATGGTAAGGTCCTAGGGAGTGTTGCTGAACAAAGAGACCTTGGAGTGCAGGTTCATAGCTCCTTGAAAGTGGAGTTGCAGGTAGATAGGATAGTGAAGGCGGCGTTTGGTATGCTTTCCTTTCTTGGTCAGAGTATTGAGTACAGGGGTTGGTAAGACATGCTGCGACTGTACAGGACAATGGTTAGGCCACTGTTGGAATATTGTGTGCAATTCTGGTCTCCTTCCTATCGGAAAGATGTTGTGAAATTTGAAAGGTTTCAGAAAAGATTTACAAGGATGTTGCCAGGGTTGGAGAATTTGAGGTATAGGGAGAGGCTGAACAGACTAGGGCTGTTTTCCCTGGAGTTTCGGAGGTTGAGGGGTGACCTTATAGAGGTTTACAAAATCATGAGGGACATGGATAGGATAAATAGACAAAGTCTTTTCTCTGGCGTCGGGGAGTCCAGAACTAGAGGGCATAGATTTAGGGTGAGAGGGGAAAGATATAAAAGAGACCTAAGGGGCAACGTTTTCATGCAGAGGGTGGTACATGTATAGAATGTGCTGCCAGAGGAATTGGTGGAGGCTGAGACAATTGCAACATCTAAAAGGCACTTGGATGGGTATATGAATGGCAGGGTTTGGAGGGATATGGGCCTGGTGCTGGCAGGTGGGAGTAGATTGGGTTGGGATATCTGGTCGGCATGGACTGGTTGGACCGAAGGGTCTGTTTCCATGCTGTACATCTCTGTAACTATAACTGAGTCTGGAACTGGCCAAAAATGGCATTGGTATTTCCAAAACAGGAGGAAATTTCTGCTCATCCTATATGAGACAAACAGCCTGATATTTAGGTATCAATAGGATGTCATTTATGACTTAGGTAACTGCTATTTTGGTACAAAGGCAGAGGCTGTAACCTGGTTAAAGAGATTTAAATACTGTATGAAGGCCTATGAAAGATGACACACAGAGGGCTTTGGGTATGAAAGCGAAGTTGGAAATGGGAGGGGTGGTTTGCAAGGAAAGTGTGATCATGAACCAGTACAGACATGATGGGTCAAACAGCTCCTTCTGTGCTGTAAATTCTATGATTCTATAATCACGCTGAAGTGTGAGTGGAAGCTTGCACTCAAACTGAAACAATCAAACTTATGAGAACTTAAAATGAGGCTGGAAATATTCATTTAGCTTAAGCTAGAAGAAGAAAATTGTGGAAGGCAGTACACAGTTTAAAAGTTACCAGGCTGGGAATGGAAATGAATTGTGTGTGTGTGTGAGTGGTGGTGGGGGGGGGGGGCGGGGGGAGTAAATTCCTGAGAACCAAAAATCCTTGCGTACTGATTTTGGAATAGTCTGTCTATTTTTCTTTGTAATTATATTTATTAGCAAATTTTTTTGACTTTACAAACATATAAAATTATTGAAAAATCAATAACAAATATCTGTATAATAAAAAGAGAAAAAAACACAAATTATAATATAACTACTATCTGCCAACTACTAACCTACCCTATAATACAAAACAAACCCTAACACTGTGCAAAGCAACACCAACAAATTAGTGAATAACGAATAGATTAAAAAAACAAAGAAAAGCAAAACAAAACAAAAAAAAACACAAAATTCAGAACAGCTATGCTTGGCGCAGAGCTTCCAAACAAAGGAACGGGAGCATTGTATATATACCCGTAATAACCCAGGAGACCCCCCTCCAGGGCACAGGGCTTGACAAACCCAACCATCCTGGTTAAACAAATGCCATAGTTAAGATAACTGACAAATCAATATCCAAATAACTCAAGTAGGGCTGCCAAGTCTTATAAAAATGGTCTGTTGTGTGGTGCACTATGTTTGTTAAAAAGTCCAAGGGAATGTGCTCCATAATTAATTTCTGCCATCCCAGCAAGCCCGGCGGGTTTCTCAGACACCCAGTTCATCAGAATATTCTTCTGTGCACAGTATGCAAGAATATTAAATAGTTTCTTCCCATGCCCATCTAAAGATGGTAAATTCTGTAGACCTAAGAGGAGAGATATTTGGTCTACTTTGACTTCAGTCCCCAAAACCCTCCTTATCTCTCCCGCCACAGCGCTCCAATAAACACGGAGCCTGTGGCATTTCCAGAAGCAATGGGTAAGAGTACCAACACTTATTTTACATTTGGGGCACACTGAAGATGCCCCTTTTTTAAACTTTGCCAGACAGTCTGGTGCCAGATGAGCCCTGTGCAGAACTTTTAACTGCGTAGCACATGTCCTATTACAGATTGAGATCTTTCGAGAATTGTCCCATATGTTCTCCCATGTTTCAGAAGAGATCTCCACTCCCAGCTCTTGCTCTCAGACCTCTCATACCTGTTAATATCCTGCCATGCCCTGCCACCCAGCAAGCGATAGAGGGCACTAACCAAAAGGGGATTGGGGAGCACGCTTTTTGATAGGGACACTGAATACTTCCCAGGCCTATCCCCATATTTGAACAGCCTTTGTCTAGCAAAAGCAAGTTCTTTCTTTGTGTTTTGTGTCAGTATTGAATTCAAGGCAGCCTGGAAAGCCGTGATCCGCTGTAGCTTAGTCACCGAAGGCTGCGCAAAATGTGCCGCTTCGGCAGCTTTCAACTGCGTCGCAAGTAGACGCTGCTGTTCCTCCTCCTGTCATTTCCAGCGAGCTGAATAGGAAATAGCTAATCCCCGAGCAAAGGCCTTAGCAGTCTCCCATAGCATGGATGGACTACTAGCCGTGCCTGAGTTGATAAGTCAAGAATTCCTGAAACTCCTTCAAAAAGTATTCCACAAATTTGGAATCCTTAAGGAGAAAAGGGTCCAAATGCCAGTGCCACAAACCTAGCCCCTCACTCCTGGCCTTAACCTCCAAATGTACTGCCGCGTGATCAGAGATAGCTATATTGCCAATTTTACAACTCATAATCGAATCCAGGAGGGTCAAGGGAGCCAGAAGGAGGTCAATCCTCGTGCGACATTTATGTGGGTTTGAAAAAAAAGTGAAGTTCCTGCTGGTAGGGTGAAGTCATCTCCAAATATCCACCTGCCCAAACTCCTCGCATAAGTCAACTACTTGCTTGGCCTCCAAAGAAATAGTTGGGGGCCCACAAGGCATCCTGTCCACTGTCAGATTCAAAAGACAATTAAAATCCCCCCTATAATAATGTGCCGTGTTCCAAAAGCACTCAACTTCGAGAAAGCACGAATCAAAAATTTGAGAGAATGTGCCGGAGGACAGTAGACATTTAAAATGCCGTATTCCTCCCCATGTATCAGGGCTTTAAGTATCACAAACTGTCCCTACTCATCTTTTACCTGCTCTAATAATGTGAACAGAAGATTTTTTCTGAATAAGTACCACCACTCCCTTACTTTTAGTAGTAAAGGATGAAAAGAATACCCGGTCATAACCCCCCTATTGTAATTTCATGTGTTTCTCATCATCAAGGTGGATTTCCTGCAATAAAACGATATCAACCCTTTCCCTCTTAAGGCTAGAAAGCACTTTTCTTCTTTTAACAGGGAAATGACTTCCCTTAATGTTCCAGGTTCACCATTTAATAAGACACTTAGCCATATACCCTTTCAGAGACCCTTGAACCCCTCAGAGGGAGAACCCTGCTTACAAAGCGTCGAGCCAAGTAAATAAAGACTCATAGAGTCGAAGAACTATATTTACAAAAACTGCTCCATCATAATTATAAACAACTATTACTACCAAAAGACTACAAAGAAAACCAACTATAAAACCTTGAATTGAAGACTCTTCTCCCTGCCCATAGGGGGCACTCACCCTACCCATCCCCTCCTTCACAACTCCTTCAAACCCAGACTGTGCCCCAGCCTTCGGCCAGAAAAAAAACAAGGAGATAATCCTAAAATCAACTGAAAAAAGACCAAGTTAGGATGAGCACTTCATCCATCCCAGGCTTCATGTCACCCCTACTTGCAACTAAAAGAGAAACAGAACAAACAAAAAAAAGGGAGACAACAAAGAACATCCACAAAATTTCCCATCAGAAAATCCAGTTATTAAAAAAAAGGAACAACTTATTCCAAGGTTTCCCTCCCTTTCCAAAAAAAGAAATTATTCAGTAGAAAGAAGACAATAAAAAAGAAGGGAAAACATGGGGAAAGAAGGAAAAGATCAAACATTAACCATATTCTTCAGGCCAATCCATCTATTTTAAAGTGTCCAAAATGTTTTTAGCTTTATCTGCTGAGTCAAATTTATAAACTGAGTCCTCATGGCTGAAATGGAGCACTGCGGGGTAGCTCATAGAGTATTGGATGCCCAGGTTCCTCAGCCTCTTTTTAACTTCATCGAAGGACGTCCTCTTTCTAATTAAAGCTGCTGAGAAATCCTAGAGAAACATGATTTTTGACCCCTTGTACAGCAGTGCCTGTGGATCTATTCCCAGTAACCTCGAAGCTTCTATCACTTTTTAGTTTGTCTTTATATGAGTGGAAATGTACTAGGACCAAGCAGGGACGCTGCACTGGGCCTGACCTATGCACCGTAACCCGATAAGCACTTTCAATCCGCAGCCTGTTGGACTCGATGTGAAGGACGAAAAACTTCAGCAGCCAGCTTTCAAAGAAGCTGACTGGCTGCTTGCCTTCCGGGAGCCTGACACTTCGGAGATTTTCGAGGTCGTCAATATTGTCTCGCAAGGCCCACACCTCTCGCTCCAGCACCAGGATCCGACTGGATGAGGATGCCATTGCAGCTTCCGAGGCCTTAATTCAACCCTCCACCTCCTCCAGCTGCTCCCCGAGTCCCTGGAGCCCGAGTCACTGGATCTCCTGCTCATGCTTCTGCAGCATGGATGCAATAGTTTGGACTTGGGCACGAATCTCCCCACGGATCTCCTCAATCGCAGCCCCAACTTTCAAGGTAAGTCTCTTCATTGCTGCAGCCAATTCCTGTGAGTCTGTCAGGTCCCCGGGGGGTCCAGGAGAGGCTAGTGCTGCTTCTGCAGTCTCTGGTGTGGTAGGTGCTGCAGGAGAGTGTCCTCCCTGCTGCTGTTTGCTCGCTCCTTTTCCCTTTGGCATCCTTCCCACTCCCAAATATTAACAATATGTGTTCTGTAAGGTTTTAAACTAATAATCCCACCACATAAGTGGGCCAGGGATGGTAAAAAAACACCAGTTTGCCTTGACTGTTAGGCAGAGCTGTCCACAAAGTTCTACAGAATCGCCACCATCTTGCCGAGTCCAGTTTGTCTATTTGATGGACAAAACAAAGTAGATTGCTGCTAGATTTTCTGTTAGATTTAAATGTTAATTAGGAATCATTTCTGTAATCTAAAATATAGGTCATCTACTGAATAAGTTTAATCAATGGTGAATTTACAATAAAATCTTAAAATATGAAGTTTTGTACATTTGTTTCACATATTCACTGGAAGTTCACATTTTTCTTAAATGTTATCAGTCTCATTTGGGGTGGCGTGGTGGCTCAGTGGTTAGCACTGCTGCCTCGCAACGCTAGGGCTCTGGGTTCGATTCCTGCCTGTTTGTGTGGAGTTTGCATATTCACCCCCATGTCTGCGTGGGTTTCCTCCCACAATCCAAAGATGTGCAGGTCAGGTGAATTGGCCACGCTAAATTGCCCATAGTGTTAGGTGTGTTAGTCAGGGGTAAATGTAGAGTAGAGGAATGGGTTTGGGTGGGTTTCTCTTCGGAGGGGTGGTGTGGACTTGTTGGGCCAAAGGGCCTGTTTCCACACTGTAGAGAATCTAATCATTATCATTCATAATACACTCAATTAAAATCTGTGAGTTCTCATTTATATCCGTCTGCCAATGAGTACAGTTTACTTTCATCTCTACTACTTATCTCGTCAATATATTGGAAACTTCTTTCAATTATCCTCTCAACCTCTCAACTAGAAGGGGAACAATGAATTGGATATAAAAGCAGTGTTTTTTTTAACAGTTCATCACAGTTTCCTTGCTGTTGTAGTCTAAGCCAACATTTATAAAGCCTTGGATTCCTTTTCAAGCAGTTTTTCAATCATGTTTCGATTCCAGCTGATGCAAATATTGGACAAATCAGATCCCAGACTAAAATCTGTCTGAATTTTTTTTAGTGAAATGTGAGATTATTCATCATGCACAAACCAGATAGTTTAAGGACCATGATTATAAAGATTGTTCTGAGGGGCTATGACAATGACTCAGTGTACTGAAAACAACAAATGTTGGAGATCACAGCAGGTCAGACATGGAGAGAGAGCAAGCTAACATTTCCATTCTACATGGCTCGCTCTGATGAATTTACTAAACTGGAAATGTTAGCTTGCTCTCTCTCCATGTCTGACCCGCTGTGATCTCCAGCATTTGATGTTTTTATTACAGATTCCAGTAATTTGCTCTGATTCAATGGACTGAATGGCGTCCTTCTGTGCTGTAAATGATTTAATGACTGAATAAAATTTTGAAATCCCATTGGTATTCAACTTACTTCATTACCCTAAAAAGTGCCATTGGTTATATACTTATGTTCAGGTCTGCTTTCTGTTTACTATTTAATGTACTGTCATTTCGTTAAGCTGGCTTGAAGTTTCTCAAGTTTTATAGGTTGATTTGAAGGAATCCTCCACAAGTCACATATGACACTACCTCCATTGGTGCTTAAAATCCTGAAGAACTTTAACAGATCTATGAGGCTCCACATTAGCATTCTTCTGACAGGACTGCCAGTCTGAAAGAGCTTGTCGAATGAGGTTGGTGACATTATAGATCTTCACATTTGAATAACAACACTTTTTGATTGGTTTGACTAAAATAAAATAACTTATTTCATAAATTTAAAATTAGTCTACAACCACTCGCCTCTTGTCGGGTAAGCTGTAAAGGCGGAACTGAAGTGGGAAGCTGGGCTGCGGAGGTGGATCGTGCGGACACTTATTGTTGTGGGACCGAGTGGAGCGTGCGGTGGTGGCAGCGCGAGCGGAGGGGCCGAGGTAACGGTTAGTCGGAGGAGAGTCATGGACGGGCGCAGAGGGACCTGCGGCTCTCTGCATGAGGTCCTGTTCTAATGTCGAGTCCTCTTACTCACCCGTTCCGTTTCCGGTTTTGATTTAAATACACTGAGGTTGTAGACCCGGAGGCATGGCACAGGCAATGGCCGAGCCCCTGGCGTCGTCCGGTCAGCAGCATCAGCACCACCGCTGACAGAGTGAGAGCGACCGGAGTGGGGAGGGGGGAGGGCGGGATGGAGGGGGAGGGGGAGGGGAAGGAGGGCGGGATGGAGGGGGAGGGGGGGTGAAGGAGGGCGGGATGGAGGGGGAGGGGGGGTGAAGGAGGGCGGGATGGAGGGGGAGGGGGGGTGAAGGAGGGCGGGATGGAGGGGGAGGGGGGGTGAAGGAGGGCGGGATGGAGGGGGAGGGGGGGTGAAGGAGGGCGGGATGGAGGGGGAGGGGGGGTGAAGGAGGGCGGGATGGAGGGGGAGGGGGGGTGAAGGAGGGCGGGATGGAGGGGGAGGGGGGGTGAAGGAGGGCGGGATGGAGGGGGAGGGGGGGTGAAGGAGGGCGGGATGGAGGGGGAGGGGGGGTGAAGGAGGGCGGGATGGAGGGGGAGGGGGGTGAAGGAGGGCGGGATGGAGGGGGAGGGGGGTGAAGGAGGGCGGGATGGAGGGAGGGGGGGGGGGGGAAGGAGGGCGGGATGGAGGGGGAGGGGGGGGGAAGGAGGGCGGGATGGAGGGGGAGGGGAGGGGAAGGAGGGCGGGATGGAGGGGGAGGGGGGGGGAAGGAGGGCGGGATGGAGGGGGAGGGGGGGGGAAGGAGGGCGGGATGGAGGGGGAGGGGGGGGGAAGGAGGGCGGGATGGAGGGGGAGGGGGGGGGAAGGAGGGCGGGATGGAGGGGGAGGGGGGGGAAGGAGGGCGGGATGGAGGGGGAGGGGGGGGGAAGGAGGGCGGGATGGAGGGGGGGGGAAGGAGGGCGGGATGGAGGGGGAGGGGGGTGAAGGAGGGCGGGATGGAGGGGGAGGGGGGGTGAAGGAGGGCGGGATGGAGGGGGAGGGGGGGTGAAGGAGGGCGGGATGGAGGGGGAGGGGGGTGAAGGAGGGCGGGATGGAGGGGGAGGGGGGTGAAGGAGGGCGGGATGGAGGGAGGGGGGGTGGATGGAGGGGAAGGAGGGCGGGATGGAGGGGGAGGGGGGGGGAAGGAGGGCGGGATGGAGGGGGAGGGGAGGGGAAGGAGGGCGGGATGGAGGGGGAGGGGGGGGGAAGGAGGGCGGGATGGAGGGGGAGGGGGGGGGAAGGAGGGCGGGATGGAGGGGGAGGGGGGGGGAAGGAGGGCGGGAGGGGGGGGGAAGGAGGGCGGGATGGAGGGGGAGGGGGGGGAAGTAGGGCGGGATGGAGGGGGAGGGGGGGGAAGTAGGGCGGGATGGGGGGGGAAGGAGGGCGGGATGGAGGGGTAGGAGGGCGGGATGGGGGGCAGGATGGAGGGGTAGGAGGGCGGGATGGGGGGGGAGGAGGGCGGGATGGGGGGAGAGGGGGAGGAGGGCGGGATGGAGGGGGAAGGAGGGCGGGATGGGGGGAGAGGGGGAGGAGGGCGGGATGGAGGGGGAAGGAGGGCGGGATGGGGGGAGAGGGGGAGGAGGGCGGGATGGAGGGGGAAGGAGGGCGGGATGGGGGGAGAGGGGGAGGAGGGCGGGATGGAGGGGGAAGGAGGGCGGGATGGGGGGAGAGGGGGAGGAGGGCGGGATGGAGGGGGAAGGAGGGCGGGATGGGGGGAGAGGGGGAGGAGGGCGGGATGGAGGGGGGAGGAGGGCGGGATGGAGGGGGAAGGAGGGCGGGATGGGGGGAGAGGGGGAGGAGGGCGGGATGGGGGGAGAGGGGGAGGAGGGCGGGATGGGGGGAGAGGGGGAGGAGGGCGGGATGGGGGGAGAGGGGGAGGAGGGCGGGATGGGGGGAGAGGGGGAGGAGGGCGGGATGGGGGGAGAGGGGGAGGAGGGCGGGATGGGGGGAGAGGGGGAGGAGGGCGGGATGGGGGGAGAGGGGGAGGAGGGCGGGATGGGGGGAGAGGGGGAGGAGGGCGGGATGGGGGGAGAGGGGGAGGAGGGCGGGATGGGGGGAGAGGGGGAGGAGGGCGGGATGGGGGGAGAGGGGGAGGAGGGCGGGATGGGGGGAGAGGGGGAGGAGGGCGGGATGGGGGGAGAGGGGGAGGAGGGCGGGGAGGGGGAGGAGGGCGGGAAGGTGGGTGAGGGGGAGGGGGAGGGGGAGGAGGGCGGGAAGGTGGGTGGGATGGGGGGAGGGGAAGGTGGGTGGGATGGGGGGAGGGGGAGGAGGGTGGGATGTGGATGGGGGGAGGTGGGATGTGGATGGGGGGGGAAGGTGGGTGGGATGGGGGGAGGGCAGGAGGAGGGTGGGAAGGGGGAAAAGAGGGTGGGATGGAGGGCATGATGGGGGGGTGGGCAGGATGGAGGGATAGGGGATGGTAGGATGGAGAGGGGAGGATAGGCTAGGGGTGTTGCAGGGTGAAGGAGACAGGATGGTGCGGGAGGTAAGGCATTTGGAGTGGTGACATGAGTTCAGAATCTCAACTCTTAGTATTATGCTGGATTGAACGTTAAGATGTTGGGTCCCATTTGCAAATGGATATACCTTTTTTTTTAAAAGAAAAACACTATTGGATAAAAATCCAAGCCTGTATGCTGTGTTGTTAATGTTTCATCCTCCCATCAGTACAGTAGGAATATTTAAGATGGGGAGTAATATTTTTGTGGGGAGGTTCACTAATGTAATTAGGGAATGTTTTAAGTTAAATAAATGTGGAATGTGTGATCACCAATCCCTAGAAGTAGAAAAGTGCAAAAAGATGCATAAAATATGTTGGACAGTACTAGGGTAGGATGTAGTACTATATTAAATATAAATGGACTAAGAAAGCCTACAGAGAATTCAGAAACAGGTTTATAGTCTGTATTCATAAATATACTTGAGTGATAAGTTAAGTTGGTGAGCCAAAGGCACAAATGGCAGGATGACATAGTGACAATATCAAAAATATGCATGAAAATGGTGAAGACATGGCATTTAATATACCAGGGTGTAAATTGTTCAGCAAAGGTAAATAAGGCAAAAAGAGAATTAGGGTGGTAATATTGATTACGAAAAAGAATAGTACAGCACAGGACTAGACCCTTAAGCCCGCCAAGCCTGCATGGACACATTGTGCCTTTCCATACTAAACTGTCTTCACTTACAGGATCGGTATCCCTCTTACCTTTCCTGTTGATTTATTCACCCAGGTACTTCTAGAATACTGCTGTTGTGTCTGCTTCCACCGCCGTCTCTGGCACTCACCACTCTTTGCATGAAAAGCTTGCCTCACACATCTTTTCTAAATTCACCCTCCCCCTTTGCACCTTGAAACTGTGTCCCCTAATAATTGATCCCTCCAACCTGTGAAAAAGCCTCATACTTTCCACTCTACTCATGTCATTCACAATCTTATAAACGTCTATCAGATTACCCCTCAACCTCCTGCATACTAGTGAAAACAAACCCAGTCTGTTTAGATTAGATTAGATTCCCTACAGTGTGGAAACAGGCCCTTTGGCCCAACAAGTCCACACCAACCCTCCGAAGAGCAACCCACCCAGACCTATCTCCCTCTGAGTAATGTGCCTAACTCTATGGACAATTTAGAATGGCCAATTCACCTTTGGATTTTTGGATTGTGGGAGGAAACCAGGAGCACCTGGAGGAAACTCTCACAAACGTGGGGAGAATGTGCAAATTCCACACACTCGCCTGAGGCTAGAATCAAACCTGGGTCCCTGGCGCTGTGAGGCTGCTGTGCTAACCACTGAACCACCCTGCTGTCCGAACCATCTCAGTCCTTTCGTCACCATGCTAGATAACATCATCAGTGAGCCTTTGGCGAAGCATGGGGTTCTGTCCCACTTGCTATTTGTGTGTCTTGGTTGTGGTATGTGACATCGTTTCTGGTTCTGTTTCTGTTTCTGAGAGGTTGGTAATGGGGTCCAAATTTATTTTTTTATAATGGAGTTCTGGTTTCAATGTCAGGCTTCTAGGAATTCCTGTGCATGTCTTTGTTTGGTCTGTCCAAAGATGGATGTATTGTCCCAGTTGGATTGGTGTCCCTCTTCATCTGTGTGTGTGAATACCAGTGATAGTTGGTTATGTCTTTTGATGACTAGTTGGTGCTCATCTATCCTGGTGGCTAGTTTCCTTTTCCTGTATCCAATGTAATGTCTGTTTGCAGTTCTTGCAGGGTATGTTGTATATGCCGTTCGTTCTGCTGGCTGTGGGTACAGGGTCCTTTAAATTCATCAGGAGCTGTTTCAATGTGGTGGTAGGTTTTTTAGGCCAAGGGGCTGGAGTAGTCTGGTTGTCATCTCTGAAGTGTCTTTGCATGGTAGGATGGTTAGAGTCTCTGGGCATGTTGTCTTCCTATCTCGGTCTGTTGTGTAGGAATCAGAGACTGCACTTATCGGGTAACTGTTGTTCCTGAATACATTGTAAAGGTGTTTTTCCTTGGGTTCTTGTAGTTCCTGGATGCTGCAGTGTGTTATGGCCCATTTAAATAATGTCCTGATGCAGATCAGTTTGTGGGTGTTGGTTTGGTTGTTCCTGTAGTTGAGTATCTGGTCAGTGTACATGCTTTCCTGTATATGCTGGTCTGCGGCTCTCCATTGACTTTTCGTTCTACTGTGACGAGTCAGTTATTGTTCTCTTCCTCTTTGGTGAATTTTATACCTGTAAGGGTGTTGTTTATGTGCTCATGGGTTTCTTCTAGTTTGTTTCGTGATGACAAAGGTGTCTTCCACACAGTGGGCCCAAAGCTTGGACAGTTCGTTCTAATCTCTGCATAACTGCTTCTATAAGTCTTGACATTGGTGCTCCCATAGGCATCCAATTGATTTATTTGTAGATCTTGTCGTTGAAGGTGAAGTGGAGTGCGAGGCACAGGTCTAGTATTTTGAGGATATTGCTGATGGAATTAGTGCTGCCGGATGTTTGTGTCCTTAATTCGTCTAGCTGTAAAACCAGTGTTTTCAGTTCATGTTGCATTTCAACATGGACGGTTTTAGGTTTTGAGTTGTTGCAAATGGTGCTGGTCAGCTGAATCATCAGCAGACATCCCTGCTTCTGACTTTATGATGGAGGGAAAGTCGAAACAGCTGAAGATGGTTGGGCCTAGGACACTACCCTGAGGAATTCCTGCAAAGGTGTCCTAGAGTTGAGATCTCACTGACCTCAAACAACCATATTCCTATCTGTCAGGTATGACTCTAACTAGCAGAGAGTTTGCCTCCAATTCCCATTGATTCCATTTTTACTAGAATTCCTTGATGCTACATAGAGTCAAATAGAGTCACTCTCATCTCATCTCACCTCACCTTTGGATTTCAGAAATTGTGTCCATGTTCGAACCAAGGCTCGTGACATCAGGAGCTGAGTGTCCCAGCTGGAGCCTAAACTGGGCATCAGTGAGAAGTTGTTGCTTGATAGCACTGTTGATAATACCTTCCATCACTGTACTGATGAGTGTAGACTGATGGGGCATTAACTGGCCAGGTTGGATTTGCCCTGCTTTTTGTGTATAGGACACTCTTGTGCAATTTTCCACATTGTCAGTGCTGTAACTGTACTGGGACACCTTGGCTAGGGGAGCAACATGCTCTGGAGGACAGGTCTTCGGTACTATTGCCAGAATATTGCCTTTGTGACTATACTATGACTTCGAGGTTTTTTTTCTCCAGTTTCTTTTAGAGAGAGAGACTGGGGCTCCAATATTGAAAAGGCTTTGAGAAGATAAACAACGTGTGAAGCCTTGGGTGTTTTAAGTTAGGACAATAAAAACAACCTGAATGGATGTGGTCAATCTACCACCCACAGAACCAGGATTAATAGTTTTAGCATTCAGCAGAAGCTGCTGGGGTTGTGAAAGAAGCTGCCACATTTCTCCTTGCTACGGCTGAAAACTGGAGATTTCTCTCTCTCTCTCTTTCTCTCTCAGTATTGTCTTTTGATGTTCTATCCTTCTAGACTGTTTCACATGCAGTTTCCCAATCTGTTTGCTGAATTTGCCTTTATGGGATGTTACTATATTAGAATAGTTAATTAGTAATAGTTACTGTTTCTGTTCTAAGTTTTCCAATAGAGTTAAGTTATTCCAAGTTTCTCTTTCTTCTGTTGTATTTTAACTATATTATTTGAATAAATTGTGTTTTGCTTAACATTGAATAGTTTGACGAATTGAATTGCATCTGGAACACAGCACCTGACACTTACCTTTAAATAGAAAACGTTAGGGTCTGATCCATAACACTTTGCAGTATCCTGTGCCTCCAGCTGCATCTTGATGTTGATGTTGAGTGAATTGAACTGACTAAAGACTAGCCTCCATTGTACGGGGATTACTGGAGGAGGTCTAGATGGATCGTCTACTTGGCACTTCTGGCTAAGACAACTGCAAATGGTTCAGCCTTTATCTTTTGCACTGATCTGTTGTGCTTTTCCATCATTTTAGGATGTGGATATTTGTGGTGCTTTCTCCTCTTGTGAGTTGTTTAATTGCCCACCATCGTTCATGACTGGATGTGACAGGACTGCAGAGTTTAGATCTGGTTTGTTAGTTTTGGGATCACTAAACTTTGTGACAATTGCTGCAATGCTGTTTGGCATGCAAGTAGTCATGTTTGCTAGCTTTACTAAGTTGCTACCTCATTTTTTAAATATGCTGAGTGCTGCTCCTGGCATGTCTCCTGCACTTTTCGTTGAAGCTTCTCTTGATAAGAAGATGGTGACAGAAGATTGAGAGCAGCAAATATGACATGCCTATTCAGTAACAGCTAATAGTTCCAAGTTGGTTTATTTAACATTTATGATGGGTCAGATTTTTGCAGCCATAATGAGGGGAAATAGGTCAGTGGCCACTTGGAGAGAATAGAGTTAATTGAGGAAAACCAACACTGATTTTTAAAAGGTATGTTTGACCCAGCTAATTTGTGTTTTTTTTAACAACATAGAGAAGGTTTATGAAGAGAATGTGGTGAATCTTGACTCCATGAATTTTACAAATGCACTTGACAAAAGTATTACATAAAATCCAGTTAACATAATTGAGGCAAATGGAATAGAAGAATCATTCTGCAGTTGATTTCATTTTTAAAAGTGGCTTCATGACAGAAAACTGTGATTGTAGTGGATGATTGTTTTTCACTTTGAAATGTGGTAGATTGGTGTTTCCTCAGGGTCAGTGCTGGGACCACATTTTGCTGGCTATGGATGAATTTGATTGTAAAATATGGAGGAAACATTTAAACTTGATATTTTACAACCAGCTAAACTGAATCTGTACCTCACCATGTTGTAGGTCTGCTGCCACCATTCTTTTTTTTTAATGACAAAGCATGCTCTGTAGATTCTGTCTGGTGTGGTAGAGGAAGATCATGTACTGGTCTAACTAGAAGAAGCTCTTCTGTTGAACAAGTATTGCATTAATTTCAGATTATATTGATAATGACAAATCTTAGGTCCATAGTTAGCCTAGATCAACAAGTGGGGTTGAGCCTGTGAGCTTTGACAGAATGTATTGAAACAGATTTACTAAAAATATTTCCTTAAAAGGGGAGCTCCTGTACAAAGAGGGGACCAAAGATATTGTTCTTTGGTAATGTCCAATAGATTCATGGAAAATCGAACATTTTATAAATTTTTATTGGAAACTGTAATAAATCCGCAAGCCTGACTGGAAAGGAACATTATTTATTGTTGAATGCCAAAATAGAGCCATGTAGGCCAGTTTGTAAAAGAATTTGACTTAGGCTGCCAGGTAGGTTAAATTTTTTGCTGAAATTTCGAGTCTTCACAGGCAGTCGGAAAAATGACTGGGCTAAATCAAAATTGAGTTGGAGGGGGGAAATGAAGCACTGACTCCCCTTTGGTATCCACATCTCTCTAAAGGCATTGAGAACATTGGACAAATGTATGCTCAGGGTCTGCTTTTTTTAAATATTTGTTTTCTAATCAAGTTGTCCAAAGATGTTAGTACACACCTCTGGAGCCAGTGGGACTTAAATCTGCCCTTCTGGTTTAGAGTATGGACAATACCACCACATCACAAGGCCCCAGGTCAGCTTTACATTTTTGTCTAAACCTGTTCAGCCATGTTATGAATAAGGGCTCAGGTGATGACTTCTAGCTGGGTAGGTCTAGTACCAGAAGAGCACATCACCAACCAGCTCCACAGGGAGATTAATTTGTGATTTGCCATGGCCATGGACCTTGTAGCAGTTATCACAGAAACAGTATGCAAACAGTTCAATTCTGAATGTAACTGGTGTTAAAAATTTCCAAATGCCTCAAATGTAGAGCTCCTGCCTGTTGTCTCTTATAATATTTGTGATTGTTTTATGTTAACCATTTTGACTGGGTATAGCACTGTTGTAAATAGCCTTTAGTTGTCTAAATACATCACTTACTTTCATTATTTTAATTTCACACATTTTCATATTCTTGGTTTAATTAAATAGTTGGCATAACAGATTTATGTTCTTGCAAATCTATCTGATGACAAATGTGTTTACTTAATACTCATGTGAAACTTTGTCTGCTGTATTTTTAGATGGAAGACTGTAACCTTGCCATGTAATAGGATGTGCTGCAACCTTTAACAATGTGCGTGGACTAAATATGTAGACTTGGCAGTAATGACGTGAAGTGGATTTGGCACCTACTCACTTATCGAACAGCCACACTTGAGCAATCTTCCTTTGGTTGCACAGAAGTGTTAGTATAGCTAGCAGTCTGGCAGCTAGTTATTAGACCTGAACAATCATGTCTGCTCATGGCCTGGAGTCTCATAATTTTTTTCTTGGTTCGGAGGATACGGAATTGTTGCATCAAATGAAACCTCAAGAATTTGAAGATTTTGATCAAGATGAAGAATATGATTCTGTGAGTGCTGAGTATTAAGTGCTTTCTTAAAATGAGGGATCAATGTTTTGTAAGATACCATTTTATACTCATGTAAAGGTCGGGTTTTGAAGGTAGTTTTTTAAATGCTGAAATTAGGGGGTTGACTTGTACACAAGGTGTTGTTTTTGAGCTGATGACATTCCTGCTTGGCATGAATCAAAAAATGGACAAACAAGAGCCAGATCTCTATATAAAATAATAAACAACAAAAGGAAAATGAATTATGGCCATTATTAAATATTTATCCTCAAAATAACTCTACTCTGCCTGCTACGGTAGAATTCGGTCGTACTGTATTCCAGTTACCGGGCCCATAAAGTGCATATGGCTGTACACGTGTTAGACTCCACAGATTAGATATTCACAGCAAAAAACTTCTCCCTATATGTCACATATATTATGGGATAGCTGCTTAAAACACGAGTTGCTGGTACATGCAAATGTTCATTAGAATACTTCAAATTCATTGTCCTTGTCAGTGGCACAACTGAGTAATTCATTCCAATTGTCTAGGTCAAGCATATCATGGTATGGATCATCTTCATCTGCACTTTCAAAGGGATCTTCAATTGATTTGTCATCACTTCCATCTGACGATAAATAGTCATCCTCCGCACCATCTAAAGCATTAGAAATTCCACATTTTTTGAATAATTTCAGTTTTCACCTCCTTCCAAGAGTTAACAATCCACTCCCATACAGTTGCAAGTAATGGAGCACGCATGTTGCCACCCCTTTGTGAAGCTTTTTTCCCCTTCTTGCAATCAAGTGTTCCATTTCTTCAGTACTAAGTCCTTAAAAAGTTTATTGATGCTAACATCCAGTGGCTGCACGATGCTCGTAAGGCCTCCAGGAATTATTGCAATGTCAGTATTGTTAGCTCGAAGTTCACTGATAACCCTTTTCACTCTGTGTGACCTGAACATCTCCCAACCCAGTAAGCTTTTTTTTCCTTTTTTAATAGATATTTTTATTGAAAATTTAACATGTTTACAAGTTTACAAAATATAAAAAAAACCCAAGTATCAACACTGATATACAATTAAGTCTTAAATAAATAATAACCAAAATTTAACAAAAGAAATATATCAAGAAAAAAAATAAAACTTAACCACTAATCTAACCTACAACTAAACAGAGTGTATAATTAAGTCTCTTACATTATTCAAATAAGACTTTTTAAAAAACCGACAGATAACATAGAAATTGGGTAGTGAGATACATGCACGGAATGTATTAACATCAAATCGTAACAAAACCCGTATTTGTGCAGGATTCCTCTCCAAAGTGGCCCCAGACCAGCCAGGTTCGCCATCTCAGTTAAATAAAAGCCCTTGTTAGGATGGCCGAATATCTGTATTTATATAATTCAAGAAGGGCTGCCATATTTTATGGAAGAATGCGGTCTTTTCGTGCACCATATTTGTAAGGAAGTCAAGGGGAATACATTCCATAATTAATCTGTGCCAATTTGAAAGTCCAGGGTGCCCTCAGCCATCCAGTTTACCAAAATATTTTTCCTTGCACAGAAAAAGAGCATAGAAAATAATCTCTTCCCGTGCATATCCAGGGAGGGTAAGTTCGAAAAGCCCAAAAGGAAAGGTACAGGGTCTACACTAATTTCCGTTCCTAAGATTTCTGTCAGAGCACTTGCTACTTTAGCCCAGTATCTACGGATCTTATGACAGGTCCGTCGGCAATGTACAAGAGTGCCCACTTCTATTTTACATTTGGGGCACATTGGAGATGCTCCTGCCTTAGATTTTGCCAATCGATCAGGTGTTATATGGGCCCTATGAAGTATCTTCAGCTCAATGGCCTAAGTTCTGTTGCAGATGGTGTTTCTTCTGGCGTTTTCCCACATGTCATTCCACATTTCTATAGAGATTTCTAGTCCCAAATCCTGATCCCATGTTTTAAGCAGATTGTCCATATCTCCTGATACTTCCTCATGTAATAAATGATAAATAGTACTGATGGAAGATACTCCCATTGGCCATAGCACTCTACATTTTCTATCTGATTTATAATGACTATCCAATAACGTAGTCGTCTTCTGTATGTAATCTCGAATTTGGAAGTATCGAAAGAGGTCTCCATTAGGTAATCCAAATTTCTGACATAGCTGTTCAAAAGACATCAGGACCCCTTCTTTAAACAGATCCCCTAAACATGAGATACCCCTGGATCTCCAGAGTTTGAAAGTGGCATCTGTAAGCCCCAGTTGAAATCCCCATGCTCCCACTATCGGAGCATAGGGGGATGTTTTATGTGAGTTGCCCTCATTTTGCCGCATTATATTCCAAGCTTTAATTGTATTTAGTATTATAGGGTTTTTACAGTGGTCCGTAATGATTTTCCTCTTGTCTGAAAATAAAAGGTTAATAAGTGGGCATTTTACTTGAGAAGGGCTTATGCCCGAAATGTCGATTCTCCTGCTCCTTGGATGCTGCCTGACCTGCTGCGCTTTTCCAGCAACACATTTTTCAGCATTTTACTTGAGAAGCCTCAATGTCCAGCCAGATTGGGTCTTGTCTGTCCCACAATCAATCAGTTATGTAACTTAATATAGAACTTCCCAGATTTTAGAAAATATCAGTTAAATTCAATCCTCCCCTTGCCTGTGGAAGCTGTAGCTTCTTCAGCTTAATGAGGGGCCGTCTATGATTCCAGATAAAGGAACCCATCCAGCCATATAATTTACCAGCCTCGGCAGCATCATTGGAAGCACTCTCATTGGGTATAGGAGACGGGGCAGGACATTCGTTTCAATTAGTGCTATTCTACCTAGCCAAGAAATTGGAAGGTCTCCCCATTGCTGGCGGTCCTGCCTTCTCCTTTCCAGGAAATGCACAAAGTTAGCCTTGTATAACTGACCAAATACTGGGGTAATAAAAATGCCTAAATATAAGAAACCCTCCAGGGACCACCGAAAGGGAAAGTGGGATCCGTCCAATAAGTGGGATATACTAGCAAGGCCACCCATTGGCATAGCCTCCGATTTTGAGAAATTAATTTTGTAGCCTGAAAATACACTAAATATATTAATAACTTGGATTAAGCGAGGCACGGACATCAGGGGATTACTGAGAAATAGGAGAACATCATCTGCATAAAGGGTAATTTTATGTTTACCTATACCAATCCTCGGGGCCATTATATTAGGGTCAGCCCGTATAGCTTCTGCTAGTGGCTCAATTATTAGCGTAAATAGCAATGGCGAAAGAGGCCGTCCCTGATGGCAGCCCCTGTCCACACTGAAACTATCCGAGCTTAATCCATTGGTAATCACAACTGCCTTGGGATCACTATACAATGTTGAGACCCATTTGGTAAACACCTTTCCAACGCCAAACCTTTCCAATGTGTAAAACAAATATAACCATTCAACCCTATGGAATGCCTTTTCCATGTCTAATGAGATGACTACTCCTGGTACCTTTCCCTGATGGCAGGCTTGAATCACATTCAAAACCCTTCTAATATTATTGGATGATCTAAGCCCTTAATAAACCCCGTCTGATCCTCCTTTATAATATGTGGCGATACCCTTTCTAGTCTCAATGCAAACGTTTTAGAGAGGATTTTAAAATCTACATTTAGCAAGGATGTTGGTCTGTATGACGCGCAATCTTCTGGGTCCTTTCCTTTTTTTAAGGATGAGAGAGATATTTGCCTCTTTCAGCGAAGGCGGGAGACAGCCCTGACTGTATGAATAGTTATACATGTCCATAAGTGGACCAGCCAACATTCCTGTAAATTCTTTATAGAATTCAGCTTGAAAGCCATCTGGGCCAGGTGTCTTACCGCTCTGAAGTTGCCTGATTGCGTCAAGTATTTCTTGGATTGTTCAGGGCACATTCAATACTGATACCTGTTCCGGAGTTCGGTCCGGAAAGGTCAGGTTTTTAAAAAATGACTGCATCCTCCTAGTCCTGTCTTTGCAATCCTGCGATTTATATAAATCAGAATAAAATTTTCTAAAGATTGTGTTAATCCTTTTATGATCACAAGTCAAAATACCTGTGCTTTCCTTGATAGACGTGATAGTTTGAGGGGCCTTCTTTTTCTTTGCAAGAAATGCTAAGTATCTACCAGGTTTATCGCCAAATTCATATAACCTTTGTTTTGCAAATAATATTTCCCTCTTAGCGGTTTGGGTAAGCGTGGTGTTTAGAACTGTCTTATGGGCCGTAATCCTTTGCAATTTGATGATAGAAGGTCTGTCAGCATATGCTGTTTCAGCCGCTTTTAAGTGAGATTCGAGCAGACGCTGTTATTCTCCCTTTAATTTTTTCTGGGTCGCTGAGTATGAGATGATCAAACCTCATGCGTAAGCTTTGATGGTCTCCCACGTCATTGATGGGTTGCTAGCCGTACCTGAATTAACTTCTAAAAAAGTTTTAAATTCTTGTGAGAAGTACTTTACACATTTACTATCTTTCATCAGGAAGGGGTCCATACGCCAATGCCGGGGGGGATGTCTCATTGTTCCTCACCTTGATTTCCACATATACAGCAGTATGATCGGAAATTGCTATACTGCCTATTTTACTGAAAGATATGGAATTTTAAAAAAATCGATTCTAGTATGACATTTATGTGGATTGGAGTAAAAAGAAATCTCTGCCCTGTGGATGAAGGCATCGCCATACATCTACTAATCCTAATTCTTTGTTCAAATCCACCAATTGTCTAGATCTGGGAGATACTCCTGCAGTACTCTTGGGAATCCTATCTATTTCTGGATCCAGAATACAATTAAAGTCTCCCCCTATAATTGTATGACGAGCACCGAGAGCCATCAATTTTGAGAAGAATGTGCCGGGGGGCAATGCAAATTTAAAATTGCATATTCCTCTCCATTTATAAGAGCTTTAATCAGAATATATCGTCCAGATTTGTCTTTTATCTGATTTAGGATTTTGAAAGGGAAATTCTTCCGAATAAGAATAACAACTCCCTTGCTTTTTGAGCTAAAAGAAGAAAAAAAGGCCTGATCAAATCCACCCTGTCGTAATTTCAAGTGTTCTTTATCCAATAAGTGTGTCTCCTGTAGGAGAGCTATATCAACCCTTTCTTTCTTGAGGTTTGATAATATTTTCTTCCTTTTGACTGGTGAATTACTCCCCTTGACATTCCAGGTGCACCATGTAACCAACCGATCAACCATAATCGTCCGGGCAGATCCGAGAGGAGGGGAAACCCTATCCAGAACATCCCGAGGGTAGAGCATATAAAATTCACAAAAGTAAAGATTCTCTGATACACTCACGACAGTATAATAAAAAATTATTTCTACATTTTAAAAAAATATAAAACCTATTTAAATGGAGATTATCCCCCTTGTTCCCAGGGGGTATCACTTCCTTTCCAAAAGTCCATTGTATCCTCTCTCAACGAGTGCTCCACCCTTGACCCAGGCACTCCTTAATAGGATGAAGAAAATTCAAATATACTACAGAGCTAGAGTTAACAGTCAGCACCCTAACGCCATCCCCCCACCCCCCCCCCCCCCCCCAAACACCTGGATATATTTGGTAGTGTTAATACCATGTATAAACATATATAACTATAAAATTACAGCCTCAACGAGTAATAATTAGATATAATAATACAAAATAACAAGGGAAAAACAACCCCACTCCTAGAGACAGAGATAAAATAGAATAAGGTAACCACCTCCCCCCACCAACATTAACTCGACCCCCGGCCTATTATATGTATATAGAATTTTTTTAAAAAGGGGGAGAAAATTGTTAAGTGGAGAACAAATAAATAAATCCTCTCCCTCCTCCCCCCCCCCCCCCCCCCCCCCCCAAGATAATATTAAACAGTAAGGTAAAAAACAAAGGGGATTAATATATAAAAAAGGGGGGATGTAAACCAGAGTGGGGGGAAAGCAAACCAACATCAATTAACTCTTGTAATTTATCTAAGCGAGTCCAAAAATTCCTTGGCCTTTTCCGGTGATCTGAAGTTATACACGGATCCTTCATGGTTAATGTGTAACGTCGCTGGGTAGCACAAGGAGTACCGAATAGTTAAGTCCCTTAAACACTTCTTCGCCTCATCAAACGCCTTCCTCTTTCGGACCAGAGCTGGGGAAAAGTCCTGGAATAACGTGATCTTGGATCCTTTATAGATCATGGCTTGGGGATCTTTTCCAAGATTTTTGGAGGCTTCTAAGAGTATCTACCTCTCCTTATAGCTCTGCAGCCGGAACAGGACCGGGCAGGGGCACTAGCTCGAGCCGGGCCCGCGTAATGCAACCCGGTAGGCCCATTCCACCCTTACCTGGCCTGATCCAGCCTTCAGATTTAAAAGGTGTGGAAGCCACTGTTCAAGGAACACTGTATGCTGGCCTTCCTCTTCCCGTTCGGGAAGGCCCAGCAAATGAATATTTTTTCGACGACCTCGAGATTCTCTAAGGTCTAGACTCGCTGTTCGAGAGTCCTCACCCCATCCATGGCCGATTGTGCTGTAGTTTCGGAGGTCGCGGCCTTTAGCTCCATCCCTCTGACTCGACATTCAATTTCCTTGATGTCTCGGTCGTGCTTTTGCAGCGTGGCCGAGAGTGAGTCCCATCGGCTTCGGGATTCTTCAATAAAAGCATCGATCTTCGCATCAAGTTTGGAGATTATTTCCACAAGGCTCACCACCATAGGTAAGTCCCCCGGGGCGGCTGCGGACGCCTCTGCTGCAGCTGGAGAGGATGAGGGAGGGGTTCCTGCTTGCTGAGAGCTGCGGGCACCCTTCCATTTAGTCATTTTTACTGGGGATTAAATTGTTTAAATTCAATACTAAACAACTAACTACATTAAGTAAAAACTACTTTAAATGATTTGGTGAGTGTGATGGGGGCAGGTGACCCACTTTGCCCAAGTCTTGGGAGGAGCACTGTAGACTCAGACTTGCTGGGTTGCCGCCATCTTGGATTCCCTTGCTTTTTTCCTTTCTAAGTCCACCTAGTCACATTTCAGAACTCCCTAATCCAAGTCTTGCAGCCATCTTCATCCATCTACCATTTTTTCATGGATGGAGACAATAATACCTCTCGGAAATTCCTTTTTGACCAGAGTTTTCCGCTTAAAGATCACCATAGGCTTTAACTTTGTTCCATCTGCCATACAACCAAGTACCACAGTGATTCGTGGTACTTTCATGGCCAGCAGTTTTTAACTAAGACTGTTTTTGCTCCAATCTTGTCCACAATTCTATTCCCTGACATATCAAAGTTCATTGGGTTTTGTCCGTATTGCCGATGCATGACGGCCTGTACCCATTTTACTTCTGGCTTCTGATTACAAAGCGATGGTACCTTATTGTCATTACATCCTGCTGGTAGATGTTGGGCAATCTTTGTTTTCTGTCCAAGCACTAAATCATACCTTTTCATAAACCTACTGCACCATCCAGCGCTGGCTTTGAAATCACTGAATCCATCTTTTTTAACTTTGTTTTTGGCGCATATTCTGATACATTGTTGAGTCACTATGCTTCTGTTCTGATGGCACTGAATTATCCAGTCAGCAGTCTTTTCTTCTATGTTGTGGCCGCTTGTTCAGCTTTCCTCAGTTGGCATACTTCTGTTTTGGCATTGCCTTTAACTGTGTGGCTTTTTTCATCGAATCTCCAACAAGTTTTTCAGAAACAGAATTCCCTTGTATCTGTGCTATTGTTGTTATTCTTCTTTGCAACTTCGTTAACTTTTAGTTTACATTGTGCTGTATACTTCTTTCTTCGTGATGCCATTTTGTAAGAAAAATTTGGGGGAGTTTTCCAATAAGTTTAGACGAGAACTGTACTCGACACCTACTTCTAAGACATTGAGGCAACAGTGGGAAGAGGACTGCCATAAGGTACCATAGATATTTGCATGCACAGGTCAAATATATGTATGTAAATATTACTTAAATATATAAAGTATAGATATCAACATTCAATTTAACAGTTTGAAAATCACATTACGCAAATATATACTGGTGCGTGTAATGTGATGGTGCAGTTATTGAATCAAAAATGTGCAAATCATGCCCTTTAAGGCTGCATATATGGTCAGGAAGAGACGCTCGAAAACCTAGGGTTGACTTGTGTACAAGGTCTCTGAAAAATACCAGATTTTTGGCCAAAAACAAGAGGTCTCCATATACACAATGTCAACCTGTACATGAATATATACAGTATTTGGAATCGCTGTGTTGTTGTGTGTGTTAATAGTGGCTTAAATTGAATTAAATGAAGATCTAAATTGTAAACTGTTTCAGCATTACATCATGTTTCTATTCACTGCCCTCTAGAGGACTGTTTTTCAAAAATAAACTATCCAGTTGCTACCAGTGATGATACAAAGACCCATTATTTTGATTAATTGTGTATTATTTTTCTGTAGCCACCAGAAAGGCAGATTGTGGTTGGAATTTGTGCCATGGCCAAGAAATCAACGTCAAAGCCAATGAGTGAGATTCTAGGGCGACTTTGTAGGTTCAAGTACATCACTACCGTGATATTTGAAGAGGACACTATTCTAAATGAACCAGTGGAGCAATGGCCGCTTTGTGACTGCCTCATTTCTTTCCATTCAAAAGGTAACTGAGGACACTAAATGTTGAGGTTGTTTGCTTCAATGTGTATTTTCTGTTGTTTTCCCAGATTTTGTAAAGATGACTATCATTTACTGTTATCAAATAATAAATCACCATCAACATGTGCGATTAAATTCCACAACCATGTAGTTGATGTCCTCGTTGCTCCTCTAATCCAGAAAATGTGTACTGTTCATATATGTTCTAGCACCCTGTAAAGAGTGCTGCATTGAAATGGATTTCAAATCAGGGAAACATAGGACTTGGGAGAAAGAGTAGGCCATCCTACCCTCAAGGAGAAAGTGAGGGCTGCAGATGCTGGAGATCAGAGCTGAAAATGTTTTGCTGGAAAAGCGCAGCAGGTCAGGTAGCATCCAAGGAACAGGGGAATAGACGTTTCGGGCACAAGCCCTTCTTCAGGAATGAGGAAAGTGTCTCTAGCAGGCTAAGATAAAAGGTCGGGAGGAGGGACTTGGGGGAAGGGCATTGGGAATGCGATAGGTGGAGGGAGGTCAAGGTGAGGGTGATAGGCCGGAGTGGGGTGGGGGTGGAGAGGTCAGGAAGAAGATTGCAGGTTAGGAAGGCGGTGCTGAGTTTGAGGGATTTGACTGAGACAAGGTGGGGGGGGGGGGAGGGGAAATGAGGAAACTGGAGAAATCTGAGTTCATCCCTTGTGGTTGGAGGGTTCCCAGGTGGAAGATGAGGTGCTCTTCCTCCAACGGTCGTGTTGCCATGGTCTGGCGATGGAGGAGTCCAAGGACCTGCATGTCCTTGGAGGAGTGGGAGGGGGAGTTGAAGTGTTGGGCTACGGGGTGGTTGGGTTGGTTGGTCCGGGTGTCCCAGAGGTGTTCTCTGAACCGTTCCGCAAGTAGGCGGCCTGTCTCCCCAATATAGAGGAGGCCACATCGGGTGCAGCAGATGCAATAGATGATGTGTGTGGAGGTGCAGGTGAATTTGTGGCGGATATGGAAGTGTCCCTTGGGGCCTTGGAGGGAAGTAAGGGGGGAGGTGTGGGTGCAAGCTTTGCATTTCTTGCGGTTGCAGGGGAAGGTGCCGGGAGTGGAGGTTGGTGGGGGTGTGGACCTGACGAGGGAGTCACGGAGGGAGTGGTCTTTTCAGAACGCTCATAGGGGAGGGGAGGGAAATACATCCCTGGTGGTGGGGTCCGTTTGGAGGTGGCGGAAATGACGGCAGATGATATGCTGTACATGGAGGTTGGTGGGATGGTAGGTGAGGACCAGTGGGTTCTGTCCTGGTGGTGGTTGGAGGGGTGGGGCTCAAGGGCGGAGGAGCGGGAAGTGGAAGAGATGCGGTGGAGGGCATCATCGACTAAGTCTGGGAGGAAATTGCGGTCCTTGAAGAAGGAGGCCATCTGGGTGGTACGGTTTTGGAACTGGTCTTCCTGGGAGCAGATGCGGCGGAGACGAAGGAATTGGGAATATGGGATGGCCTTTTTACAGGGGGCAGGGTGGGAGGAGGTGTAGTTTAGGTTGCTGTGGGAGTCGGTCGGTTTATAATAAATGTCTGTGTTGATTCGGTCGCACGAGATAGAAATGGAAAGGTCTAGGAAGGGGAGGGAGGAGTCTGAGACGGTCCAGGTGAATTTGAGGTCGGGGTGGAAAGTGTTGATAAAGTGGATGAACTGTTCAACCTCCTCGTGTGAGCACGAGGCAGCGCCAATACAGTCATCGATGTAGCGGAGAAAAAGGTGGGGGGGTGGTGCCAGTGTAGCTGCGGAAGATGGACTGTTCCACATATCCTACGAAGAGGCAGGCATAGCTGGGGCCCATGCGGATGCCCATGGTTACTCCTTTGGTTTGGAGGAAGTGGGAGGATTGGAAAGAGAAGTTGTTCAGGGTGAGGACCAGTTCAGTCAGTCGAAGGAGGGTGTCGGTGGAAGGGTACTGGTTGGTACAGCGGGAAAGGAAGAAGCGGAGGGCTTTAAGTCCTTTGTGATGGGGGATGGAGGTGTACAGGGACTGGATGTCCATGATGAAGATAAGGTGTTGGGGACCGGGGAAGCGAAAATCATGGAGGAGGTGGAGGGCGTGGGTGGTGTCCCGAACGTAGGTGGGGAATTCTTGGACTAAGGGGGACAGGACCGTATCGAGGTATGCAGAGATGAGTTCGGTGGGGCAGGAACAGGTCCCAAGAACCTTAGTCCAAGAACTTCCCACCTACGTTCGGGACACCACCCACGCACTCCACCTCCTCCATGATTTTCGCTTTCCCGGTCCCCAATGCCTTATCTTCACCATGGACCTCCAGTTCCTGTACACCTCCATCCCCCAATTGAAGGACTTAAAGCCCTCCGCTTCTTCCTTTCCCGCCGTATCCAGCGTATCATCCGCCATCATTTCCGCCACCTCCAAACGGACCCCACCACCAGGGATATATTTCCCTCCCCTCCCCTATCAGCGTTCCGAAAAGACCACTCCCTCCGTGACTCCCTCATCAGGTCCACAACCCCCACCAACCCAACCTCCACTCCCGGCACCTTCCCCTGCAACCGCAAGAAATGCAAAACTTGCACCCACACCTCCCCCCTTACTTCCCTCCAAGGCCCCAAGGGACACTTCCATATCCGCCACAAATTCACCTGCACCTCCACACACATCATCTATTGCATCCGCTGCACCCGATGTGGCCTCTTCTATATTGGGGAGACAGGCCGCCTACTTGCGGAACGTTTCAGAGAACACCTCTGGGACACCTGGACCAATCAACCCAACCACCCCGTAGCCCAACACTTCAACTCCCCCTCCCATTCCTCCAAGGACATGCAGGTCCTTGGACTCCTCCATCGCCAGACCATGGCAACACGACCGTTGGAGGAAGAGCGCCTCATCTTCCGCCTGGGAACCCTCCAACCGCAAGGGATGAACTCAGATTTCTCCTGTTTCCTCATTCCCCCCCCCCCCCCCCCCCCCTTTGTCTCAGTTAAATCCCTTGAACTCAGCACCGCCTTCCTAACCTGCAATCTTCTTCCTGACCTCTCCGCCCCCACCCCACTCCGGCCTATCACCCTCACCTTGACCTCCCTCCACCTATCGCATTCCCAATGCCCCTCCCCCAAGTCCCTCCTCTCTACCTTTTATCTTAGCCTGCTGGACACACTTTCCTCATTCCTGAAGAAGGGCTTGTGCCCGAAACGTCGATTCTCCTGTTCCTTGGATGCTGCCTGACCTGCTGCGCTTTTCCAGCAACACATTTTCAGCATCCTACCCTCAGGCCTGCCAATGCTCAATCAGGTTATGATTGATTTCTTTGTGGTCTCCATTCTACTTTCCTGTCTGACCCATATAATCTTTAATAACATTGTCTAACACTTACACAAAGTTGTAGTGCAAATGGCAATAGAAAGACAGTAGATAACAATAAATAACAGTATCTCAGTTGCATGGTTGTTCTTCACAACGTGAACCCAGACGGTCAGGATTGCCAAGCTATTCAACTGAAAGCATTACAATCAAGTGCCATTCTTCTTGCTTCATTAAACTGGCACTTCATAACATTAAAGTTTCGATTCTACATAATTTATTTGCTGCTTTCATCTAGGGATACTGGGGCCAAAATATAATTAAAATTATTAATCACACAAGTTGTTGAAT
This sequence comes from Chiloscyllium punctatum, assembly GCF_047496795.1. Taxonomy (NCBI): domain Eukaryota; kingdom Metazoa; phylum Chordata; class Chondrichthyes; order Orectolobiformes; family Hemiscylliidae; genus Chiloscyllium; species Chiloscyllium punctatum. Next base: position 66,207,859 of record NC_092740.1, read on the forward strand.
TTGAAGTTTTGAGTCTGGTTCTCCTATTTACTATGAAAGGGAAATTAGATATACCTCACTTGGAGTCAAAAATAGGGATCTGTAATAATTTTGATAAATTATTCCAAAGAATATCAATTTAATGTAGCAGGTGATAACAACATTACTGTTTGTAGATCCATTTATCTAGCACAAAATATCCAGGTTTATACCAATTACTTAATATTCCTGGTACAACTGTTCATTTTCATCACTGCTGCTGTAACTAACCTCTTACGTATATCATAACTGTTGGAATGTGTAATTCTATTATTTACTTGTTTATCTTTTGGCCAGTAAAATGTAAAATTTATTTCAGTTAAATTAGAAATTTTGAATTCACTGTCTTTGTCTTTTTAAGGATTTCTGTTGGACAAAGCAGTAGCTTATGCGAAGCTCAGGAATCCATTTGTTATTAATGATTTGAACATGCAATATAATATTCAAGACAGGTAAGCTCCCTTGACAGCAAATTACTTGCTAATGATGAAGGCTATTGACCTCAATAATGACATCTGCCAAAATATATTTGGAATACAGCTGTTGGTCTAATAGCTTTGAGGAGAAAAAATCAGCGATAATTACTGCTTCTAATCACTATTAAATAAGCTTTGCTGAAATATGAAGTGAGAATAAGCAAATAAAGTCATTAATAATATTGTTATCCTCCTGTTTCCAAGTAATTCAAAACCATTGCATGTAACACTATCTTAAATATCTAGTAAAATAGAATAGAATCATAGAAGCATTATGGAATGAAAGACACCACTTGACCACTGTTTATGGCACCTGAAAAATTAGCCACCTTGCTGAATCCCACTTCCAAATGTTGCTTTGTAACCCTCAAGCTTGCAGCACTCCAGATGTTTATCTGCACATCATTTCAAATGAGTTGTGGGGTTCTGGCTCAGCCAACCTTTACAGGATTATGTTCTAGATTCTAACTGCCTTCATGGTTAGGAAAACAACCCAGCCTGTCAAATCTTATCTTCATAACTGCAATTTTGCAGTCCTGACATCGAGCTGTTAAAGAGAAAAGGTGCAAGGATATTTTTATTCACTTGTGGGGTGTGGGCATTGCTGGCTGGCCAGTATTTGCTGCCCTTGAGAAGATAATGGTGAATTGCCTTCTTGAACTGCCGGAGACCACATGCTGTAACTTGACCCACAGTACCCTTGTGGAGGGAATTTCAGGATTTTGATCCAGCGACAGTGAAGGAACAGCAACGTATTTCCAAGTCAGGATGGTGAGTGGCTTGGAGGTGAATTTGCAAGTGGTGGTGTTGCTATGTATCTGTTGTCCTTGTCTTTCTAGATGGAAATGGTCATTGGTTTGGAAAGAGGTATCTAAGGATTTTTTGATGAATCTTGTAGGTAGTACACACTTGCTACTGAGTGTTGATGGTGGAGGGAGTGGGTGCTTGTGGGTCTGGTGCCGAGCACATGGGCTGCTTTGTCCGAAATAGTGTCAAGCTTTTTGTGTTGTTGAAACTACACTCATCCAGGTAAATAGAGTGTATACTGTCACATTCCTGACTTGTACCTTATAGTTGATGGACAAGGGAGTTAGGAGGTGACTTATTTGCCACAGTGTTCCCAGCCTCTGACCTGCTCTTGCAGCCACTATGTTTATGTGGCAAGTCCAGTTGAGTTTCTGGTTAATGGTAACCCCCAGGATGTCGATAATTGGGGTTTCAGTGAAGGTAACACTGTTGAATGTCCAGGGACCGTAGTTAGATGATCTCTTATTGGAGATGGTCGTTGCCTGGCATTTGTGTGGCACAAATGTAACTTGTTACTTCTCAGACTACACATGGATATTGTCCAGGTATTGTTGCGTTGGACATGGACTGCTTCACTATCTGAGGGGTCACAAACTGTGCTGAACATTGTGCAATCACTGGTACACATTCCCATTTTTGACCTTATGATGTAGGGAAGGCCATTGATGAAGTCGCTGAAGATGAATTCTGCTTCTATGTTATTCTTGAGTGTTGGTGTTCTACTCATCCAGGCAAACACAAAGAACAAGATAGTTCACTCAGTCCTTGAAGCCATTTCATAAGACCACGATCTCAACTCTACATTCCTGCATTTATCTGAAAATCTTTCATGCATAAACTACTCAAGAATTTATCTGGAGGAATACCTGGAGAAACTCTGCAGATCTGGCAGCATCTATGGACAGAAAACAGTGTTAATGTTTGAGCCCAGGGCCCTCCTTCAGAACTCAGGAGTCACTGGACTCAATTATAACACTGTTTTCTTTCCATAGATACTACCAGACCTGCTGAGTTTCTCCAGCAATTTCTGTTTTTGTTTGATTTCCAGCATCTGGTGTTCTTTCTGTTATTTTATGCCAGAGTTTATCTACCTGTGCCTTAAAAATAATAAAAGATTTTGCAACTTCTGCCTTTTAAGGCAGTTAATTCCTTAGAGAAAAACATGTTTCTTCATCTGCCTTAAATGGGCAACTCCTTATTTTTCAAATATTACCCCAGTTCCAGATTCTTCCACAAGATAAATACCCTTTCCATATCCTGTGGTCTAGTCCCCTTGCGATCTTTTATGTTTCAAATAAGTCACCTTTGACTGTTCTAAGTTTCAGAGGATACAAGCCTTGACTGCCTACCTTTTCCCATAAGACAGTCCGCTCTTCCCAGTTATTAATCTAAGAAACCTTATCTGAACTGCTTCCACAGCATTAATGTCTTTCCATATAGTGTACACAGTACTATAGATAAGGTCTCGCCAATGCCATATATGACTGAATGCATTCAGTTCCCTTTGCAATAAAACATAACATTCCTAATTTAGCTTTCCTGATTACTTGCTGCATACTAACTGCCTGTAATTCATGTACTTGGATACCTAGTTCTTTCCAAATCTCCAAGGTCTGTAACCTCTCCCCATTTGGATAACATGTTTCATTTTTATTTTTTCTGCCAAAGTGGATAATTTCACATTTTCCCATGTTGGACTCCACTTAACTGTTCTTTGCCCATGCAGTTAAGCTATCTCTATCCCTTTATCATCTCTTCTTCACAACTTCTGTTTGTACAATTGAAAATTGCTGACGTGACATTGGCCATCTCAGTTTCTCTGCTCCTCTCCACCACTCTAAGCTGTCCCCTTCTGAAATACCACAAGCAAAATAATGTCATTTACATAATACCTTGCAAGATCTGTAACAAACAGTACATTTGACAAACAGGCAGAAAACTAATCATGAGGATAAATGAACATCAACTAGCCACAAAAAGACATGACCCACTCTCACTAGTATCCTTACATATGGATGAGGAAGGACACCACTTCGTCTGGGACAACACATCCGTCCTAGGACAAGCCAAACCGCGACATGCACGAGAACTCCTAGAAGCATGCCGTTGTAACCAGAACTCTTAAAAACAAGCACATTGACTTGCATCCCATTTACTACTCTGAGAAAAAGAACAGGAAATGACATCACAACCCAAGAAAACACAAGCACGTATAGAAAGTGGGTCGTACCATTACTGCTTCATCTGGAGGCTCACTGATGATGTCACCTAGTGTGGTGATGAAACATCTGAAAACAAGCCTTCCAGCTCAGTGGGAAAACCTACATCCAGAATGTTGTAATTATACCCACATCCAACACTTCCTGCCCCCAATATCTTTTTAAATCTCTTCTCTCACCTTAAAAATGAGCCCCCAGTCTTGAAATCCCTCATCCTCAAGAAAAGACAATTACCATGAACTCTTTTTATGTCCCTCATTATTTTCTAAACTATTAAGTCGCTTCTCAACCTTCTCCACTCCAGTGAAAAATGTCCCAGCCTTTCTTTATATGTCTAACCTTCCATACCCCACAACATCCTGGTAAATCTCTTCTGAACCTCTTCCAGCTTAATAATATCCTTCCTATAACTGGGAAACCAAACTGGACACAGTTTTCCAGAAGAGGCTTCACCAATGTCCTGTATAAATTCAACATGACTTCCCAACTCCAATGTTCAAAGGACAGCAATGAAGGCAAGTGTGTCAAATATCTTTTTAAACACCCTGTCTATGTGTGATGCAAACTTAAAAGAATTATGTACCCACAACCTTAGGTCCTTCTGTTCTGATCAATAACTGAGGCCACCATTAATCATATAAGTCCTGTTCCTGTTCGCTGTACCAAAAAACAATACCTTACACTGTTCAGATTGAATTCCATTTGCCATCTTTCAGCCCATTACCCATTTGATCAAGATCCCTTTTTAATCTTAGACGACCTTCTTCACTGTCTTCTATGCTACCAATTCTGGTGTTGTACACTAATTTCCTAACCATGCCTTCTACATTTTCACCCAAATCTTTATATGAATAACAAACAAAAGAGGACCCAGAACTGATCCCTGTGGAACACTGTTGGTGACAGGCCTTCAGTTCAAAAAGCAAACCTACTCCACCATATTCTGTCTCTTGCCATTAAGCCAATTATGTATTCAATTGTGTGGTACTTTAAAATGGTAAGTATTCTTTTCTACCCCTGGACTTGTATATGATGGGCAAGCTTTGGAAAGTTTGGAGATGATTTGCTGCAATATTCCCAACCTCTATCCTGCACTTATTGCCATGTTTTTTTTGGCTAATCCAGTTCAGTTTCTACTCTATGGTATTTAAAGTTGTTGATAAATGTGCACTCGGCAATGCTGATGCCACTGAATCTCAGCGTGTGAAGGTTCAGTTGTTTTCTATTATAAGTAGTCATTGTCTGGTGCTTGGTGACATGAATGATGTTGGCCACTTATCAGCCCCATCCTGGGTATTGACCAGGTCTTGGTGCATGTGGACATACATTGTTTCAGTTCTGAAGAGTTCTAAATAGCGCTGAATATTGCAAAGCTATCAGGATTCCTACCTCCATCTTTGGAGGGAAGGCCATTAATGAAGCTGCTGAAATTAACTGGTTCTAGAGCACTACACTGAGGACTTCTTGCTGAGGTGCCTGACCTCCAACAACCATCAACATTTCCTTTGTACAAAGTGTGACTCTAACCAGTGGAGAGGTTTCCTTTGGTATCCATTAACTCCACTATTGCCGAGGCACTTTGATATCATACTTGATCAGATACTGCCTTGCTATCAAGGGCAATTCTAGATTCTCCCATTTTGGGGCACGGTGGCACAGTGGTTAGCATTTCTGCCTCTCAGCGCCAGAGACCTTGGTTCAATTCCTGCCTCAGGCAACTGACTGATTGGAGTTTGCACATTCTCCCCGTGTCTGCGTGGGTTTCCTCCAGGTGCTCCGGTTTCCTCCCACAGTCCAAAAATGTGCAGGTTAGGTGAATTGGCCATGCTAAATTGCCCATAGTGTTAGGTGAAGGGGTAAATGTAGGGGAATGGGTCTGGGTGGGTTGCTCTTTGGCGGGTCGGTGTGGACTTGTTAGACCGAAGGGCCTATTTCCACACTGTAAGTAATCTAATCTAAACAGCTGTCTGTGGTAAACATCTGCAGATTTACAATCCTCTGAGATAAGAAATTCCTCCTCATTTCTGTCTTAAATTTGTAACACATAATTCTAAGATTAAGCCCTGGTTCTAGATGCTCCCAGAAGGGGAAGTAACATTTCCTCATGTACCTGTCAAATCCCCTAAGAATCTTGTTTGTTACAATAAGGTTGCCTCTCATTCTTATAAACTCTAAAGAGTACAGGCTCAATCTCTCCTTATAAGTCAGTTCTGCTGTAATAATAGTCTAGTAAACTTTCCCTGGACTTCCTCATTTACCAACATGTCTTACCTTAGAAAAGGTGTCCAACTGTGATCTGACTCATGTCTTGTATAGTTTTAGCATAACCTCCCTACTTTGTCCTCCATTCCCTTCAATTCAAAGGCCAACATTCCCTATTACCTCTGAACGTAGATTCTAGCTTTTTGTGATTTATCAGCAAGTACACCCAGATCCCTCTTCTGTAGCTTTCTGCAGCCTTTCTCTGTTTAAAAGTAGTCAATTCCTTTATTTTTCCTGATAAAGTGCACAGCTTTCCACATTATATTCCAGCTGTCATGTTAACCTGTCTATATCACTCAGTAGACTCTGTCATCCTCACCACTTGCCTCCCTGACTCTCTTTTTTTCAACTGCATATTGGCTGTTCACTGCATATTCACTTTTCTTTGTTCAATTCATTAACAGCATATCAAGTATAACTATTTACCACCTATATGTCAAATATTAGTTTGATAATTCCTAATGATGGCAGTCACTTCAGTGTTTGAATATGTCCAGAATAATGTGGATCTCCACAAGTTTTTTGTTGGTATATCTACGCTCTATGTTGCTATGCACTGTACAGGTTATCCAAGACTGCTTTGCATAGTGGGAGCTCCTGTTTTGATACCAAGCACAATATGCAATCCAAGAAAGCCAGAATAAGTTGGTCGTTTTCCGGTTGACAAACTGTAACTGGTGAAATGTCACAGATGAGTGCAGGACCTTAATTATAAATGTTCTACAGTCATGACATGAATGTTGGAACTGACTGTGTTGTAGCTAAAATTTGCTACTGATATGAAATTAGGTAGGAAAGCAAGTTCTGACGATACAAAGGGTCTGTGTGAGCAGAAGTTTGGCAGATGAGGTATAATGTGGGAATATGTGATACTGTTCACTTCACTAAAAGGTTTGGCAAGAAGAAGAGAAAAGTAGAATATTTTTGAAATGGATCGACACTTCAGAATGCAAACGAATTTTTGTATTCTTGTATTAAGAAATGTTAGCATATAGTTACAGCTTCTAGTGGGAAATAAAAGGAGCATTAGTCTTTATTATAAGGAGGTAAAGTATAAAATACAAGTTTTATTCCAACTATGCAGAGTGTTGATGAGACTGTACTTGGATTACAGCGTGCAGTTTTGGTCTCCTTGCCAAAAAAAAAAGTAATATAGGTAATTCTCACTTTATGCAGCCCAGCTTAATTTTATTTCCTTTTAATGTGTGTTTCTTGGACCATTTTTGTTCATTTTAGCATCATTTACTTTGTCAACATGGATTGTCATCTTGAATCAAGTACTGTAATGCCTCCATCCTGGGCGTACTTTTTTTTGTTCTAGCTGTGGGCAAGATGTCCAACCTTCCTCTTGGCCTTGCTTTCTGGTTTTGTTATCCACCCCGTTCTCCACCCCAGGCCTTGTTCCTCTCAGATATACAGTGCTTCCATTTGAAACGGTTCAGAGAAAATTCAGTTAATTCCTGTGATGAAGGTTGTCTATGTTCAGCAGCTTAATTGGGCTTTGATGATTTAAGAGGTAATTTTTCAAAAGCGATTAGATATAGTGCTACACTACAGACTTGAGAAAAGTTATAACTCATGGAATCAAAAGGATAGTAGCATTGTTGATACAAAATTGGCTTAGTGATATGAAACCGAGTAATGGTAAAAGGTTATTTTTCAGACTGAAGGAAGGTTGGTAGTGGAGTTTCCCATCAGCTAGTATTGGGACCCTTGCTATTCTTGATTTATCTTAATGATCTAGCTCTTGGGGGACCGGGAATATTTCAGAACTACAAATGGATGCTGCCAAGTCAGTGGAGAGGCAGATAGGTAGAAAATGCAGAAAGTGAGAGGTCCTGTATGTTAGCACAACGAGTATTTCGAACTTGGTCGAAACCAAAAGTGTCCCAAACTAAATGTTAAACGTGACAGAACGTGTGAAGAGGGCAATTAATAAAATAATGTGTTTGTTTATTTCTTAATAGGAGCATAAAGTACAAAAGCAAAGAAGTGACACTGAACACCAATTAGACCTCAGATGGAGTATTGTGTACAGTTCTGGGTGTCACATTTTAAGAAGGATGGGGTTACTTTTGGAGAAAAGAGATTTTGAAGGATAGTTCCATGGATAAGAAATTTGAGTTATGAATGTAGATTGGGGAATTTGGGACTGTTCTCACTGGAGAGAAGACTAAGGAGCTTTCAGCGAAGTTTTCAAAATCACGAGAGGTTTGAACAGAATCAATAGGAAGAACTGTTCCTACTCCTAAAAGGATCAAGAAGAGAGGGAATACATTTAAAGTCATTTGCAAGAGAAGTAAATAGGATGTAAGAAAGAAACTTACTCAGACAGCAAGTGGTTCAGGTCCAGAATAGATTGCTTAGATGTATCATGAAGGCAGTTTCAATTGAGACATTCAGGATGGCATTGTCTGATTACTTAGATTGGGTAAAGGGACAAAGGTGGTGGAGTGGCACCCAATTGTCATGCTCGTTCAGATAACTGGTGCAAACAGCCTTCTGCATTGTAACAGTTCTGTGATTGATATCAAGCTAAATAAAATTCTGAGGGAACGTGAGGTAGATGCTGACAAGATGTTCCACCTCATGGTGGAATCCAGAAGTGGTGATACATTTTAAAGAAAAGGGATCTGTCATTTAATATGAGGAGGAATTTTCTTTCCTGAGGGTTGTTAATGTTTTGAATTCTGTACCCAGAGAACAGAGGAGACTGGATCATTGTCATATAATCAAGGCTGAATTGGACAAATTGTTGCTCTGCAGGGGAATCCAGTCTTATGGCAGGGCCAGTGTTGGTGGTGGTAGGCAAGAAACATCTTATTGACAGGTGTAATTTTAATAGTCAGGAAGGCCTTGTCCCTCCTATTTCTTTTAGTCTTATCAATTTATACATTTGCAGCATCTGAATTTCTCTGCTGATTAATTGCTAAGCAATGTTAAATAACACTTCGATGTTGCGAATTTGACATTGTTTTGGGACAGTATTTGTCTTAGGGTAATTGTAATGGGGGCATATGACCTGTTACGTTGTTTGACTGTCGCTGTTAATCATTATGAGGAGGGCCAGATTGTTTTAGAGGGATATAGGCCAAATTATGGCAAATGGAACAAGATTAATTTAAGATATTTGGTTGGTATGGATGATTTCGACCAAAGGGTCTCTTTCAGCTCTATGACTATTACTCTAAATATGCTATTGTCTGTGGGAATGTTATGAGTATGTCACTACTTCATGTGGTTCTTGAAACTGGAATGAAAAGGTCCTATGTTATGGAAACTTGTCAGTGCTTTCTTTATTATTATACATAACTTGTCATTTACATAAATGATTTGAATGCGAGCATAAGAGGTACAGTTACTAAGTTTGCAGATGACACCAAAACTGGAGGTGTAGTGGACAGCGAAGAGAGATACCTCTGATTACAACAGGATCTGGACCAGATGGGCCAATGGGCTGAGAAGTGGCAGATGGAGTTTAATTCAGATAAATGCGAGGTGCTGCATTTTGGGAAAGCAAAACTTAGCAGGACTTATACACTTAATGGTAAGGTCCAAGAGAGTATTGCTGAACAAAGAGACCTTGGAGTGCAGGTTCATAGCTCCTTGAAAGTGGAGTCGCAGGTAGATAGGATAGTGAAGAAGGCGTTTGGTATGCTTTCTGTTATTGGTCAGAGTATTGAGTACAGGAGTTGGGAGATCATGTTGCAGCTGTACAGGACATTGGTTAGGCCACTGTTGGAATATCGCGTGCAGTTCTGGTCTCCTTCCTATCGGAAAGATATTGTGAAACTTGAAAGGGTTCAGAAAAGATTTCCAAGGATGTTGCCAGGGTTGGAGGATTTGAGCTATAGGGAGAGACTGAACAGGCTGGGACTGTTTTCCCTGGAGCGTCGGAGGCTGAGGGGTGACCTTATAGAGGTTTACAAAATTGAGGGGCATGGATAGGGTAAATGGGCAAAGTCTTTTCCCTGGGGTCAGGGATTCCAGAACTAGAGCACATGGGTTTAGGATGAGAGGGGAAAGATATAAAAGAAACCTACGGGGCAACTTTTTCACGCAGAGGGTGGTACGTGTATGGAATGAGCTGCCAGAGGAACTGGTGGAGGCTGGTACAATTGTAACATTTAAGAGGCATCTGAATGGGTATATGAATAGGAAGGGTTTGGAGGGATATGGGCCAGGTGTTGGCAGGTGGGACTAGATTGGGTTGGGATATCTGGTCAGCACGGACAGGTTGGATCGAAGGGTCTGTTTCCATGCTGTATAACTCTATGACTCTAAAAACAATGAATTTGTTCAAAAATTCTTTAGTTATTTTATTTCTGACCTCAGTCTTCATTTTTATATACAGGAGGAAAGTTTACCAGATTTTGAAAGAAGAGGGGATTGAGTTGCCACGCTATGCAATACTGAATCGTGATCCAAACAAGCCAGAAGGTAACCTATTTCTAGATTTAGCTGTTTTTGTTGACTTTTGATATTGTGTGGATACACTCAGTTCTGATAAAACGTGATAATCCCATTCTTGTGCAATCTCTGGTTATAAGAAAATCATGCAATAGCCATGCCATTTAAACTAATGGAGCTGGAATTGTGTTATAGCCAGTACAGATAAGTAATGTTTGCGTGTACAAATAATGGTCTAAATTCATGAAAGACATTAAAGCCAAGTCGAGTTGAAGAAACACGCGTTATAGCAGAACCAAATGTGTAAGATTTGATAGTATTGTTGTATGTTTTAGTTCCATGAGATTAAAGTAAATGCAAGTAAGATTATTTGCTTCTCTAAATTCACCAATATGGGGAGATCCTATTTTTCATCTCAACAAATAGATGTCACTGTTGAAGCCATGGTTGCCCATGTGTATGCAATTTGTCTTTACAGGAAATTAGTGAGCCATCTTCAAAGTAATTATTCTTTTAAGAGATGTTCTTGAGATTTCCTCATTGGGCTCCTTTTTGGATTTTTGGGGGGGTGACTTCATTTTCACCAATTCATTTGTATTAACTGTACCTGCTGTATTCTGTTGACACATCAGATATTTGAACTTGATTACAAGCAAAATTAGAATAATTCATTAATATTCTCATTAACTATGAATTCCTTTGTTAAATTTAAAGGAACCGTGTACAAGGAAAACATTAATTGATTTGACACCGCAGTTTGTAATTGGGACAAGGTAACAGGCATAAGTTAATAGTTTTATTTGGGGGAAAAAAACTGACTTACACTTTTGCGCTCATTTCCACAGACTGCTGAGGTTGCAGTGAATGTGTTTCCATCAAACATGCACATCAATGGAACATTTTAACCAGAAAAATTAATCCTTGCAATCTCCCTCTCCTGCCAAAACCCTCTAATCTCTGCCATTGAGACTTTCTTCATTTTATTTTTATTATTTTTGGTTTGGAGCTGAAAGTTGATGGTGACCTTGGGACTAAGAGCAGCAGCTTGTTTTTTTTAAAAAAAGAGAATTTTAAAAACTGATACTGCTTATGAGGCTAGGCCTGTAAGTTATTTGCAGGTTAATTCTTGTTAAAAGAATGCTGTAAATATTTTGGTTCTGGCAATGCATTTTGCTCAGACCTATGGCAAGATTTGAATGTTAACTGAGGCCTCATAGGGATGCAAAGGAAAAACCAAAGCTTGAACTGTATTTTAATCAGGATTATGGCTGTAAAAGCAGCAGGGTAGCGTTTGATTGCTTCCTGGTTATCCTGTCATTATCAACCTATTGGAAGATTCAGCAAATAGAATATAAATATTAAGTGTATATTTCTTGGAGCCTACTGGAAGCTATTCGTATGTATCAGTGTCTTCAGAAATCAAGCATGATGCAATTCTATGTGACTGTGATGTTGCAGATTGTGGAGTCTGCTTAGGCGAACTGGCATCTTATTTCTTTTCTTCTGATTTATCTCTTTACTGTCTGTTTGTCTCTTTTTGAGAGCGAGGGTGTCTAGAACCAAAAACATTTGGGTATAAATCATAGATATTAATTAGATTATCCTGTGATTTAACTTTGCTCTGCTAAAGCCATTGTAGTACCAATAAACCAGTGGTTCTTCTGTTTAAGCTATAAATGTCATGTCTGGTATCAATTATTCTCACAGTCTGGTTTTGGTTATTCAAAAAGTCTGGTTAGGAATCATTGGGGTCAGTTTTGAGGGTCATAGTTAAATTAAAGTGCTCCATGTTGCAAATACAGAATATGGAGATTGATTTGATTTGGCTGGCTGTCTCCATGCTGTAACACTGCAAACTCCTCTTACAGTTGTTTTTTAACCTCCCTTCCCTCCAGCTTTTGCCTTTCCCCTCACAGTGGCCTCCTACTCCCCTGTCCATCTGATCCTTGCAACCTCCCTCTCTGTCCACACCTACAATGTTCCTTTTCCATATTCACCCCACCCCATCCAGATGACTCCTTCACCACTGCAACCCTCTCAAGTGCTCCCTGCTTCACCACTGCACTCAATTTGACTTTGAACGTGATATTGATGAGTAATTGCTTTTTGATAGCAATGTTAACAACACTCCATTGCTTGGCATTAGATTAGGTGGGAGTAGGCTATTAAGTTGGTAATTGGTTGGGTTGGTTTTGTCGTGATTTTTGTGGACAACATATATTACAATTTCCAATTAAAATACTGATGCTAGTGATGTAACTGTACCACAGCACTTTGGTGAGAGATGCTGTTAGTATTGAAAATCAATGCTTTAACATTGATGGGACCAGAACTGTCACTTAGCTGTTCTTCCTGCATTTCTTGATATGAAACGATGGAGTGAAATTATTTCTAATATCCCTAATTTATTAGCATTATTCTTTTAATTCTGTTGCACATTCTTTGTCTGCAGAATACATTTGTGATGCAATTCTTAAAATTAATTTTAAACAATTATTGGTTTGACCTTTTTATTCCCTGGTGTTTCTACAGTTACATTTAAAACAGTATTTTGTTCACACACTTTCTGTACTCCTTACCATCTTTAAGATTTCTATATGATAGTTCAGTGTCTCTGCTTTTGCTGCAACAGTAGGATTATCTGCAATTTTCAATGTTTTGGAATTGGACTGTTTCATGTATATTTTCCAGGTCCTTTTTAATGTTTTGAAATCATGCTGAGCATTGCTTTTATGGCTCCTTTGAGACATTTCAGCCATTGTGTCAAAAAGCTAGTTCACTGGAATGGACCAAAATTTCCTCAATAGCCTTTAGGAATGGACAACAAATCTGACATAATTTGTCAAGTAGAATTTTTTTTAAAGAACTCTCTTTTCTTCATTAGAATGTAATTTGGTAGAGGGTGAAGATCATGTTGAGGTAAATGGAGATGTCTTTCAAAAGCCATTTGTGGAGAAGCCAGTGAGTGCTGAGGACCACAATGTTTACATTTACTATCCAACATCTGCTGGTGGAGGAAGCCAAAGACTGTTTCGAAAGGTAAGTTTTGCATTATTTTATAACACTACAAGTCATAATATTTTTACAATGTGAAACAAGCCCATTATGTCCATGCTGGTCATCAAGCATCCATCTATTCTAATTCCATTTTAAGTGTTCATCTAAATACTAGAATATCTGAGGGTTCCTGCCTCTACGACTGTTTTCAGGCTGTGAATTCCAGATACTAAAAACAAAAAAAATGCTAGAGGCGCTAGAGAGAAAAAACAAACTAATGTTTAGAAACTCTCAATGATGCTGCCTGACCTGCTGTGATTGCCAGTATTTCTTTGTTTTTAGCATTCCAGACTCTAACAAACTTGAAAAAAACCTTTGGTTTGACTGCCTCTTCAGGCAGTGAGTTCTGAAGTTATTGACCCCTTGAGAAGAAAATCCCACAAGTGAATAAAAAAACATATCTGGCTGACCAGCATTTATTGTCACTCTTCAGTTGCTGTTAAGGTGGTGGTGAGCTGCCTCTTCAACCACTGCAGTCCAGTGCTGTAGGATACCCACAATGCTCATAGAGAATTCCAGGGCTTTGACCCAACAACAGTGAAAGAATGGTGATACATTTCGACATCAGAATAGTGAGTGGCTTGGAGGAAAACTTGCAGGTGGTGGTGTTCTATGTATCTGCTGCCCTTGTCCTTCTAGATGGAAGTGGTCATGGGTTTGAAAGGTAATGCCTAAGGATCTTGCTGAATTTTGAATTTTGTAGAAAGTACACACTGCAGCAACTGCAATCAGATCTGCACACAACTGTGCCCTAAGTAGCATGATATGCAGCTTTTTCATAAATTCCTTGTTCTTGTATCCATGTCTTCACTAATAAAGGCAAGTAATGTCTTATGCCTTCTTAGCCATCTTATTCACTTATCTTGCTGGTTTCAAGGGTCTAACACCATGTACATCATACTGATCTCTCTGATCGTTTGAACTGCAGGACCATAAAAATTACAATGTCATCCCTTGTCTTGTTCATCCCCTCATAAATGCATTGCCTCATACTTGTAGGATTAAATTCCATTTGCCACTGATCAGCTCATTTGCCCGATCTGTTTATGCTGTCCTGTAATCTAAGGCTGTCCTCCTCATTATCACCACCCCACCGATTTTTGTGTCATCTCCAAACTTGCTGATTGCTTTGACATTTATGTCCAAATAATTCATATACACAGTAAGCATCAAGGGACCCAGCACCAAACACTTTGGTATGCCACAGGACACAGGCTTCCAGTCTCACAAACAGTCTTCAAAATCACCCTCTACATCTGACCACAATCTCTCTCAGCTCATTTTGTTTTTTAAATGACAATTTGCATTGATTTATTAATGTTCATGTAACAAAAAGACTATAAATGACATATTTCAGGGTTTTTGTTGTTTTTTGCTACTCAGCCAATTTTCAAACCAAAGGAACATACAAATTAGTAATGTGGTATGAACTTCAGTGTCAGTTTCATGCTTGGTATGTAGGCCATACACCCATAAATCTGGCTGCAGGTGTAAAATTGTGATTTTTACAACCAACACATTGCAAAACTAACAACATAATGTCTGACATTTAAATATGATATTGCAATTAGACATAATTTGCTGGATAATCCAGAATGTATGAAGAGTTTTTGTGCCAACCGATTTCAGATTGTCAGCAGGACTTGCAGTGTAACACACTGTATCTACTGGAAGCTACATGTCTTAATACTGTGGGTGGCACGGTGGCACAATGGTTAGCCCTGCTGCCTCACAGCGCCAGAGACCCGGGTTCAATTCCCGACTCAGGCAATTGACTGTGTGGAGTTTGCACATTCTCCCCGTGTCTGCGTGGGTTTCCTCCAGGTGCTCCGGTTTCCTCCCACAGTCCAAAGATGTGCATGTCAGGTGAATTGGCCATGCTAAATTGCCCGTAGTGTTGGGTAAAGAGGTAAATGTACGGGAATGGGTGGGTTACGCTTCGGCGGGTCGGTGTGGACTTGTTGGGCCGAAGGGCCTGTTTCCACACTGTAGGTAATCTAAACACCGCCTGGATCTCTGCAGATAGAAAGAACATGTCCACACACTGCCTGTTTGAACTCCCCCTTACCAATGAGCCAACCTGTCTGCTTTAAAATTTAAAGTTAACTATTTAAAGTTAAAGTTAAAAGTTAAGTTAAGCATTAAAGGGTACATTTTTCTTGGCAATGATTCTCCCAATCGGACTCCACTTACCAACCAATCGGTACTCTCCCTTCGTGGTGTGTAATTGCATATTCGTGGAGAAACTAACATTCTTGCTAAATGTGCAAATGAGTGCAAAATGAAATGCTACAGGTAAAATGTCACTTTTTTTTCAGCCACATTAAAGTTCTATGTTACCAAATTACTTTTTCCACACAAATGCTACTTCTTTTTGTTTTAGATTGGCAGCAGAAGCAGTGTTTATTCCCCTGAAAGCAGTGTCCGGAAAACAGGCTCTTATATATATGAACAGTTTATGCCAACAGATGGAACAGACGTGAAGGTAACAGATTCAACTATTATCTTTTTAAAATTGAACATTGTTGAACCTGCAAAGAATAAAAAAGTTGAACGATCTCTCTGCATCAGCATCATTGGATAAAGCTTTCTTTGCGTTTAATACTATGTTCTCATAGGGTGGGCACCTTTTAGTTTATCTCTTGATTTCTCATTGGCATCAATCCTTGCCCACTCTTATCCTTTCCTTTCCCTTATTTGGTCCCTACCACTATTGCCTAGCTCTCACTGTGCCCACTCTCTCTTCAGCACCTCTTACCCAACTCCCTCGCCCCTCTATTGCCAAACCTGCTCACCTGGCCCACTAGTCTGGCTCTCTCACTTGACCCTCTAATCCAAATCATCCCACCCCACCCTCAGCCCTGCCTCCATCAAAGTCCTCCCCCCTCCCAACTTTTGCCTGCCTTCACCGCTTTTTCTGTCCCCCAGCTGTTGCTACTCCAATTTTATCTCCTGAATTTGATTTTGATCTCTTTTTTTATCTAATGAGCGTACCAGTAGCAAACACTGCAGATACATGGTCTCTGTCAAAGTAGCTCTTTGCAATAACTTCCTTTTTTATGTGCCTCCACTTTGAACAATGACTTTACAGGATATGTATATCATAAGACCATAAGACATAGGAGTGGAAGTAAGGCCATTCGGCCCATCGAGTCCACTCCGCCATTCAATCATGGCTGATGCGCATTTCAGCTCCACTTGCCAGCGTTCTCCCCGTAGCCCTTAATTCCTCTAGACAACAAGAACCTAGTGCCCTGTCAAGATTATTTCTTTCAAGACAAAATATGTAGTTAATAAACTGTATTTCCTGAGTACTGTAAAATAATATGTCACATGGTGGATGAGGTGCTACTTCTTTTTCCACTCCAATATGCTTCCCTGCTAGAAATGAATTGCACTTAAAGTTCAACTTTGCTTTTCTCCATGAGGTTTTCCTGTTGGAATATCATGAGATCTCTAACAGCAATTTTATATATAATTTTTGCATAAAAACACTACTTAAGGTTTACACGGTTGGTCCAGATTATGCACATGCAGAGGCCCGCAAATCTCCTGCTCTTGATGGTAAGGTTGAACGAGACAGTGAAGGAAAAGAAGTTCGCTATCCTGTCATTCTAAATGCGAGAGAGAAGTTAATTGCTTGGAAAGTCTGCCTTGCTTTTAAAGTAAGTGGTAGAAAAAATACCTGCTTAGTTATTTTAATGCAATTGAATGAAACATTTTCTGTGACTGTGATGAAAGTAATAAAATCTCTTAGAACATGAAATATTGTGGAAAATAACTATTGTCCTGATGTTAAAGTTTGTCTATTTTAGCCTGAGTTTGAGTGCAAAATTTTGATACTTCAAATTGATCTCTCAAATCATGAACATGTTGTTATCGCATTTATATGTAATGTAACGATATTCTTGTACACCGAATGTTAGATTTAATTAATCAGGTCCTGAAGTAACTTAAAAATATACCCTGTAATAGTGCACATTCTTTATAAAACAAATATATAATTCTCAAATCACTATGTTGGCTTCTATATCAAAATCTGAATATTGTCAGCAATTTGTTGGCCAAATTTCCACTTGTACCTATTTTGAAGATTTCTGATAATTAGCTGACAAGTAAACTTTAGATTTCAGAAGACATCAGGTTTTTATTTACATGAATTACAACTTTAGCGTACAAGAGAAAGATGACATAATTTTAAGCAGTTGACATTGACTTGTCAAATAACTTGAGCATTGTTTGAATAAAGAGATTTTGTCAAAGCTTTTCATCTTACACTCCGGTCAATTCACAAGAATATGAATGTAAAGGGCAAGTATCATTTGTACTGTATGAGAAGAGTGCTGATTGCAACAATTCTGTCACAGTTCATTCATCAGTGATGAATTTGCTGATTTGATGATCACTGACAGTTAACTACTAAGCTTTGTTTAAAGTTTAACAGGCAGGTTGACTGAGCAGGCAGTGCCTTGACCAAGAAAATGAAGAGGCTAATGGCTGTCGTCTGTTCTGTTGAGTGAAAACGAGCAATAGTGTATATACTCTATTTTTCTGTCAGAAACACTGTCGTGTGGCTTCCAGAAAGTCCAGCTGATAATCCTTAAAAAAAAACTGTGAGCAAAATTCTGTGTACACCCTGGACAATCCTGGGTGACGATTGAAAGCAATCCTGTCACAGAATCAAGTCCAGTAGTGAACACTGTTTTGAATTTTGCTAGTGCAAAATTTTGCTGGTTACGTTCAGTCAGTTTGTTGTAAGCAGCCAAAGGAAACATTATTTAAATCAATCCATCTTTGGGACATATGGCCTATGTATCTAGTTTCACACCAGCATTGAAATTCTTACTTGTGCAATAGACAGAATGCCTTTTGATGTGACAGCAGCAGCATTTGTGGTGAAAATCATTCAAGTTGCTCCTGCAGAGTAGTAGCAGCATGAAACAGCAGTTTCACCTTTTACTCAGACCTTTAAGATATTCTACCCTTCTACAGTAACCTGAGTTAAGAAGAATTATTTCCAAGATCAAAAGTATTTTTTACTCAGACGTGGAATACACTGTCTGCAACAGTAGTTGACTTGCAAACTTTAAGAGCAGAGTGATCATTGGATAAACAAATGGATGAAAATAGAATAGTGTAGGTTAGATGGGCTTCAGATTATTGCGCCATCCTGTGGTAACATTGAGGGCTGAAGGGCCTGTACTTTAATGTTTTATGAAAATGACTGCTTTAGGTCTGTTCATTGGTTTATGTGATAAATTGCAAGAAATAATCTGATAGCAGTAGATGGGTTTTCTGCAGTTGGTCAATATTTGGGAGATAATCATGATGTGTGACAAATTATGCTGTTAAACAATTTAGCATTGTTAGTCAGTCTCACAGTATGGTGCACTTTTACATACTAGAAGCTTTATATATTAATACATAGAGTCCTGCTCTGTACAAACAGAAAGAACATGCACAACACCGTCTGTTTCAATTTCGTAAAGTAGGTGAAAGCCATTCACTTGCTCATTTCTCAAGGCAACATCTTAACCAAGTCAGAATTGACTTGCTTGGTTTAAAATTTTAAACTGAGCAGTTCACTGGTGTACACTTAATGGTAACACTTTGATCAATTAGGGATGCCGCTTGCAATTCAATCAGCAATCTGCATTTGTGCAGTATAAACGTATAACATAAATTTACATTAGTATTCTCAGGAATTGTCCTGATGAGTGCAAGACAAAGATTTGACAGTTGTCTTTTTTTTTCACCAATACTCACATTCTGTATCACAAACCAATTACTTGTATCTCGTTATAATTGTAATCAAGTTACAGTATTATGTAACGATGTCTTAAAATAATTTCTAAAAACTTTTCTTTGCATTGGTATTTAATATTGCTGAATTGATCATTCTCCTCTGCCTGTCTTAATTTTGATAGCAAACTGTTTGTGGCTTTGACCTGTTACGAGCTAATGGCCAATCCTATGTCTGTGATGTTAATGGCTTTAGCTTTGTAAAGAATTCCATGAAGTATTACGATGATTGTGCAAAGATTTTGGGGTAAGATTTTTGTGTTTTTTTTGCTGCTACAAGATTGAATATTTTACAGCTTTAGGATTGATTTCTTGTATTTGCAGACAAATGTTAGCATATTTAACTTGATCTTTAAAAAGTCTGGGTATATTTTTAATGAGGGTTCAAATCCTACCAACACAGTTGATGAAATTTAAATTCAATTAGTAAAATATTTAGAATGGAAATGTTGTCTTAGAAGCTCTTGTTAGTTGTCATAATGCCCTTCAAGAAGAAAATCATTTATTTTGACCTATAAATCCATGACGTGATCAATCCCTAACTGCTTTCTGAAATGGCCTAGCAAGCCACATGGTATTAGGGCATTTAGGATGGGTAGCAAACACATGTTCTCATATCCAATGGCAGAGTAAAGCTAAGTAATGGTCTACATTATGAAGTGCACAGGAGAGTAAGATAATTTCACAATAGTGTCTTGATTGTAGGCTCATCTGATTAACTGACTCCATGTATTCATCAGCTGTATACCTTCTGGTTTTCATTTAGGCATGTAACGTGCAAAATAGGAGTAGGTCATTCAGCCCTTTGAGTCTGCTCTGCCATTCTGTATGGTCTTGGTTAAACCTATATCACAATGCCATGCTTCTGCTTTCTCCCATATCTCGTGATATCTTTAAAATCTAAAAAAAACTATCTTGAATATATTCAGTGTGTTGGTCTCCACAATCTTATGTGATAGAGAATTCCACAGGTTCATTCCCCTTTAGTGATTAACTATTTCCTCATCTCAGTACTAAATGGCATCTCCCAGCTCCTGAGACTGTGACTCCTGGTTAGAAAACATTCTACCTGCACCAATCCATCCCGCCCTGTTAGAATTTTATGTTTCAATCAGATCCCCTCTCATCTCTTTAAAATCTAGTGAATACAGGCCTAGTTGAACCAATCCGACTCATAGAACAGCCCTGACATCCTTAGTATCAGCCTAGTGAACTACCAGTGCCCTTCCTGTATGGCCAGTATATCCTCCTTTAGATAGGGAGACCTAAACTCTCTATTACTCCAGGTGTGGTCTTACAAAGGCCATGTATAACACTTTCAACACTCTAAAAAATCAAATATGCCACATCCACTGGTTCTCCCTTATCCTTTCTACTAGTCACATGCTCAAAAACATGTTGTTTAAGCATGATCATTAAACCAGTGCTGGGGCTTTGTCCAATCACGAGTGTTTTCCAAGTATTCAATGTGCAGCAAAAGCTTACCACTACTGAATATATAAATGATGGTTAAAGTGTAATGTAAAAAATCATTTTATAAAACACTGTCCAGATCTTCTGTGTACAAAATTTCACCTCCAGTTCATTTATTCGTTATTTTCTCCATACTTTCCTTTATTAAAAGCTCTCATAATTTTTAATATCTTTATTTCTTATTCCCTTGCTCTAAGCTTTTCTAAACTCTCCACTTAACTGAACTCTCTCTACTTGGTATCTTCTTGTCCAGGACATTGTTGTCCTTTGATATGCAGAATTGTACTCCATACTCCTGCTGCAACATAACTCGAGAGTTTTAAACATTTAATGCGACGTCTTCATTTTTATATTCATTGCACCAAGTTGTAATCTGCTTTCTTAATTTTTACCAACTTGCCTTCCTACTTTCAAATATGTGATTATGCTCACCTAGGTCTCTACTGTTCCCCTCAACATAACAGTTCATATTGTTGCAGAATGATATTTCCTCAAAATGCATAAATTCTCAATATCCACTTAAAATTATATCTCTCGTGTTTCATCCATTTTTACCAGTTTTTTTCAATTTTGTTCTGATACTGTTGTGCTTGTTACTAACTGTGCTGCCACAACAAGCTGCTATTTTTAAATTTCAACATTGTATTCCTTATACCCAAGGAGAAAGTGAGGACTGCGGATGCTGGAGATCATTGTGGAAGAGTGTGGTGCTGGAAAAGCACAGCTTGTCAGGCAGCATCCAAGGAGCAGGAGAATCGACGTTTGAGTATAAGCTTTTCATCAGGAGCTCATTCCTGATGAGCTTATACATTGATTTTCCGGCTCCCTATACCCAAGTCCACCTCATTTTGTATAAAACAAGAAAACCAATGTTCTTAATACAGAGGAACCTCAATTATCCAAGTTTCGGATTATCCGAACAAGATTGCAAGGTCCCGATGCTTAGCTAAACTGTGTTATCCGGCATTCGATTATCCAAACATTCAATAATCCGAACAAAATACTCCCCATCCGTGTCATTGGGATATCTAGGTTCCTCCGTACTGACATCTGGTGGATCCCACTGCATTTATCAATAAAGCTGGTAAAAGAACATCTATTTCCCCCATTTCTATCTGTTACCCATCTCTCAGCCAATTTCATAGCCATGTTTCCAATAGCCTTTTAATACTGTATATTTCTATCCTCTGCACAAGTCCATATGAATACTTTTGAGCAGAAAGTGGAATCAAAACTTGACTTAAGAAAATTAGAAGTTGCACCCACATGCTGAAGAGGCCAATCTCTTTGTGCGTTACAAAAATACCAGGCTATTTTTAATTGCAGTGATAAAATAAAAATTTCCTTTTCACAACCACATTGCAAATATTCAAAAATCTTCAGTAAGACTCCACCTGCAGATGCAAATGAAGACTTAAATTAATGATTTGCAGTTTAAATTCTCATTTCAGTACACAGACTGAATGGAATGTTGAATGGAATTGAATTTAAAATTATTTCACTGCTGATTTGCTGTTTTATTCATGAAAATCTTGTCTATTTTACAGAAATATTATTATGCGGGAGTTAGCTCCACAGTTTCAGATTCCGTGGTCTGTCCCAACTGAGGTGGAGAACATTCCTATCGTACCCACTACATCTGGCACTATGTGAGGATGTGATTGATTTAATATTATATATGGGAAGAGCTTATGAACAAGAATAGGCCATTCAGCCGTCGAACCTGTTCCACCATTCACTTAGATTATGGCTGATCTGTGGCTTAACTCTATATATCTGCCTTTGGCCCACATCCCTTAATATCATCCTCTTTAATAAAAATTACTTTTCTCAGCCTTAAAATTAAGCACTGATCCAGCATCCACTGCTGTTTGTGGAAGACATACCAAACATCTACCACCCTTTGTGTGCAGAAGTACTTCCTAGAATCTCTCCTGAATGCCCGCTAGTTCTAGAATCTCCAGTCAATGGTTACAGTTTATCATTATTTACTCTCTTTACCTGTTAATATGTTGAAGACTTTGTTCAGATCACCTCTTATTCTTCTAAATTCTACAAAAAACAGGCTTAATTTATATGATCTCTACTTACAACTTAACCCCTGAAGTCCAGATATCATTCTTGTAAACCTCCATGCAATCCTTCCAAGGCCAATATATATCCTAAGGTGTGCTGACTAGATCTTCTCTCAGTACTCCCAAGTGGGGTCTGACCAGGGTTTTGTATAACTGCAGCATAACTTCTGCATCCTGATAGTCCAGTCTTCTAGTTATAAAGGCTAGCATTCCATTAGCTATCTTGACTATTTTCTCCACCTGTTCGTGACATTTTAAAGATCTATGCACTTGAACCCCAAATCTCTGGACGTCCACTGTAGTTAACTTTATACCATCTAGAAAGTACCCTGCTTTATAATTTTCCAGTGCAAAGTGGATTGCCTCACACTTTGAACTCTAGCTGCTACATTTTTGCCCATTCACTTAATCTATCAATAACCCCTTGTAATTTTATGCAATTATCTACACTGTGTACAACACCACCTAACTTTGGTACATGACTTTTTTTGCCATCATCCAAGGTAATAATAAAAATAGTGAATAATTGAACCCTAACACAGATCCTTGTGGACACTACTTGCCATACCCCACTGGTTTGAGTACCTGTCCAGTATCTGTACTTTGTCATCTGCCACTCAAACAATTTCCCAGCTATGTCAGTAATGTGTCCTCAATTTTACCTGATCTATGTGGAACATTATCAAATGCCTTTTGGCAGCCCATACAAGCAACATCCATAGATGTTCCCTGTCCATTACCATAGCCACCTCTTCAAAAATTTCAGTGAGGTTTGTTCATTTCTCTGTCACCATCCTTGCTGCCTCTCTGTGATTAATGGAAAAATTTCAAAGTGTTCAGTTAACTCCATCCTTGATTATAGACTACCACAGTTTCCTCACCACAGATGTTAGACTAGTCTGTAATTTCCTGGTTTTCCATTTCACTGTTCTTAAAAAGCATGTGCAATTTCCCATTTCAGGGGGACGTCTCCCATATCTACCCTTGTTGTACCTCCAAATGACTTCAGATTGTAGCAATAAAACACTTTTCATTGTATTTTCAAGGTATATGTGACAATCAATAAATAAATCATTGGTAATGAATCAATGTTTTATTCATATTAAGGCAAAGGAGTTATTCAATATGTCTGCCATTTCCCTATTGTCGTTGACAATATCTCCACTTTCAGTCTTTAGTGGGTCTACATTGCTCCTGACCATCTGACTTTCCTTTATGTAACTATAAAATTTCTTATTGATTTTGATGTCCCTGGCAAATTTCCTTTCATAATCCCTTTTACTTTATAGGCTGCTTTGTATGTGGCAGATCTGGATTATTTATTTGTTCTGGAAATTTATAATAATAAGTGACCAAGTTGATAAATGAAGGAAGGGCTATTATGTCATATACATGGACTTTAGTAAGGTGTTTGATAAGGTTCCCTATGGTAGACTAATGGAGAAAGTGAAGTCACATGGTGTGCAGGGCATTCTAGCTAGATGGATAAAGAACTGATTGAGCAACAGGAGACAGTAGTAGTTGACGGGAGTTCCTCGAAATGGAGAAAGGTGACCAATGGTATTCACAGGGGTCAGTGTTGGGGCCACTGTTGTTTGTGATATACATAAATGATCTAGAAGAGGGCACTGTTGGTATGATCACCGAGTTTGCAGATAACATGAAGATTGGTGGAGTAGCAGAAAGCATAAGGGACTGTCAAAGAAAACAGGAGGATATAGATAGACTGGAGAGTTGGGCGAAAAAGTGGCAGATGGATTTCAATCCAAACAAATGAGAAATGATGCATTTAGGCAAGACTAATTCTAGAGCAAATAATACAGTGAACGGAAGACCATTGGGAAAAGTTGATGGGTAGAGAGATCTGGGAGTGCAGGTCCATTGTACCCTGAAGGTTGCTGCACAGGTGGATAGAGTGGTCAAGAAGGCAGATAGTATGCTTGCCTTCATTGGATGGAGTATTGAGTATAAGAGCTGGCAAGTATTGTTAAAATTGTACATGACATTGATTCTGCCGTATTTAGAATACTGTGTACAGTTCTGGGTGCCACTTTACCAAAAGGATATGGACGCTTTGGAGAGGGTGCAGAGAAGGTTTACGAGGATGTTGCCTGGTATGGAAGGTGCTAGCTATGAAGAGAGGTTGAGTAGGTTAGGTTCCTTTTCATTTAGAAAAAAGGAGATTGAGGGGGGGCCCTGATTTGAGGTTTACAAAATCATGAAGGGTACAGACAGGGTGGTTAGAGACTAGCTTTTTCTCATGGTGAAGGGTTTAATAACGAGAAGTCACGCTTTCAAGGTGAGAGGTGGAAAGTTTAAGGGGGATACATGCGGCAAGTACTTCACACAGAGGGTGGTGGGCATCTGGACCGCGTTGCCAGCAGAGGTGGTAGAGGCAGGCATGGTAGATTCATTTAAGATGCATCTGGACAGATGCATGAGTAGGTGGGGAGCAGAGGGATACTGATGCTTAGGAATTGGGCGACAGGTTTAGACAGTAGATTTGGATCGGCTCAGGCTTGGAGGGCCGAAGGGCCTGTTCCTGGGCTGTAAATTTTCTTTATTCTTTGTTCTATTTGAGCTGTCTGTTAGAGAAAAAGAGAGGGATCACTAAATTGTACATTGTAGACTCCTACTCAGGTAATTTAACATGATTTCTCTCAATTCAACTAATCTGTTTTATGTCCTGTTGTACAGGATGGAGCTTCGTTGCGTAATAGCAGTCATTCGGCATGGGGATCGAACTCCCAAGCAAAAAATGAAAATGGAAGTCAGGCATCAGAGGTAAGGCATCATTTAGTTCTTATACTTAAGTGGAAACAATGTTGAATCTTTAATTTTATCAGTTCTTTTTAAGGATTTTATATACTTTCCTGTGATATTTTCTTATCCAAACAACATTAAACTTACAAAAATCACTTCTACGAAATACTAACATCTGTGCGAACATATACACAAAAGCCTTCTTTAGCTTTTCTAGAACTTGAGCCTTCAGAATATAGATTGACAAATTATGACTCTCTTGTTTCATCATACTATCTGACTATATGTTGCATCAGAAGCCCTAGCAAAATTCGAAATAGTTCAAATGAGGGAAGATTTTGCTGGTTGGAGTCACTACATATGACATTGATGCTCCCTCTAAGTTGATTGTACATGAAGCTGCCCTAACATTCCACACACTGATTGGTATGCCAAGGTGAACTGAAGCTTTGACTTCCAATTCTGGAAGTCACTGCCACATGTGGATCTTGAGCATCAGAAAAAATTTGAGAGAACGCTTGCCTGCCACAAAGAAAGATGGCTGTGACTGTTGTTCTTGGAGGTCAGTCGGTTGGTTGATTGGTTATCTCCGTTCCAAGAATTCGTCGGGATAGTGTCCTCGGCCCAACCGTCTTCAGCTACTTAATCAATGATCTCCCTGCCATCATAAGGTCAGAATGGGGATTTTCATTGACTGCAGATCATGAAACAGTCCATGTCAACATGTAGCAAGCTCTGGTCTGACAAGTGGCAGGTAGTATTCATATCACACAATTACCACGCAATGACTTTCCAAGTGAAACCCTAACCATCATGTCTTGATATTCAATGGCATTATCATCACGGAATCTCCCACTATTAGCATCCTTTGGCTAATTGACCAGAAACTGAGTTGGACCAGCCACAAAAATACTGTGGTTATAAGAGCACATCTGAAGCTAGAAATCGTGTGGTGGTGAGTTCATGGAATGCCCTGCCAGGAGCAGTGGTGGACTCTTCCTCTTTATGGGCATTTAAACGGGCATTGGATAGGCATATGGAGGATAGTGGGCTAGTGTAGGTTAGGTGGGCTTGGATCGGTGCAACATCGAGGGCCAAAGGGCCTGTAATGCGCTGTATTTTTCTATGTTCTATGTTCTATGTTCTAATTCACCTCTCAAGTCCCCAAAGCCTGTCCACCATAGACCGTGGCCGGTATATTGGGTCCAGGTCGATGTGTTTGTTTGTTAGAATCTGTGGATGAGTGCCATGCCTCTAGGAATTCCCTGGCTGTTCTCTGTTTGGCTTGTCCTATAATAGTAGTGTTGTCTCAGTCAAACTCATGTTGCTTGTCATCTGAGTGTGTGGCTACTAAGGATAGCTGGTCGTGTTGTTTCATGGCGAGTTGGTGTTCATGGCTACGGATCGTTAGCTGTGTTCCTGTTTGTCCTATGTAGTGTTTTGTGCAGTCCTTGCGTGGAATTTTGTACACTACGTTGGTTTTGCTCATGCTGGGTATCGGGTCCTTTGTCCTGGTGAGTTGTTGTCTGAGAGTGGCTGTTGGTTTGTGTGCTGTTATGAGTCCTAGTGGTCGTAGTAGTCTGGCTGTCAGTTCAGAAATGTTCTTGATGTATGGTAACGTGGCTAGTCCTTGTTAACAAGCCTATTAAACAAATTATTTCAAATACCAAAACAACCATAAACACGAGCAGTCGGGTGAAAGTAATTAGATCGTTTTAAAATGAGTACATATGAAAAGGCAAGAAGGGGAGACATGTCATTTGGGAACATTTTCCCACACCTTAAGATATCACCCATCACCACACTCCCTTTTGCAATGCCTGTCCTTTATGATTTGTTTCCCCTATCCACTTCTCTCCAATCCCTGGATTCTTGGAGCCGTCCCTATCCTAAAAATCTGGTCTTTGCCCTCCTGGAGTTGTCATGTTCCCCTGTGGACTTCTCCCTATATTTGACTCTCCTACTGCTGGTTAATCTGATTTGTTGGCAGTTCCTGAGCTTGGGGCTTTCTGCCAAAAGAATGGCCATCAAATATTGTGCTGCCATTTTAGAATCTATATTAATTTAACTTAAAACTTTGCAACTAACTTAATCGCTATATATATATACACCATAACACATTATGTAACCTTAGGATCCACTCCAATCGTAGTGTTTGCTAATCTTTTAGTTGACCTCCATGAAAAATGTGGTCTGATTTAAACAACCTTAACATTCTACAATATGTGAATATCTAATACTATAAAATACCTTTGTGATCATGGAATGTGTCTTTAAGGAATTCCTTACCTTTCCAATAGGCTCTTTTCTATGATTAGATTCAGTATTGAGATGGAGCAGTTCCTGTTCCTTTTTTCTCAACGTGTTAGTTGTGAAATCTGCGAACTGGTTTCAGTTCCAAGAAGGACCAAGATGCCGAAGTGTTAAACAGCAGGAGATTTATTAAGAAAGTGCTCACTCAGCAATCAGCAAGGTTAGACTAAGCTGTGGTTTGCCCAGCAGGGCCGATGATGATGTCATTATGTCACATGATCACAGATTCTTAAAGTGACAGTTCACCACACTTACACAAATACAAAACAGGGTTTTGAACTAATGTCTACCACAAACATAACCATGATAGTCAGTATTCTGTAAATACCATGCCCTAAAATTGGTCTTTAAAAAATCTTGTAAGTAGCTCATACCCATTTGCTTACCTTGCAAACTTGACACAAGAATAGAGTGCTACAAAGGACACTGCAGGACACTAGTGATCACATACTGATTTTGCATTTGCGAAGCATGTTCTAAATAATCTTAACTGTGTTCAAGTCAACACCAATGACCAGTTTATCATGACCAGTTGAGCTTGCAGCTTGGTTCCTTTAAAATTGCTGTGAACAACGTAGGAATATTAGATTAGATTAGATTACTTACAGTGTGGAAACAGGCTCTTCGGCCCAACAAGTCCACACCGCACCCGCCGAAGCGCAACCCACCCATACCCCTACATCTACACCTTACCTAACACTACGGGCAATTTAGCATGGCCAATTCACCTGACCTGCACATCTTTGGACTGTGGGAGGAAACCGGAGCACCCGGAGGAAACCCACGCAGACACAGGGAGAACGTGCAAACTCCACACAGTCAGTCGCCTGAGGCGGGAATTGAACCCGGATCTCTGGCGCTGTGAGGCAGCAGTGCTAGCCACTGTGCCACCCTGCCGCCCACAGATATGTTCAAGTCTTGCATCTTTTATAAATTACTTCAGTGCCTGGAGACCCCATAGTTTCCTATTGCTTTCTCTGTGCAAAAACACCTTTCAGTCAAAGTTGACTTGCAAACTACGCAGGGTGGTGGGAACCAAAATGAGAGCAAGCAAAGGCTGATACAGTGGATAAAGGGTGCAAGTCAAATATTCAAGGCAAACAAGAACGTGGAAGAAATGACGAAGAAGATTGGTGAAGGCAGAGCAATCGACATTGTCTCTATGGACTTCAGCAATCTGCATGATTGACTGATTAGCACCGTTAGATCACATGATCCAGGGGGAGCTAACCAATTGGATACAAAATTGGTTTGAAGGTAGGAGACAGAAGATGGTAGTTGAGGGTTGATTTTCGGAATGGAGGCCTGTGCCCAGTAGCTTACCACATAGATCGGTGCTGGGTTCATTGCTTTTCATTATTTCTATAAATGATTTGAATGTGAATATGGCTAGTATATCTGTGGATGACACCAAAATAAGTAGTGTTATGAACAATGAAGATGATAATTTTAGAATGCAACAGAACCTTCATCAGATGAGCCATTGGGCTGAGGAGTGGCCAATTGAGTTTAATTTAGTTAAGTGTGTGGTGTTTGAATTTTGGTGAAGCAAACTAGGGTAGGACATCTGTAGTTAATGAGAGGCCGCAGGGGAGTGTTGTCGAAATGAGAGACCTCAGGGTTTAGGTGCATAGTTCCTTGAAGGTGGAGTCGCAGATACACAAGGTGGTGAAGAAGGCATTTAACATGCTTGCCTTTATTGGTCAGAGCATTGGGTGTAGAAGTCATGTTGCATCTGGACAAGACTTTGAGGCCACCTTTAGAGTAGTGCATACGATCTGGTTGCCCTTCTATTGAAGGATGTTGTTAAACTTGAGAGGGCTTACAAGGATGGTGCAGAGACTGGAGGATAGGATTTGATTTAATTTTATTGTTGTCCTATGTACAGTGAAAAGTGTTGTTTTCCATGCTGTATGAGCAAATCACACCATAAAAAGTGCATCAGGGTTGTAGAACAGAGTCCAGAATGTGGTGTTAAGCTGCAGAGAGAAAGAGATCAATATTAACATCTGAGAGGTCTGTTCAAAAGTCTGATAACAGTGGGGAAGAAGCTATTCTTAAATCTGTTTTACATTTATTCAGACTTCTACCTGACAGAAGAGGATATAACTGGTGGGAAGGATCTTTGATTGTGTTGTTTGCTTTTTTGAGGCAACAGGAACTATTGATGAAGTCAATGGATGGAAGGGTGGTTTGCATGATGGACTAAGCTGTGTTCTCGACTTTCTAGTTTCTTGTGGTCTTAGTTTTTATAGGAAAAGGTTGAATAGGCTCAGCCCTTTTTCGCTGGAACATCAGAGCCTGAGGGGTGACCGTTACAGAGTTTTCTAAAATCTTGAGAGGCATAAATAGGGTGAATTGCCAAGATCATCATCCTAGGGTAGGGGAATCCAAAACTAGGTTTATGATGAGAGAGAAAAGATTTTAAAAGGGCCTGAGGGGCAAATTTTTCATGCAGAGGGCGATGCTTGTGTGGAATGAACTGTCAGAGGGTTTGATGGACATTGATACAATTACAACATTTAGAAGGCATTTGGCTGGGTCTATGAATAGAAAAGATTGAGAGGAGTATGGGCCAAATGATGGCAAATGGGAGTAGGCCAGATGTGGATGACTGGTCGGTGTAGATGAGTTGGACCGAAGAGTCTGCTTCCTTGCTAAAAAAATCTGACTCTATAACTGCAAATGCTGAAAATCAGAAACAAAAACAAGGTAGCCTTGGAAAAATTCATCAGGTCTAATAGCATCTGTGGAAAGAAATCAGAGTTCATGTTTCAGGTCCAGTGACCCTCTTTAGGTGCTGTTAGACCTGCTGAGTTTTTCCAACTATTTCTATTTTTGTTTGGCATTCTTACCATTTTGCTGATGAGTGTAAGGCAAAGGGCTTTAGTTACATGCCTCTTTTGCAGCAATATTCAAGTTTGGTATTTGCAAACAACTTGGAAAACTTTGTAATCCACTGAAGATATGGATACTTACAGAAGATTTATGGTAATAAATTTCATTTTGTTGATTTTGTTCATAATAACAAGTCTAGATTAGAGTGGTGCTGGAAAAGCACAGCAGTTCAGGCAGCATACCTCATTTAAAAAAAAGTGTCACTTTGTGTCACATTTGCAGCTCATCGTCTTTGACTAGTAACTGAATTCAGTTTGACACTTGTTTGATTATAAATGTGAAGACAGAACCTAATTGAAAGCAAATTGGTACAGTACATTTATAATGAGTAGCATTTGCTGACAGAGTTGCTTGTGTTATTGGGGAAAAAGCACAGAGGATCTGATGGTTAATTTGTCCATTGTATGTGACTAATTGAATTGTCCAGCAATTAAGACATCACTAAGATTCCAGATAGTGAGCTGGTGAACTAGTCAAGTATTACAGACCTCCCCTTTAGGCTCCTCTTTCTTCTGCACTCCAATGGAATGTTCATCAGGTGAAGAGTATTAAATGATTTCTTCCTTCTCGACCTTGCCTCACCCAATGTTGGGTTAATACCCGAAACGTCGACCCTCCAGTTCTTTGAACGCTGCCTGACCTGCTGTGGTTTTCCAGCCCCACACTTCCTGACTCTGATCTCCAGCATCTGCAGTCTTCACTGTCTCCTCTCTCACCCAATGTTATGTGGAACACGCCATAGTTTTCAGTTGAAACCTAGGAACAGAAGCAGTTCAGTTTGTCCCTTGAGTCTGTTTCAGCATTCTCGGTCATAGCTTATGAATCACCCTAGAGATCCTTGCTGGTGATTACTGAAGGATGTCTCTAAACTTATCGTTGGTAGTGTGAATCTAATACAGCTTATTTTATGGCAGACTCATCACTGAATTAGAGGATTGTGTCCCACTACAGCAACATAAGCATAAAATACAGGCTTGCACTTCTCTTGCAGTACAGAAAGAATGCTACATTGTTGAAGTGTAATTTTCAGTGTGATGTTAAATGAGGTCACATTGCTCTTTTTGGGTGGAAGTGAATGATTCCATGACACCATGCAAATAAGAGTATGGATGTTCTCCCTGGCATCCCAGCCAATGCATATCCTTCAACAAATGTTGCTAAAACAGATTTATCTGATCACGTCACAATGTATCTGTGGGACTTTGTACAAATTGGCTACAGTGTTTTCTAAGGAGCTGCCCGACCTGCTGCGCTTTTCCAGCAACACATTTTTCAGCTCTGATCTCCAACATCTGCAGTCCTCACTTTCTCCGACAGTGTTTTCTACACCACAGTAGTAACACAGTATAGTGCTTTACCACTTTACATCATTGGCTGTAAAGCACTTTGAGGAATCCTGAGGCTATGCTATATGCGCCTGTTAGATCAGTATTGGCTTCTGTGAACTTGACTACTCTGTGAATAAAATGAAAACAAAGTACTGCAGAACCTCAGACCTAGAATAGAAATGTTAGCGTGTGTCGGACTTTGGCTCAATCTACTAACTTACTTTCTTCTATGTGTGAGCCAAGTCCTGCGTGTTCTTTAAATGAAGCAATAGGAGAAGATATTCGGTCTCACACTTTTAAGTTTATTTTAGCAGTAAGTGGATAAAGCATGCAGAGCTCTGGATCTAGACCTTTCTGTCCCTGACAAACTATATAGTGTGTCAGTTCACGAAGTCTGACCCCTATCCTGCCCCTTACCCAGTCTTTTAAACAGTACAAAACGTCGTGTAATCACAGAACATTGTGAAAGTATTGAGGTGTGGTTGTCTTCTTGATTGACTGTTGACCTGACTCCATTCTCCGCCTTCTCGCGTTCCCGGATATCTGACCCCATGTGACCTCCTCCTGTAGGTGGTGGCGCGAAATAGTTCTTGTTTTTTTTTACCACAGCTTACAACATGTCCTGCATCTGCACTCACAGGGCGGCAACACCCCTGCTGTCTGCCTCGCTCTCCCAGCCGCCACCAAGGCCGCCAGTACACACTGCTCTTTATTAAAAGTCATTCCTATTGTGTGTTTACATCAGCAAATCTTTACAAGTCAGATGTACTCAGTACTTTTCCACTGTCTGTTCGTACACACAAGGGTTATACTACACCCTGTGCTAGTTAATGGTTAAGTATAACATTGTATTATAAGTACTGAAACAAATATATAATTAAAGGCTTCTGAATGCCTCTAACTAAGCCATATATTTACAAATCCCCCTTTTGGTCTCATCAAAATGAGACCAACAAACCAGTTTTATACATCACATTCGCTCTCCGATGCATACATGAGAAAAATGCTTCCTGTAGTGCTCCAGCAAAGCCTAGTGAAAACTGGAGCTACAGCACCTGGTT
Source organism: Chiloscyllium punctatum (assembly GCF_047496795.1). Classification (NCBI taxonomy): domain Eukaryota; kingdom Metazoa; phylum Chordata; class Chondrichthyes; order Orectolobiformes; family Hemiscylliidae; genus Chiloscyllium; species Chiloscyllium punctatum. Next base: position 66,240,821 of record NC_092740.1, read on the forward strand.
TTCTGTTAGGCACTTTGCCATCTTCAGGACTCCGTATTATGTTCAACAACTTTAGATCATAAATAACTGTCTTCCTTTTTTATACAACCCCCTCCCCATCCCATGTCTTGGTTTTGGTCTCAACAAAGCTGACCTGTTTTCTACAGTTCATACCAGTTCATACAGTTAACACCTGTTTTCACACATACGATCTTTAGAATTTCTTTTGCCTTTTGCCTTGGGCATATGTATCATCTGTTCCACTTGCTCCTCTTGCCCTTTTGTCAAGATGTGGAGGTGCCAGTGTTGAACTGGAGTGGACAAAGCCAAAATTCACACAATACCAGGTTATAGTCTAACAGGTTTATTTGGAAGTATAGGTACACAAAATCCTTTATCCGAAATGCTCGGAACCAGCTGGTTTTAGGAATTTGGAATGTTTTGATTTTCAGAATAAGTGACAGGTGAACGGTGAAATTTAAAAAAAACATACCAAACAGCAGACTCATTATGAAAAGCAGGCCCAAGACAGAATTGAGGCCTGCCAGTGCTGGGCCACGCGCCCCCCCCCCCACCCTCATACGTTGCATCTGAGTGACCTGCATCAAGTAGGTGTGGACTTGGGTTAACTGTTTGCATGCCAAAAAACCTTGTTAATGAGATAAAAACTTCGCAAAAAAACTTCTGATTTTGGAGCTTTTCGGGTTCCGGGTAAAGGGTTGTCTACGTGTACAAGCTTTCGGGGCGCTGCTCCTTTGTCAGGTAGCTCGTCATCCTGTTCCACTTGTTATCTGACGAAGGAGCAGTGTTCCAAAACCTTGTACAGAGGAACCTCAATTATCTGAATGAGATGGGCAGGCACTATTTCATTCAGATAATTGATTATTTGGTAAATTGATTTTCCTCTGGGGCTCAGTTTTCTGTGAAGTCTGCTCCCCGTGCAGGAGGTTAGGCAGCAGCACACTGCGTGTGCGCCCCTGCCCACCCCCCGCCTGCCCCCAAATCCATCCACCCCGCCACCTGCACCTCAGCCCCATCCACGTCCGCCCCCAACCCTACACACCCTGTCCACCCCCACCCACCGTCCGTGCCCCTGCCTCACAGCTGAATCCCCATCCCCAAATTTTTAACAAGTTCCATCTTTGTCCTGTACAGGACAATGTTGGAGAGATTATCTGGGGAAGTAGGGTTTAGGGTTCACCCCTAAGTAGAACTCCAGAGAACGCATGGGGGAAGAGAGGGGCGGAAGGTCAGTCATTTGGAGACGGTGTTGGACTCTCCAGGACTGTTCTCAGCAGTATTTCAGTAAGCCAAGTTCATTTTTATTCATTGTACCTGTAAAGAAAAGATGCAATCATGACCCTTGATGTAATGTGTCTATCGGGACCTTGGGCTCTCCTTTGGATAATCTGAAATTCAGATAATTGATATTTGGATAATTGGTACTTCCAAATAAACCTATTGGACTCTAACCTGGTGTTGTGTGCCTTTTGTCAAGGGCATACAAACCGTCCTACAGTTCCAAAGAAAATCAATACTAGATTCAAAACATGAAATTTATTTCCCTCTGCACAAGTATTACCAGACTAGTTTCTACATAACTTTTCTTTACTTCAAATCTCCAGTATCCTCATTATTTTATCACTTCCTGCTCATTTACCCACTTGCAGTCACCTCCACAGCAGATGCTTGCTGCTGTGGCTGTTCATTGGAATTCAGGTGATAAAGGCGATCAGAAGCAGCTATAACGTCACAAGCTTTAATTTCTTGATGTTCTCACCTCCAAATTTGTGACACTTACTCTAACCACAACATTCCCCTCAGTAATGAGAAAATAGCTTTGAGCATTTAATTATGTCAGGTTTCCTGACTTTCAAACAGCTTCTAGGCAGAAGTGGGTACTGCAGATCAGAGTCAAGATTAGAGTGGTGCAGGAAAACATAGCAGGTCAGGCAGCATCCGAGGAGCAGGAAAATTGATGTTTCGGGCCAGAGCCCTTCATCAGGAATGAGGCTGGGAGCCTCTAGGGTGGAGAGATAAATGGGAGGGGAGTGGGGCTGGGGCAAAGGTAGCTGAGAGTGCAATAGATGGATGGAGGTGGGGTGAAGGTGTAAGGTCGGAGACGAGGGTGAAGTTGGTAGGTGGGAAGGAAAATTGACAGGAGGGACAGTTCATGAGGACAGTGCTGAGCTGGAAGGTCTCCCCCCACTTTACCCCAGTTCAATCTTCCAGCTCAAAACCATCCTCATGACCTGTCCTACCTATTAATCTTCCTTCCCACCTTTCCGCTCTACCCTCCTCTCTGACCTATCACCTTCACCCCCGCCTCCATTCACCTATTGCACTCTCAGCCAACTTCTACCCACCACCCCCCCCCCCCCCCTCCAGCCCCACCTCCGGGGCTCCCAGCCTCGTTCCTGGTGAAGGGCTTTTGCCCAAAACGTTGATTTTCCTGCTCCTCGGATGCCGCCTGACATGCTGTGCTTTTCCAGCACCACTCTAATCTGAATTTCAAACAGCTTCCCTCTATTTTACTGCAGAGCATTTATTTTGAATTACCGCCAAAATCTTGAGCAAAGAACCTCATTTAAGTATCACAGAACTGCCTGTCTTAAGGGTACATTCTTCTGATGCCTTGATATTTGTCACAATTAAAACAAACTGAATTCCTAATGAGAATGTAAAAAAGGCATATTGTGTGATTGATTTTATTTTAGTAAACACTTTTAATACTCTTCTGTTGATATTTTCCCTTTTCATCTTTTCCCTACCCTCACTACTTGTTTTTATTAATATGTAGATTTTTTGAACTGTTTGAAAAATACAGTGGATACAAAGCAGGAAAAATAAAGTTAAAGAAGCCGAAACAACTGCAGGCAAGTCTTTATAATTTTCAAGAATAATTTGAAGTATACCACTCTTAGTGTATCATTTTTGGTATTACAGAAAGGAAAACCGAACTGCATTGATAGCATTGACCAGTGTGGATATACAATCCACACCCTCACAACTGTTTTGCCCTCTGAACTAATGGGAGTGTGGACAAGACATGCTGTGTGATTGATTTTTATTTTCTACAACTAGGATTCAATGCCTAACACTTGAATGTAAATGAACATTTGATACTTAAACATTAACCTGGTGCACTTTCTGTTTTGCTTTTTAAATTTAATGGTTTTACCTAATTTCTGATTTGTCCACTCATTTTTTTTCTATATGAGTGGACAATGCTTCCATAATCCAGGTTTCTTTCTGCATTGTTTTTATTTATTATAAAATGATTTATTTGGTGAAGGTCTAAAACTAGTTAACTGACTAAGTTTTTAATTTGAAAATATAAGTTCTCTGAGAGGCAGAGAGGTCTGGGTGTTCTGTGCATAAATCATAGAAGATTAGTATACAGGTACAGCAAGTAATTAGGTAACTGTTGGAATGTTATGCTTTTTCACTGCCCTTTGTGGACTGAACAGGAGATCCTGTCATGCTGTTGCAACTTTCTGATGTTCTCTGCAAGTTCCTATTGATGGAGAAAGGGTATTTCTACATCCTTCCCATGAGAATTATTCCCTAAGAGTCTGATATATTTCTGCATGAAATGCTCACATCCAAAGTGCAAGTTATTTTGAATTACCCACTGGCCAGACTGCTGCTACATATTCTGAAATGTCTGCCTGTAAACATCAGGGACCAAGTCGTACCTGTCAAGAAACACACATTTTTGCTACCTCAATCCATAGAATTTTACTAATGGCAAAAAACATTTTAAATTCTTCCTATCAACCTACTTTGCATTGGCATTGTATGGGTTTCTTTTGGCTACCCTATCTGCTTAGCGATCTTTTCAAGAGAAATGAAAAATGCCTCAGGGTTCCTTTCATTTAATTTTGGGCAGGTTTGCACACATTTCAAGGACTTTCCATTAGGTTTTTGGTACAGATCCTTCCTCCTCAGAATACTACCAAGGATCAGAGGTGTCTCTTTCAGTTCGTGTTTTTAGCTGTTGTTTTTGCTCACTTCAGCTTTCTCTCTCATGCTGTTGTCTGTCCCTCTTCTGCCTTTGTGTGTGTGTGTGTGTGTGTCTCTCTCTCTCTCTCTCTCTCTCTCTCTCTCTCTCTCTCTCTCTCTCTCTCTCTCTCTCTCTCTCTCTCTCTCTCTCTCTCACATGCATACTTGCGCTCTCCATGTGTGCGTACGCTCTCACTTTCTCTCTGCATGTGCATGCTCTGTTGCACTTGCTTTCTACTGCGCCGCTCTCTCTCTCTCTACACTTGTACATTTTTCACTCTATCTTGCTGTCTGTGCATGATCTCACTTTTTCTCTCTGTGCGCACATGCTGTCTTGCTCGCCCTCTGCACGCACATGCTCTCTCAATCTTGCCCTATCTGCCCGCGCCTTCGCTGGCCCTCTGCCCACACATGCGCTCGCTCGCCTGTCCTTGTTCTCTCCTTCCATGCATATTCTCTCACTGTCAGGAGTCACATATTTAAAATTGATGAGGAATTTCTTACATTGGATATTTGAATTTGTGGAATTCTTTACCACAGATGGCTGATGAGACCTGGTCTTTAAGGGGATTCAAGGCTGAGACAGACAGATTTTTAATCAGTGAGGTACTCTGCGGTTTTTTTGGAAAGATGTGGGAAAACGGAGTTGAGGATTATCAGATCTGCCATAATGGCATTAAATGACAGAACAGACTCAGTGGGCTGAGTGGCCTACTTTTTTGTCTGCGTCTTATCATTTTACAGTATCATAGCTTAGCCTCCTTGTTTTCTATAGATCACTTGAATAATTTTTTCAACTCCAGAAGAATCTCAGCATCTGCAAACAATGTATTTTGATTAAAATATGAATAAGAAACATTTCATCCTTTTCCAATTATTCCTGTCCCACTTCCAATTACACGTTGTTAGCATTGGGTACTCTAAATATATATTCCTCTTGTACTTGTGCTGGTTATTTTTCCAAAGATGGGTGGAGCATGCTGTCTAAAATTTGGGTAACACTCTTTAAATAATTTCAGAGCTAATTTCATAGTTTTACAGTTACTCTATGTCACTCAATTTTATTTAAATCTAGCATTTGTTGGTTAGACCATAGAATCTTTTAATCGTAGGCCATCACAATAGTGGGAAAATCCTACTAACATCATGGAATAGATGTAGCCAAACATAATATTGGACAAACTATTTAACACAAATAGGATTATTAAGGGAAGGGATGGCAACATATATGTGAACAATGTTTGTTATTTCTGTACATGTGAAAATAGCAAACCAAAGATGATTCTAAAATGATTTCCATTGACCTTTCAGGAAGTCTTGGATATTGCAAGGCACCTTTTGGCAGAACTGGGCCAGAATAATGATTCGGAAATAGAAGAAAGTAAATCAAAACTTGAACAACTGAAAACTGTGCTTGAGATGTGAGTGTCCAACATCACAGATATTCAGACATAAATATAACACATTATTACTTATATATATTGCTCAAAACAATGTGATCCATTTAATGTAACTGAGCTGAGTTTTATTTGGAGAATTAAAGAAAAGCTAATAATACTCAAGCTGGCTTGACAGAAACTTCTGCCATTTGTGTTCCTATGTAAAATCAAAACCTGGAAGCTGCAGCAGAGATACCTTGCTCCTGTACGGGGTGTACTGTAACAAACTTCTCTGATAGACTTGAATCTGAAATACATGCAGTTGTTAAAGTCAGAGCACTTGTCCATAGCTTCCTACAAAAGTTATCAAAAAGAATTTGCATTGGTGCATTCAAAAAGGATAAACTTTTTTTTCAGTCCCATTTACAGCATTTTTCCACTTGCTGTACGTGATTTAAATCTTTTTATGCTTCTTGGCATTGACTGTTTAGCCTTAAAATTTAGTTCTGCTTTCAGTGTCACAATAGTCTAAAAGTCAAAATGGCTGCTGTATTGCTTCTGTCTACTTGGTCCACCATGCTTGTGAAAATGCTCACAAGTGAATGCCTTACGTGTGCTGCAAATGTTCAAAGTTGGCAGATGACAGTGCCGCTCGGTGTCAAGATGCACTGACGCTGTAAATACTAGCAGTGTTCACTGCACAAGGGAACCCAAATAGCATGACATGGAGATCAACTTGGAACTTCCAGTAAGGTATTCTTTGTGCTTAGCTATGGCAGAGCACTTCCACTCATTCCGCAAGGAATTCTAAAAAGGCTTTGAGTCAGGAATCAGTTTTGCTGAACACTTATGTGGAGTTTCAAGGATTGAGAAGCCATAGGGATGACTGTTATAGAGTCGTGAGCTCACTAGATTATAATCTTGAGGTCCATGGGATATCTGTGGGGTCAGTAGTTCAAATCTCACAATTTAATTGTGGAATTTAAATTGTTGTTAAATCTGGAACATAAAGTAAATCTCAGTAATGGTCACCGTGAGCACTCTAATCGATGGTCGTAAAAATCCATTGTGTTCGCTCATATAATTTAGGGAAGCAAATCTATAGCTCTATCTGTTCAACATGTGACTCTAAACCCACAACAACGTAAGCAAAAGTAAGGACTGCAGATGCTAGAAATCAGAATCTAGATTAGAGTGGTGCTGGAAAAGCACAGCAGGTCAGGCAGCATCCGAAAAGCAGGAAAATCGTAGTTGACTTTCAAATTTTCCACTCATGCACTAACAAGTTCACTAGGGCAATTAAGGAATGGCAACTAAAACTCGCCTCACCAACCACACTGACCCCATGAAAGAATAAACAAAAGGCCCATCAGTAGAAAATCTGAGTTCAGCCCAAATAGGGAATGAATCACAGGCATGAAGGAAAGCTGTGTGCAGACATAGTTGATAAAGTACGGATTTGAGACAGCCCAGGGAATCCCTTGTGGACACAACCTGTAAACCTCTCTTGGTCCGTCCTGGAGATCGTACTCTTTGGTAGCCTGGAATAAAAAAAACCTCTTACAGACAGTTTTTAGTTTAATTTTAGTCATCCCCTTTTATAATAACACTGATACCTATAAGCTCAACTAACTGGGTTCTAATAACCCAGGAGAGTAGGACATCAACTCCTAAAGAGCCCTGGCAGGCTACTCTGTTGTACTATCACAATCTGACTTCCTTTAGACAGAGGTTTTACAAAAGCTGTACTGTCACAAACAGGCTTTCTTTATACAAAAGTTAACAAAAGCACTGCATGTTTTGAACTGGACAGATAACAGTGAAGGACAATCATTCGGGAGAGAAGTTAATTGATATTGAGTTTTGTTTCAAGGTCAGAATCAAACACTGTTATTAATTTCACAAAGGAATAGCCATGAATGTCATCACTGTGTCCTGTTTACACAGATTCACTGATGTTAAGGTAAATGTTTTTAATTGCCTTACCCTCCCTGCCTGTCTTGTATTCTAGTGTGCAGCAAATGTGTTCTATAACTCAACATTACATTTTAGTCGAAATGTTTAAGGACAAGTTTGAAGGCTATAGACTTTCTTAGTGTGGGAGTTCTCAATTGAAAGATGTACCATGGTCTTCAGAGAGCACTTCTCCTTTCTCCACCCTAACAAAGACAGGGAACTGAGGTGCCTTTACTTCACTAAAGAAGTGGTCACTGAACTATATTGCCTTTTCCAACAGTATCAGTAGGCCTCCACAGGAAAAGATGGCACTACTTGTAGGTCTCAGTCTCTATTAGGCATTCCTCTTTCTAGTTATTTTACTTGATTTGCCGCAAACAACATGATCCCCTTTACATTGTGGTCCTCCTCACCATTGATTTGAATCATACAGTACAGAAGAGGCCCTTCGATCCATCGAGTCTACACTAAACAGACTACTTTAAATCTACAATCATCCCACTTTCCAGCAGTTTTGACATGGCCTTTTGACACTTGAAGTGCTCATCCAAATACTTTTAAAGATTTTTGAGGAAGATTCACACCTCAACTACCCTTTGAGGCAGCGCATTCCAAATTTCCACCACTCTCTGGGTGAAAGAAGCTTCCTTTAAATTCCATTTAAACTTTCCACCTTAAAATTATTCATACATTTGTTGACCCTTCCACTAAGGGGAGCAACTGCTTTCTATTCACCCTGTCAGTGCCATTCAAAATCTTATACAGCTTACTCACCCCCACCCCACCTAGCCTTCTCTGTTTTAAAGAAAGCAAACTGAGCTGATTCACCCTCTCTACATAGCAGCTTCATCCTAGGCAATATCCTGGTGAGTCTCATCTGCAACCTTTCCAGTGAAGTCACATCCTTCCTATAGTGCAGTGACCAGAACTGCATAAAGCACTCCAAATGTAACCGAACCAACGTTTGTAGAGCTCCAACCTAGCATCCCTGCTCTTATAATTTATACCACAACTGATCAAGGAAAGTATCCCATATTTTAACTGCTTGGCAGGGATGCAGAATGTACATTGGATAGGAGACTCAACAGCAGATGTACAGATCGAGCTGATCGAGTCCTAAAGGATACAGCTGGTATTTTGTGGTAGGACCTGAGGGAATCAATAAGGAAAAAATATATTTGATGTCATCCTCACCAATCTGTCTCCTGAGATGTGTCTGTCCTTGATAGTACCAGTAAGAGTGGCGACTGCACAGTCCTTGTGGAGACAAAGTCCTGCCTTCACATTGAGTTGTGTGGCACTGTCACTGTATGCTAAATGTGATAGACTTTGAACAGATCTAACAGCTCAATACTGGGCATCTATGGTGTGCTAGGGCCACCAGTAGCAGCTGACCTGTACTCCAAATCAAACTGCTACCTCATGATTTAGCATATCTCCTATTCCACCATTTCCATCAAGCCAGGGGATCAACCTTGGTTCAGTGAAAAGTGAAGGAAGGCATTGTAAGAGCTGCACAAAGCGTGCCTGGTGAAGTTATACCAACAAGACTACTCGCGGGCCAAAGAGCATAAGCAGTAGGTGATTCCACAGCCTGCAGATCAGATTTAAGCATTGCAGTCCTGCCAGATTGAGTCATGAATAGTAGTGGACAAATAAACAGCTCTCAGAAGGTGGAGGTTGCTCCACAAATATCACCTTAATAGTGAAGAGCCCAGAACATTTGTGCATAAGATAAAGCTAAAACATTTGCAGCAATCTTCATCTGAAATGGGTCATCCATCTTGGCCTCCTCCAGAAATCTGTCTTTGGTTCAAACACAGACAAAAGAGCTTAATTTCAGATATGGAATGAGATAATCAGCTCTTGACATCAAGACTACATTTGACCAAATGTGGCATCAAGGAGTCTTAATAGAAGTGGGAGTCAGCAAAAACGCTATGGCTGGAATCGTACCTCGCACAAAGGAAGGTGGTTGTGGTTGTGGTTGTAGAAGGTCTACTGGACATCTCTGCAAGAGTTCCTTCAGGTACAGTCAGAGGGCCATTTACGTTCAGCTACTTCATCAATGACCTCCCCTGTATCATAAGGTCAGAGAGGAGATTGGGTCTGCTACAGTAAATGGACTACTGTGGTAGCTCACCAACACTTTTTCAAGGGGCACTAGGCATGGGCAATAAATGTTGGATGCGCAAGTGAGTAGATTTAATAAAGGATCAGCACCACATTGTCTTGCTTTAAACCTTAATAATACAATTAACCATTTAACTTAAAAATAGTAGATTCACCAACTTATTTCCCTTCTTAATTATGTGAGAGGTGTTCACTGGTTGTTCTTCATTTATTTTAACTTTCAGCTACATATTGACACACCCTATAGGAGTGTATCCTCTAATTTTTCTTTCCAACAGAGCAGGCTCCCATGTTTTTTACGCAGTAATAATTTGCTGAACTGAAAGTCAGTGCTGTGATCTGCTTCCAATGCCTATTGCATATGCACAACTCTGGAGTGTCTGTTGTCTAATAGCAGTTATTCATCAAACAATCAACTTACAGTATTTCTGTGATGTTACTATTTGATTTTTGTTTTCAAAGACAGTCCGTTCCCAAAGTCTCAATGTTTAATCTGCTGTCATGTCTCGCTGTTTGAATCTGATAACCTTCAACTACACTTTCCTGCCTTTTCCCCATAAACCTTACTGACAATCTCAGCTTTGAATATACTAATTAACCCAAACTCAGCAGGGTAAAAAAATCAATGGATTCACAAGCCTCTGAGAAGAAGTTCCTCCTCATCCCTGTCTTAAATAGCAACTTCATTTTGAGATGATACCGTCTGGTCCTAGACTTGGCCACATAGCGAAATTCCTGCTCCTCAGATGCTGCCTGACCTGTTGTGCTTTTCCAGCACCACCCTAATCTAGATTCTGATTTCCAGCATCTGCAGTCCTCACTTTTGCCACATAGAGAAATAATCTCACGATATCAATCCTGTGAAGTCTCCTAAGAATCTTGTATGTCGAACAGTCGCCGGAGGTACTAAAATACTAGTTCAGTTACATTACCATCTCAACCAACTCCTCCCCAGGTTTAAAATGTGACATTTGGTGTTTCTTTCTTCCTTGCCCCCCTATTGGTTGTCCATACTTATTAAGTACAAATTGGCTGCGAAACTTTCCTCTGGTTAAGGTTGCCCAAAATAATTTTAAAGTAAAACTTTGAATCAGCGAATTAACAATGTTTACCTCATCAGTCTGAATCGAATTTAAATCAACAAGTAAAACATCAGTATCTTAATCATCGTTACGTTCAAACCTATGATGTAGAACAGAACTGTATATACTACCTTTGTTGAATTGTTACCAGTCATTTTAAGCATATTTATTTCATGACTAGCCATTATCTGTGCTTAAAGTGCTTGCTTCTGTGGTGCATTTTAAGTGTCACAAATACAAGTGATTGATACTCTCAGAAGTACATATATGCAAATGTATATGTGCAGTACCCCTCCTAGTGTTGACAGTGACATGATTCTGTTTTTATTTATTGTGCTGAATTTTTTTTAGTTACTACCTTTTTTCACTGACAGAACATTCCACAAAGTGTAGCTGCGTAGAACCTTTCAGGGGTGTCTTTCAAATGTGTCAGAAGGCACTTTGAGTCATGGTGATGATCTTAAATATTGCCCTTAAAGGTGGTGAGGCCACCAATCCAAAGTTAGTCACCAATGAAGGAGTCACGCAAAAAACAAAAAAAAACTTAACTAGAAAGCAGCTGAAATATAAGTAGTAGTTGCTTAAATTAATTTTATAAAGATTATTCAGTTTATCATGTTGATTTTGAAAGATTGAAAGCAATATACCTAATAGAAACACTACTCAGTTCTGTACAAAACAAAACTTAATTATGCAGACTTACCAATTTTGTCCTAAGATGAGTAGAAGTATTTTCAGTTTCCAGGCCTATTTCACCTTTTAACTAAATCAACTGATCTATACCTCATGCTATTTTGCTTGGCTTTGCTCTAGATCATTTAGGATCCTTCCTGACGAAAACCTATTGATTTGTCTCAATTTTCAGTTGATTCACAGACTTTGACTGTACCAGATTCCTTTTATGTGAAAAAGGTGCATGCTGATTTTATTCATCCATGATCTTGCTCTAATATTTAGATTATGTCCTTTTTAGTATGTGTTGCTTCATCAGAGGAGCAGTATTTCTTTATAATTCTTTGAATTTCTGTCAATTTTTACCTGATTGTTCTTTTGTGAAGTATTTTAGGACATTTCCCTCTGTTAGTGCTGCTGTATTTACAGGTATCATTATAGAATGTGTATGTTTTAGGTGCTTCCTGAGAAATCAACTATATTTTCAATTATGTTAACAGGTATGGGCATTTTTCTGGAATAAATCGTAAAGTTCAGTTGACATATCTACCTCTTGGATGTACAAAGACTTCAAGTGAAGAAGATGGTAGGCTTTTTAATGCCTGTTTCTTTTTTCCCTTAATTTCTTGGATTTTGAAACTGGCATTGTTCAGTTACTAAGCATTCATTTTTTTTTATTGCTAGCAGGTACATTTGATGGAGCATTTAACAATAGTTGTATAACTATAAGTATCAACCTGACAAAATTGAAGCCCCTACCAACTTGCTAAGCACTAATTTCAAATTGTAGGATGTGATTGTGGTTATTGTTTCAGTCTCAGTTCCATAACTTAACTCTCCAATTGTAAGTGTACTTACAACATGGTGCTTAAATGGTGGAGGTTTAATTTAAGTGACAGCTTTGGCTAAGGGGTTAACTCCAAGTCAGAAGGTTGTGCATTCATTTTCCACCTGGAGTCTTGTGTGCATAGCCTAGACTATTAAGTGACTGCTGAACTGTTAAGGACCCATAAATTTACAACAAAAGTAGAAGACATTTGAAATCCGAGTTGATTCCTTAGAGAATAAAGCCACAACGTGTCAGTCTTAAACAAAAAGAAAAATCTTTACAATTGAAGAGTCAAAAAAAAGCAAAACACCAATGCTACATATCCTTTACTCTAGCCTTCAGAATTAAGTCGCACGTGAATTAATTGGCATGCAGTGATGGAACACAAGCTGCACATCAAATAACAGACATAACCAAGACAGTGCATATATTTTTGCAGCAGTCCACCAAATATCAGATTCTCAATATCCTTCAGAACATGTCTTTTTCTCAAAGGAATTATATTTTCTTCATTCCTCCTCATCACGTGGGTATCGCTGGTAATTGTTGACCTTCCATAATTAGCTATGGATTGAGGCAGTTAAGGGCTGCATTGCTGAGTGTCTTGGATTGTGTAGCCCAAACCAGGTTGGATTGATAGATTTCATAGAATCCCTATAGTGTCAAGTCTGCATCACACCTCCCAACAGCATCTCACCCAGACCCACCCTCTTACCCTATTCCTGTATCTATGCATTTCGCATTGCCAACACATCTAGCCTGCACATCCCTGAACCCTATGAACAATTTGGCATGGCCATTCCACGAATTGTAAAGGTGATGCATAATACACTTTTTTTTTCTTCCTGTATTAATTCTAAGTTAATTATTATTAACAGACAATAAGAGAGAAGAGCCTTCACTACTGCTGGTATTAAAGTGGGGTGGAGAACTGACTCCAGCAGGCAGGGTCCAAGCTGAAGAACTGGGCCGTGCTTTCAGGTGCATGTATCCAGGAGGACAAGGTAAAACAGCAAAAATAAATTGTTTCCTAATATGCTCACCTCTAATATCTATCTACTGTATATTCATGTAAAAGTTGATATTATGCAAAATCAACCCATAACTTTTTGCCTTAAGGTTATTTTTCATTTATCTTCATAGAAGTAAATTCTGTTTTTTTTGGGAAGGATGCAGGTGCATTTCACTTTTCAGGTGGGTGATGTTGACAGATTGGACAAGACAAATAAACAGACATGAAAATCGGATGCAGTCATCAACTTCTGCAGCAGGCATTAAAAGTGAATGCTCAAATCTAATATTCTTAACCATTGCCCTCTGCCTTCCTGTGGAACAGAGGCTCAGGTCTTGTCAATCAGACCGTTGCAAGTGCAAATAAATAGTGTCCTTGCACAAAATTTTAAGTGAGAGGATCGGTACCAATAATGTTATTTTCTAACTGTATGGTCCATCCTTTTCCTTATCTGGCTCCTGAACAGTTAAGTTATTGGATCCACAGGGCCATCAAGGCTTTCAGGGTGTGGACACTAGGAGAGGCTCCTTTAAAAACAGAAAAAAAAAGACAATAAATGGCTTCCCCTGTTACTTTGTGGATTATTTTGACAGCTACATAGTGTAAAGTCCTTAGATTTTGTTTTTGACCTTAGAAATAATATCCATGTGAAGGTTTGTCTCATCTTATTACGTTAAAAGAATTTGTCCAAAAATTCAACTTTTACACCAGCATATATAATCATTATGCCCTGGAGTTTGCAGTCACTTTTAAATCCAGTATTATTAGTTTTATTATGATAATCTGAATCGTATACAATTTTAATTCTGCATGAATCACAGCAAAGTGAAATTTCCATAGACTAATCCATTAAGGCAAATGGGTATTATTCTCATGTATGTTTTGGAAGTTTGAACATAATTGTGCTTTTTACTCTTTAGATTGCACAATGCCACATTCAGTTGAAGCAGAAACATTGTAAAATCATGAAAGCTAACAACACTTACAAGCAATATTTTGACATTGCAAATGAAAATATTATTTGACAACCTAAGGTATGATAGAGTACTATAGATGCAAAGCACACAAACCAGGGTTTTTTTTTTTAAATCAATTTTTCCCTTAAAGCAGGAAGAATGTAAACTGTTGAATTTCAGTATTTAAACAGTTTTATTTCTAACATCTGACCGAAATGTGTTTGGTTTCCAGGAACAAACCTTTGTGCGATATAGACTTCATGCAACTATTTCCATGATGCAGTGATGCAATTAACATTCAGTAACTGAACTCTGGAGATTAACAAGCTGAAATAACCCTCACAAATGCTGTGGGCAATATTCTTGTATTTAAATCTAGGCACTGATGCAAATTCTTTTCTAGATATAACTGCGTTTCATTTGATATATCAGTATATCTAAAATATTTGTTTTAAATAATTGGAAACGTGAAGGCTACAGTAAACATTTTCAGTTCCATCTTAAACTTGTTTTCAAAACTACTTTTCCAGTTGCAATTTTGCTTACTATCACATTTCTACTCCCCTGCACTATTAATGAGATGTTACATCAATACCTCCACCATTTCAAGGATTCACTTTTCCATTGTTGTTCTCACTAGTTTCTCTCCAAGTCCCTGTATAATTAATACTTCATAGCTTTGTCAAATTTCTGAACATCCAATGCACAAGTTATGTTGGCTTCCTATACTGAAAACTTAGTTTATATTTTTGGTATTTGTCTTCAAAATGTTCCATGGTCATTCTGCCCAAGTATACTGTTCTGGTATGTGTCATTCTTTCCCAGGCCATTAACACCAGGAGCAGAATTTTTGCCACCATGTGGCCGTAATCTGCCTGATTTATTGACCAGACTTATTAACTCACTTGTCAGGCCATCAAGGGCTAGTTTGGAATTTTTGTGGGATTGCCCGATGGATCAAGAATAATCACCACAAGTGAAAAAAGGCAGCAACACAGTGGGGTGCAAATTGTACCCATGCAATTCAATTAGGTACAAATGGTACACTGCGGAGAGTGGCAATTGTCAATTGGCATACAGCTGCCATTAGGTGTGCAAAGATGATTTGTACACATTTGGACCCTTCAGGTCCCAGCGGTAGCAAAGGAAGGCGATCCAATAAGTTTAGTGAGTGCAGCTGACGCAATAGCTATTGAATCATAGAGTTATACAGTACAGAAACAGACCCTTCAGTCCAACTCGTCTGCACTAATCTGGTATCCTAAATTAATCTAGTCCCATTTGCCAGCATTTGATCCATATCCCTCTAAAGTCCTTCCTATTCATGTACCCATCTACATACATAGAAATTGAGATCCATGATGAGGGACAGCATGAACAGGAGTGGATGGAAAGACCCAGACATGAGGAAAGCAGAGGCGAGAAACACGGTAGGAAGGCAATAAATGCTGTACTGTCAGCATCATTTGAATTGTTGCAGAATAAAGCTACC
This sequence comes from Chiloscyllium punctatum, assembly GCF_047496795.1. Lineage (NCBI taxonomy): Eukaryota > Metazoa > Chordata > Chondrichthyes > Orectolobiformes > Hemiscylliidae > Chiloscyllium > Chiloscyllium punctatum. The sequence goes on from NC_092740.1 coordinate 66,256,316, forward strand.
ATGTAGAGAATTGGTGAAACAGGAGCTTGCACTTATCTGTGCAATTGGATCTAAATTTTGTTTTATAGCTGAGAAAGTTCTTACTCCAGTACTGTTTGTCATACCCTGTTAGTAACTATGAAATAACTTATTTGCTTCTGGCTCCTTCTCTGATCAGTATTCGTTCTTGATAATGTCAATTGGCAACCTACTATTGCATCTTGCAATTCCCAGCAGTTTACATAATAGCAAATGTAACATCTTTATCCAAGAAAGGAAGGAGGCAGGAAGCTATAGGCCTAAAAACTATTGTGATGTTACTTGTCTAGTATAGGCTGAATGTTTGTGCTGTAATCCATTACTATGGAGATTATAATAGAATACTTTGGCTCTGTTTGATCACATCATGATTTTCAATGAAACTTTCAGAATGAGGAATTGTGTTCAACTAATGCATTGCATTTTTGATGTAACATTCAAGGTGGATAGATGAGAACCGGTAGATATGGTATACTTGGGTTTGCAAAAGAATTTGTGTAACTCCACAAAAAGAGGACAAGAATTAGTGAGTAGCAAGTTAATATGACAAAAGGATTGGTTAGCTAACAGGAAGCAGAGAGTAAGGATAAATGGGCACTTTTCAAGTTGGCAAGCCCTGTAACTACTCCAGTGTAACAGGGATTGATGCTGGGTCCTCCATTGTTCAGAATAAATCCCAAAAGACTTGATATGGGAACCAAATGTCTGCTACCTAAATTTACTGGTGACGCAAAGATATAGTCGGCTGTTGAGAGGAGGTAAAGAATCTGCAACAATGTATAGACAGGTTGAGTGAGTGGGAAAAAGTTTACCATTTGTAGAGTAACACACGTAAGCAAGAAATTGTCTACTTTGGCACGAAGAATCGAAAAGCAACACACTACTTAAATAGAGACAAATTGCAGAACTCAGTGGAACCGAAGGATTGGAATGTCCTGGATATAAATCACGTAAAATTAGTATGTAGGTACAGCAATTGATGAGGAAAACAAATGGAATATTGTCATTTCTTACAAAAGAAATTTCATATAAAAGGAGTGAAGTTTCACTGCAGCTGCAACTAAGGCCACATCTGGAATACTATATGCAATTTTGGTCTCCTTGTTTTAAAAAAAGATATCATTACTTTAGAAACAGCTCAAAGAAGATTCACTTGACTTATTCCTGGGATGAAGAGCTTATCCTGTGAAGGAACGTTGAACAAGTTAGGCTTATATCTATTGGAAACAAACACAAAATGCTGGAAAAACCTCAGCAGGTCTGGCAGCATCTGTAGAGAGAGAGCAATTTAATGTTTCAAGTCTGATGTGACTCTCCAGAAAGTAGCAAAAAAGACTGCAGAAGATTGAGTTTTAAAGAAGGCTCATGTTTGACTCAATGTTAACCCTTTCTTTCTCCACAGATGCTGTCAAGAATGCTGAGTTTCTCCAGGATTTATTGTTTGATCCGAATTTAACATCTGCAGTATTTTGCTTGTATATATCCATTGGAGTTTGGAAAAATGAAAGGCAATCTTAATGAAACATAAGAGAACTAGAGGGAGTGGATAGGATGAATACCCAGAAGATTTTTTTTCTTGTGAGGAAACTTAAATTAGTGGGCATCATTTAAGAATGAAGACAGTGATAAGGTGATTTTTTTTCCCTCAAAGGGTCATGAGAATGTGGAATTCTGTTCTGCCAAAGGTTGATGGAGGCTGGGTTTTTACCTAATGCAGCCTTGAATGTTTTTATATTTTTGACAGACAAGGGAGTTGAGGCTTATGCACAGATAGGAAAGTAAAACTGACACTACAACCAGATCAGCTATTATCGCATTGAAGACTGAATCAGGCTCGACGAGGACAATTATCTCCTTTACTGCCAAAGTTCTGTGTTTCTTTGTCATTGATAATAAGAACTGGGCTGTACCTAAAATTTTACAGGCTTAAAGGGAATGAGATTTTGCTTCATTGCTGGGTTCCTACGGTTGCAGAATATCTTTAGTTGCATCCATGACCATTAAGTTGTTGAGTGTGCAACAGTCGATTCAGCAAGAGGAAATGTTTCTATTCTCTCAACATTTAGCTCATCTACAATCCATACAAGAGCTCTACGGATACAATATATCATGTATCCGACAGTCTTGATACCTCATCCCTTGATGTCACCGAAAAAATGCCTTTGATTCTAGGGTATAAAGATTAACTTCTTTACATGACTCTGAGGCATGGGGATCACACCTAAAGCCATCTGGTTACATGGACCACCATTGAGCAGATTATCAGGCTTCTGAAGATGCAGTTCATGCCTCCTCAACAGGGTGGATGAGAAGACATCATATTCTGCTACTTAACCCAAGATTGGCAGCTAGTTGGCTGAAGTTGAGTTTGACAGCTAATTAGTGATAGTAAGCACTCAATGGAAACAGAGCTTTAAAGCGTCTTCATAACATGGTTGGACAGAGAGCCTCAAGAGCTATATCAGAAAACCGTAAGACGGCCCTGTCACACATTCTGGTCTTTGCCCTATCGCCTGTTGGTCTCAGGCTTCGGGTGTGATAACTGCTGTCATTTCTTTATATCAAATTACACTTTCAGTAGCATGCATCTACCACTCTTGACTGCCAACCCACCCTCCAACCAATTTGCTTTCAACTTTGAACAAAGAAGTGGGGTCTGCCCTCCCTCTCCCCATATTGGTGAAGCATTGCAGTCTGAAAATGGTTTTTGACGTTAGCTTTCTGACCTTCAAAGACAAGATCCTATCCAAAGTTCCTTCCTGTTTTCTGCTCCCTTGTCAAAAGACAATTTGCAAACGTTAAACCTTCAGCTCAAGAATTCTGACTTGTTGCCCCTTTCCTTTTCTTAACAGTTTACAATTCTGCTTTTTATTTTCATGTGTATTAGTTTCATTTAGACAGGATTGAATAGTTAATGCTTCTACACTTGCACCATTGCTTTCTTCAATAATGCTATATACTGTTTCAGGAGATTATGCAGGGTTTCCCGGTTGTGGTTTGCTCCGGTTACATAGTACATATCGACATGATCTAAAGATCTATGCATCGGATGAAGGGAGAGTTCAGATGACGGCAGCAGCCTTTGCTAAGGTTTGAAATTCTATGCTTTTCCCCTCCAATTAAATCCTTTTTAGTAAGTTTTGCTAGTCGTTGTAATCTTACAACTGCCCTCTAGAAATAATTTTTGAGAACAATATTTTATACTTTTATTCCTGAATTCATTTATCAACCTTAATTGTCAGTACTAACTCTGCCATTATAAACCAACGTAACAATTTCATCTATTTCAATCTGATTGATATATCGAATGTATTCCAATTCAATATTTCATTTAGGTCCATGTAATTTACTCAGCGAGGTTATAAACCTGAGTAGAGGTCGGGATAGACCATTCAGCCCAATTCAACTCATCCATCTCAAAAATTATCAGAATTTCTTCCTCCAATACCTCAATAACCAGTTGTTTATGCTGCATTGATAATTATGAAATCATATTGCTTTGTATTTTGCTGCAATTTTATTGCATAATTCCAAAGTTAGGATTCTGATGCATCTCTAGAATGGAAATGTCAAGTTTCCATTTTCTCAGTCGTCTCATTCTACATTGGAAGTCAGGTCAAATGTATAAATTTAAACAGCAATTACAGTGATACTTCTTTGAGCTGATGACATAGTGACAATAAATAAAGCTGCAAAGTATTCTATATTTTGCCACCGTCACCTGACACTCAAGTCTAATTAAAGAGTATATAATAATTTGAGTGAAAAATCTCGACACAGGCCCAAAATCTTTCAAAATTGGATCTTTTTATTACAATAGTGACTACATTCAAAAGTTGTTCATTGGTTGTAAAGCATCAAGCATCTTGGATCATAGAAGGCACTCTTGATAAGGTTTTATTGAAAAGTCTGAGTTATGCTAATATTTCTTAATGTATTTTTCTCTGACACTAGGAGTAAGAGCTTTTGGTATCTGGTTGCAAGTAGTAGAAATCTGTATGTCAACTTGTAGTACATATAACATTGAAAGATCACTTTCGCCATTATAACAGCCTTTGTATTTACTGGTTTAAAAAGGTAATTTTTAGATCTTGATGATCCTTCCAACAATAACATTTAAATAGCTGAGTGAAAAGTCCATTTTTCTCAATGTTTGTGAAATTGGTTACGAAATGAAGCAAAATGTGCCAGAATATACTACATCAACAGTGTCAGTGGGTATCAGAATCTGGAAAGTAAAATCTGATTACATATACAGACATTTATGCTATGCTGACAAAATAAATGAGTAGTTGTATAGCTGATTATGATCCCAACTGATGGTGATACTGGACAAATCAGATCCAAGAGTGAAATTGACTTGATAGATTATAAGTTTAATTTTTGCAGTTGATTACTGTGATGCTTAACTACTGAACATATTCACGTGAAGCTTCTAATGTTCTTCACCAAAAGAACACACATTAATTGTACAGAAAAAAATCTATTGTCTGATAGTTTTGAAAGATATTAATAAGAACAACAAAGCAAAGTTTCGGCATTTTTCTCCAGGAATATCCTTGGTGGATGCTCAGACTCAGTGAAGAGTCACACCTTTATCTTAACTCTTTAATTTCTTAGTTAACTGACTAGTTCCAGATTTGATGCCGAGAGACTTTTTTCCAAGTCTGATAAGCTGGATTCCTTTTTAGTTCTGAGTTCTGAGTTCAGTCTAACAACTTAAACTTTGACATAAGTTCTCAAGCTTTAAGATTTCACAAACTAACTTGCCTTTCTGCCACAGAAGAACTGAACAGAACTCTCAAAAATGAATGGCCCCGATCTTTTTTCTGCATGTCATAAAACTCAACCAATGTACTTAAACCACATGCCTTCTTGGAAATTATGGAATTAATTCACTGTTCCAAATTAATTTCTGAACTGTTTTCTAAAAATAACCTTCACAGAATTGAAACCAGAATGTAATTTACTTTTATTTTGATTTAAATATATTATACACCTTTTATCATGCAAATAAACACTGCAAGTTGATTAAATTTATTTTTGAAAAGAGAAGGACACTAATGAGAACCATTGGTTATCAGAAAAACTGATTGTAAATTGGAGGTAGATTTCAGGTAGTATCTAATTCTTCTAATTGTAATTCAATCTATTTGCTAGTGCAATTTTTTTAATGTTAAATAACCCTTTAAATTGGTGTTGATTGTTTGCAAATAGGGATTGCTAGCTCTGGAAGGGGAGTTAACCCCAATTCTTGTACAAATGGTTAAAAGTGCTAACATGAATGGCTTGCTAGACAATGACAGTGATTCCCTGAGTAGTTGCCAACAGCGGGTTAAAGCTCGGCTTCACGAGATCCTACAGAAAGACCGAGACTTCACCACTGAAGATTATGAGAAGGTGAGTGTTTGCCAACTTTAATTTCTAGGATTGCTTGCTTATTTTGTTTTATTTCAAATGTCAAAAACTTCATTTGACAGCTTTTTTTTTTCATCATCATAGCAAAAGTTCCATATTGATATCATCCTAACACAATATTTGCTTGAGTTGGAGCTGGGTGTGTGTGTGTGTGTGTGTGTACACGCGCGCGCGCAATTATGTCCCACATGTAGGCTTCCCAGTAATGTGGCAGCTTCCTACTTTTATTCATACAGAGCTTTTGATGTAGAAAACATGCCAAAATACTTGGCAGAGACCTTGTCAATAAAGCTTACACTAAAACCGGAGTTATCAGGAAGGTTAACTAAAACTTGGCCTTAAAAGATGAATTCTAAGGCAGGTCAGAAAATGACGAAGAAAGATGGAATAGTTTAGTCAAGTAACTCTCGATCTTCAACAAGGTACTCCTCTATTGACAGGATATGAAGAAGCCCCTTACTGTGGCTATTCAGGCTGCAATTGGGTATGTAATTGTGGGACTTAATTAAAATAATACCAGAGAACAGGATAGCAGAGGAGAGACGTTGCTGGAGGCGTGGGTGATTGACTGTGGTTTGAAGACAGGAAAGAGAGCCATTATGTAACATGATTTCAAGTACTTTCCTCATGTTCATATACTGAGGGCTACAATTCTTTTTAGACTATATGTTTTCAGTTGAATCAGCTTGAGTCAGAACAGCAATTTTATATTAGTATTAATTTTATCCTCTCTCTCTAAGTCAATGTTTGGATTTGGTATTATGAAGTCACAAAACAAGAGAACTTTTCCGCATTTCCCTTTTTCTTATTTTCTTACTTTCTTACTCATTCCTTTACTCCAAATCAATACTAGTATTTTCATGGTTACATTTTTGCAACATTTTTCTCCTAATTGCTTGTAGGGCTAGGATTCATAAATTGTCAATATTAATCGTTATCCAATAATTTCAAACTGAGTTCTACATCCTTTGCCAGAGAAAGGCTTGTAATTTTCTGTTAAAGGTCGTTCACACGGGACTGCATGTTTGAAGTGGAATGATCGAGCTTTCTGGAAGTAGCTGAGTTATTGAAGGGAACTCAGTCTTGCTAATAACTGAGAGCTAATCTTGGAGGATATTACAAAAGAAGACGCAGTAGCCAAAATATTTATTCATACATCCCTATTTAACAACTGTAAAATACAAAGTGTTGAATATGGCACATGAATAGTGCCTGATTCCAAACTGGAAATGTGCCACCGACTGTTCTGCTATTAACACTCAAACTAGCTTCCACATCAGGATTCGGGCACCTTTTCTTTGCATATGTATGAAGTTCAGTGTCAGTTTGAGGCCTCCAATAAAATGCCTTTCTGAAATTGTGGGGATCTGAATGCAATTGGCACAAAACCATAGAGATGAACAGAATGGAAACAGACCCTTCCGTCCAACTTGTCTATTCTGGCCAGATATCCTAAATTAATGTAGTCCCATTTGCCACCATCTGGCCCATATCTGTCTAAACCCTTTCTGTTCATGCCATCCAGATGCCTTTTAAATGTTGTTATTGTACCCGCCTCCACCACCACCTCTGTCAGCTCATTTTGTAAAAGCATCACCCTCTGTGCAAAAACGTTGCCCCTCAGATTCTTTTTTAATATTTCCCCATTCACTTTAAACCTATGCCCTCTCGTTTTGAACTCCCTTACCCTGGGAAAAAGATATTGGCTATTCACCCTAAACTTGGTTTTATAAACCTCTAGAAGGTCACCCCTTTACTTCTGACACTCCATAGGAAATTCAATCTCTCCTTATTGCTACAACTTTGGCAACATCCTTCTAAATCTTTTCTGAATCCTTTCAAGTTTCACAACATCTTGCCTATAGCAGAGAGACCAGAATTGGATGCAGTGTTCCAAAAGTGGCCGAACAATATCCTGTACAGCCGCAACATGTCCTCCCAACTCCTAGATTCAATACACTAACCAATAATAGCAAGGGTACCAAATGCTGCCTTCATCACCCTGTCTACCTGCAACTCAATGAACTATGAACCTTCACTTCAAGGTCTATTTGGCAACATTCCCCAGGACCTTACCATTAAGTATATAAGTCCTGCCATCAATAGCCTTTCCAAAATGAAGCACTTCACATTTATCTAAATAAAGTTGTCTCGGCCTCTCCTCGACCCATTTGTCTCTCTGATCAAGGTCCAGTTGTACACTGAGGTAACCTTCTTTGCTGTCCACTACACTCCAGTTTTGGTGTCATCTGTAGATCTCCAAATCATTTAAAAAATGAGAAAAACCAATCGACCCAGCACTGATCCTTGCAGGTCACAGCTGGTCCCAGGCCTCCAGTCCAAAAGGCAACCCTCTACCACCATCCTCTGTCTTCTGCCTTCAGGCCATTTTATCTTATCCAGCTGAATTCCATGTGATCCAACCTTGCCAACCAGTCTGCCATATGGAACCTTGTCACACGCCTTTGCTGAGGTCCATACAGGCAACGTCCATTACTCTACTTTCTTCACTCATCTTTGTCAGCACTTCAGAGGTTAATGACACACGATTTCCCACATGCAAAGCCATGTTGATGATTCCTAATCAATCCTTTTTTTTTCAAATACATGTAAATTCTGTCCTTCAGAATCTCCTCCAACAGCTTAACCAGCTATAGTTCCCTAGCTTTTTCAGATCAGCTTTCTTAAATGATGGCACCACGTTAGCCAACCTCCAGTCTTCTGGCATCTCAACCATAGCTATCGATGATATGAGTATCTCCGCAAGAAGCCCAGCAATTACTTTCTTAGCTTCCCACAAAGTTCTGGGCAGTGCCTGATCAGGTCTTGGGGATTTATGCACCTTTGTGCTTTAAGACACCCAGCAACACCACCTCTGTAATATGGACATTTTTTTTGGTATCACTTTTATTTATCAAAGTTCTCTAGCTTCCATATCCTTATTCCACAGTAAACACAGATGTGAAATACTCGTTCAGTATCTCACCCATTTCCTATGGTTCCACACACAGATAGGTAGTCTTGTTTTTTTTAAGAGGGCCTATTCTTTCCCTAGTTACTCTTTTGTCTTTTATGTATTTGTAGAATCTCTTTGGATTCTCCTTAACCCTATTTGTCAAACCTATCTCAGGTCTACTTTTGCCCTCCTTATTTCCCTCAAGTGTACTCCTATGGTCCTGAGACTCTTCTAAGGATTTACTTGATCCCAGCTGTCTGTACCTGACATTTACCTCCTTTTTCTTGACCAAAGCTTCAATTTCTCCAGACATCCAGCATTCCCTAAACCTACCAGCCTTGCCCTTCACACTAACAGGAATGTACTGTCACTGGACTTTCTCATCTTATTTTGAAGGCCTCTCACTTTCCAGCCATCCCTACACTTGTCAGTAGCCACCTCCAATCAGTTTTTGAAAATTCTTGCCTAATACTGTTAGAATTGGCCTTCTTCCAACTTAGAACTTGAATTTTATATCAGGTCTTTCCTTTTCCATAACCATATTTTAAGCTAATAGAATTATGTTCATTGGCTCCACAGTGCTCCCCCACTGACACCTCAGTCACCTGCCCTGCCTTCTTTCCCAAGAGTAGGTCAAGTTTTGCACCTTCTGTAGCACCGGTCGTTCTGCTATAATGTGCGTTTCATCAACAAAAGTTGGCTGTAACACGATTGACGAATCAAGAATGCTGTTTCTAAAGCATCAATTTTTAAATTGTGTGTTCACTATAACATGATTGCATCGCCAACACTTGAAGTGCTGTCTTTATTGCTTGATCTTTCCATAGCATGGGGTCACACAGAGCGCAACCATTACATTATAGAAGAACTACCTGTAGGTACATCTATAAACTGAATAAGAACATTTTCTTGTGCACACTTAACAAATGCCTCTCCATGCAAGCCCTGAACACTTTGGCAGTCCTAGTCTATGTTTGGAAATTTAAAATCCCCTACCATTACAACCCTATTATTGTTACAGATAACTGAGATCTCCTTACAAATTTGTTTCTCAATTTCCCCCTGACTACTGGGTGAGCTATAGTACCATCCCAATAAGGTGTTCATCCCTCTCTTTTTTTTTTCTCTCAGTCCTACCCAAATACCTTCACTGGATGTACTTCCCAGAATATCTTTCCTAAGTACAGCCGTAATGTTATCATAATCAATAATGCCACCCCCCTTCCTCTTTTCCCTTCCCTTTCTCTCCTTCCTGTAGCATTTATACCCTGGGACATTAAGCTGCCAGTATGGTCCATCCCTGAGCCATGTTTCTGTAATAGCTATGATATCCCAATACATGTTCCCAATCATGCCGTGAGTTCATCTACCTTCACTGTCAGGCCTCCTGCATTGAAATAAATGCAGTTTAATTTATCAGACCTGTGTCGTTCTCTGCTTTGTTCTTGCCTGCCCTAACTGTTTGACTTGCTCCTTATCCCAACTGCACCAATCTCAAACTGATCTCCTTTCTCATTATCTCGTTGGGTCCCCCAGCCCACTGCACTTTTAAAGCTTCTGGGTACACTAGCCAATCTCTCCACCGTATTAGTCTCCTTCCAATTCAGGAGTCCTCAATGATCCAGAAATGTGAATCCCTGCACCAGCTCCTCAACCACATTCATCTGCTCTATCCTCCTAATCCTATCCTCATTAACACGTGGCACCAGGAGTAATCCAGATATTTTTACTATCAAGGACATACTTTTCAACCACCTGCCTAATCTCCTGTATTCTATCCTCCAGAACCTCAACCTTTTCTATTCCTGTGTCGTTGGTACCAGTGTGTACAATGAACTTCTGATCGCTCTCCCCTTTCAGAATATTTTGCACCCTCTGTGAGATATCCTTGGCCTTGGCACAAGGAAGGCAACATACCATTCTGAGATTTTGCTATTGGCTGCTGAAACATTGGCTGTGCTTCTGATGAGAATTCACTATCACAATCAATTGCTTGGAATCTGAGTAGTTCTTTGTTGCTGTACAGCCAGCCTCAGTACCAGAAATCAGGCTGTCAGTGCTACATTCACCTGAGAATCTATCAACCCCTACATTTTCCAAAGCAGTGTGCTTGTTTGAGATGGGGGTGGGAAATAGCAGCAGGAGACTGTCTGCCTACCCCTCCTACCTTTTCTAAAGGCAACCTGACTGTATTTGCAGTTTTTCGACCTTCCTGAAACCACCATCCATCACACCTGGCTCCTCTAAATTCCTTGTTGCTTCTAATTGCCACTCCAACCAATCCATGCAATCCGATAGGATTCGCAACCAAACGCACTTACTACAGACATGATCATCAGGAACATTGAAATTCTCTCTCATCTCCTACACCTGAGAATAAGAGCACATCACTCTACTAAAAGCCACCTCTGCACCTTAACAATCTGCAGATCCAGAAAATAGCACAGTCTTACTGCTTTAGAAACACTGTTCTCCGATAACTTAGTACGTAAGTTTTGTACTTAAAAAAATTAATCAAGAGACAGATCTCAATAAAACATATAGTTTATAAAACCTACTCATTATTGTAGTTTTACAAAAAAATTGGTTTTCAGTTCTATAAGAGTTTTTTAAAAAAACACTTAGCTGATTCATGGCTATGAGTAGTTCCAATAATGAGGTCTCTTCCATGGTCCGCTGTGAATTTCACTACTTGTTTGTTGTTCTTGGACCTATCTCTGATTTTCAAGAAGGCTTGTAACTTCACAGGCAGTCAGCTGGTCAATTCACTGCTCATTTTTTCCTGAATTTTGGAGCAGTTCTCTGACCAAGTTCCATGTGGTTTTAGGCTCTCTCTCTTTTCTCCAGTATAAAATGTTTTAATCTTTTATTTTCTAAGTTCCAAAAACAAAGCAACTGCTTATAATATAATAATTCCTCCTCCAAGAAATCAAAGAAATTAGTTGCAACACTCAAAACACCGCCAAACAAGGAGCAGCCCTTACAGCTACAGTTTTATCTTGTTCACCATTTTGACACATGCAAAACTTGCATTATGTAAAATTAGCATAACCATATTCAATCAAATTAGTAATGGAGTCAGTTTCCAAAAAAAGTAAGAATTTAAAAGAAATATCTAAATGTGGAAGCAGGAAAATCAGACCTGCTCCTCCTGGCTTTGTGGTAATTTTGAAGACTGTGCCTAATGGATTCTGGTGTGACAACAGGTGCAGCTTTGACCTCATGGAGCTAGTTGCCTGACTGGTTACTTTTCAGGAGAAAATGAGGACTATAGATGCTGGAGATCAGAGCTGAAAATGTGTTGCTGGAAAAGCGCAGCAGGTCAGGCAGCATCCAAGGAACAGGAGAATCGACGTTTCGGGCATCAGCCCTTCTTCAGGAATTCCTGAAGAAGGGCTGATGCCCGAAACGTCGATTCTCCTGTTCCTTGGATGCTGCCTGACCTGCTGCGCTTTTCCAGCAACACATTTTCAGCTCTGGCTACTTTGCAGCCAGTATACTAATAACTTTTTGATGTCAATCGTCTGGTGATTTAGAGGTAGCAATGTCATTAAATTTCAAGGGATAATCATAAGACTGTCTTGATTCAGATAGAAACAGCCTGGCAAATGTGTGGTGCAAATGTTATTTGCCATATGCCAAGCCTGAATGTTGTCCAGGCTTTGCTGCACTTAGACGTATACTGCTTCAGTATCTGAGGAGTTACAAATGAGGCAGGCAAAAGTGAGGACTGCAGATGCTCGAAACCAGAGTTTAGATCAGAGTGGTGCTGGAAAAGCACAGCAGGTCAGGCAGCATCCGAGGAGCAGGAAACTCGACGTTTCGGCAAAAGGCTTACATCAGGTTTTTGCCCGAAACGTCGATTTTCCTGCTCCTCGGATGCTGCCTGACCTGCTGTGCTTTTCCAGCACCACTCTGATCTAAACCCCGGAGTTAAAAATGATACTGACTATTGTACAATAATCATCAGTGGACATCACCACCTCTAACCATATGATGGAAGGGAAGTCATTGAAGTAACTGAAAGTGATTTAACCTAGGTCACGACCTTAAGGTCTACCAGTAATGTTGTGGGAGCAAGGTGATTGACCTCCAACGAACAATCATCTTGCTTTGTGTTTGGTATCGTTCAAAACAGCAGAGTTTTCTCTCTTTTGTCTTGAGTCCAGTTTTGCTTGGACTCCACGATTTCACACTCAAAACAGAAAGCTGCCTTGATGTCGAGAGCAGATACCCTTACCTCTGAGTTTAGCTTTTATCCATATTCAAACCAAGGGTATAATATGACAGGAGCTGAGTGGCTGTGATAGAAGCCAAACTGAGCATCATTGTGCAGGTTATGTTTGAGTAAGTGATGCTTGACAACATTGTCATGAGCACGTTCTACTGCTTTGATGACTGAGTGTAAACTAGTGCAATAATTAGTTGGATTATATTTGTTTTCAATTTTTGTGGACAGGACATAACTGAACAATTTTCCACATTGCCAGATATATGGCAGTGTAACTACTGGAACAGCTGGGTTGGCACACAGTTGTTTCTGGAGCTTATTCTTCATCACTATCAGAATGCTGTCAAGGCTGATTACCTTCAATCATTTCTTGATATCCCATTAAGTGAATCACATTTTTTGACAGCTGTCACCTTTGTTGCCAGGCTCAGGTGGAGGCAGAAATAGATCATTCTCTTGGCCTTTCTGTCAGAAGACGTTTGAAAATGAATCTGAATCATGTTTTACATTAGTGTATTGAGTTCCCCCATCATTGAGAGTAGGTATACTTTTGGAGCCGCCTCCTCCAGTGAACTACTTAATTGTCCATCACCATTCATGACTAGTGCAGAGCTTAAATCTGGCCCGTTGATTGTGGGAAGCAGTCCTGTTAAATTTCTTTAAATTTATTCTACGCAAACCTTCAAGGTCTGTGGGTGGCAGTGACGTCCAGAGAAGTCAATGGTGCCAATGGCATAAGGACATCACCGCTGTGCTCAGATGAACCCTTGGAGTGTCTACCCATGCAACCTAGACTGAACGTTGATGTGCGATCACTTAGCCTTGTCTGTCACGTGCTGCTTCCACTGTTTGATAGGCAAATAGCCCAAGTTGTAGCTTCATTAAATTCCCACCTCCTTTTAAGGCAGGCCCTCCTGTGCTGACATGATGGTAGTGGGGGGATTTGCCAGGCCATGAGTTTATAAATATATCTGCTGCCTTTCTCTTTATAGTTGATAGAGGTTGCATTTTTTTGGAGGTGCTGTTAAATAAAAATTGTTTGAATTGCTTCACTGTGCCAGTATAGAGAATAAGTGTTTAAGATGGTGGTTGCACTGCCAATCATGCTCAGCTGGGTTGGCAGTAAAAGCAACATTTTGCAATTGCTGGGGATCTGAAATACAAACCGAAATTGCTGGAGAAAGTCAACAGGTCTAGCATATCTGTGGGAGAGAAACAGTTAATGCAAACCATTAACACTCTTGCTCTCTGCACAGATGCTGCCAGACCTGCTAAGTTTCTGCAGCATTTTCTGTTTGAAAACTGAGTCAATTTTTATGCCCCTTGGATCTAATTCTATCTCTAATTTCTATTAGCCATGGTCAGGTAACCTTTCCAGTTTTATTTTTGTGGCAGACAGGAATGAACAATTGTTACAGTTTCTCTATGCGCTCTTTAAAAATTAACTATTGCCTAACCACACTCATCCCTTTAGTTACCCAATTTGTAAAAGCCAGCCAACTCCTCAACTCATCATGGTTTCCTTTGTTTAAATGCAGGACCCCTAATTTCAGTTTCAATTATGTTACTCTCCATCTTAATGAAGACTTCTATCATATTATGGTTACATATTCCCAAGGGATCTTGCATAGCTAGATTGCCAATTATTCCTTTCTCGTTACATAATTCCCAGTATATGACTTGTTCTCTAGTTAGTCCCTCAATATATTGATTAGAAAATCATCTAGTATGCACTCCAGGAATTCCTCCTGTCCATCTCTGTTACTGATTTGATTTGCCTGATTTATATGTAGATTAAGGCTACAGCTGTACCTTTATTCCTTATGCATCTAATTCCCTATTTAATGCCTTCCCCAATTTTATCACTACATTTTGGAGTGGTCCATTATTGTTTTCTGCCCTGTTTCCTCTGGGTTAGTGCTGTGCTCCTAACATGCCAGAGGCAACAGGTAGGATCCAAGCTGCTTTTGGGATTGTCTTGTATGCCAGTGTGAGGTCAGTGAATGGGTGATGTCACTGCTGATCTGGTGGCACAGCACAAGATTAAATACCAAATGTGGACTTAAAACAAAAAGATAGTGCATACAAAAGGATCAAACGTAGAAACAGAAAATGTGGGAGATAGAATTAATGATATAAAAGCAACTGGAAATAGCTTCAGACTACCAAGTGGGGAAGATCCACTCCACAATGTTACTGGTTCAGTCTTTTTATTTAAACCTTTAAGAAGAAGAAAGGGTTCCGCCTCTCCTTTCTTAATTGAAAAGGCAGTCTATTTAACTAGACAGCAAGCCTTCCCTCTGATCACTAATGAAACAATTCAAGGAAAATCACTTTTGGGGAACTGATTCCCACAAGGACAGACTATTGATTCTCATTGGTCATTAAGACTATTAAACCAGGGGGCATTTCCTCCCGCAAGTCAGAATCGTGACTTTGCTCTGCATATTCTCCAGTGTGAAAGAATGAATCATTTGTTGCTTAATGATCAGAAATTGTTCTTACTGCTGCTTTTTCTTTCTTCCTTCCTCTTTTTCAACTGTGAACATTCTTGCCTTTTTGTTCCATTACTTTCTCCCAAAGAAACTAATTTAACTAATGAATAGTGTTTCTTAATAAAGTTTTGATGTTTATTATGGTGCATAATAGCTAATATTTTTGTTTTTCAGCTTGCTCCTACAAAAAACAGTTCTATAATTAGGTCGATGCAGCTAATCAAAAACCCTGTAAAGACTTGTGATAAAGTTTATGCCCTAATTCAGAGTCTGACATCCCAAATTAGACAGAGGATGGAAGATCCCAAATCAGCTGGTAAGATATTTCTGTTATACTTTGACAATGGAATGGATGCTAAAAGAGAACTTGTCAAAATGTCAAAGTAAAAGAGCAGAAAATCAAAGGGACAAGGAAAACAAATTGACAGGGAGAGAAGAATGAAATAAAAGTATTCTACAATATCAAAAATCTTCAGTATTGTATGACTGGTTGGATTCAATACAGACTTTTGGGCACGTGGCGTTATGGTAAAAAGCCGAATGTATTATAAAGATTAAAAGGAAACAAACAGAGATCGGCACAAGATTAAAAAGTGTTCTGTAAGAATCTGAGTTGGCACTGCTGCTTTCCATTCATTATAGAAATGATTTAGACGAAGAACAAGTAATTAATATCAAAATTTGCAGATACCAAGCTGAAAAATGAATTTTGGAGTATAGATAGCAACTAGAATGCAATATAATACAAAAAGACGTTAAAAACTTGCAGATTCAGTGTTTGGCTAAATGGGAGAAGAACGTTTTGATGTGTTTTGGTCGAAAAATTAATGTTTTGGACATGTGGCAGAAAACTGATTAAATCCATTTTCCCATAACAACTGTTTTGTGATCACTCCGCTTTTAAGCGGAAAGTGTGTGTGTGTAAACAATTGGAATAACCAGCAGCAAGTTTCTTCTCACTATAAATTGGGAAAATAGTGTCATTTATTTATGCAATCATCACACAATTTAACGTCATAATTCACCCTGTTACGGACACCAATATACTCAAAGAATACAGTTGAAGACAAGTGCAGAATGTCAGTTAACTCAGTTAGCTACATGGCTAGTGTGTGAATCAGGTTAACAGCAAGAGATTGAAACCCTTTGGGTTCTTGTGGAGCTGTGGTTATGTTCCTGCCTCTGGGTTGTAAGATCCAGGTTCAAGTACTACCTGTCAGAGTTGTCATAACATGTCCAAACAGGTTGCTTTTTAAAAGATTACAAGAAGAAAGGTTGGTTCATAATTAACTGGAAAACACACACTGTAGGCCAGATGAAGAACTTGTGTTAATTCCCGAAGTATAGTATCGATGACTTCAACTGAAGTCAGATGCTAAAGTCGTTTTGGGATTCTTTCAAAATGGTGGAAAAGATGGTCATGAAGTTAGACATTTCATCACCAGGAGGTCAGCTTGTTGTATTGGAATCAAAATGGAACAGGCTTGGTAACCCTGTGACTTTATTTGTTATCTGTGTTGCTGCCTTTTCATATGTGGCCCCTCTTACTTTCTGCAGTCAGCATTTAAGGAATAAACATAGCTGCCTCACTAAGTGACTCCTCAACTTTATTTTTCCAATATAGTAATGGTCTTGGTTGATTTAGCCACATCCTGCTTTATTCATTTAAGACTCACATCTTGAGGGGGTTACAATAATCAACTCCTTTGTTTTAAACAAAACCCTTCAGTTCAGGAATGTCTTCTATGGAGTTAGCATGTGTGATCAACAGCTCTGTCTGGAATTTATCATTTTGTCCTTGAGGGGCAATTTTTGGGATACACACGTGAAGTCATCTGACCTTCAACCATCTTTGCATCTTTTATTTAAAAAGTGGACAGTTTCAAAGACTAACGTTGAATTAGTTTGTATTTTTAAAGCTAGGTGTATGGAATATCTAAAAAAGTAAAATGCTGGAGGATGTCAGGAGGTCTGGCAGCATTTCGACTGAGAAAGAGTGAACATGATTAAAACTGTTAAAACACAGGAGACCATTTGCAGACCTGCTCCTCAAATGAGCATCATTACCTAGTGCCAGTCTCCTGTTTTCTTCTATATCTTTTCACACTATATCCAAATAATCATTCAGCCCCTCTAGATTGCCTCAACTAAGCCTGCTTCACTACATTTGCAGGCAGTGCCTCCATAACCTAATTACTTGCCACATGAAATGGTTTTCCCTTACTACTTTTGCATATCACTTCAATTACATGCCCTCTCATTCTTGTTCCTTTCACAAGTGGATACCGCTTTTCCCTATCTACTTCCAGCCAGCCCGTTCAAGATTTTGAAAACTTCTATCAAATCGAAACTTGAACATAGGAGGTTTAACCCATACGTTTGCAGATGACATGAGAATTGGTCATATATTAAATATCAAGGAGGAAAGCCTTAGACTACAGAATACTGTAACTAGGCTGGTCAGATGGATAGGAAAATGGCAAAAGAAAGTTAATCAAATGAAAAATATGGTGTGATGTTCTTTGGGAGGACTAACAAGGCAATAGGATACATGAGTTGTGGGCCCTAGAAATTTCCAAGGATTAGAGGAATTTTGATCTGCTTGCCCTTAAGGCAAAATGTCAGGTGTATAAGAGGGTTAAGAAGATATATATGATCCCTCCTTTGATTAATCAAGGTATTGATTACAAGAGTAAGAATGTTGCGATGCAGCTGATAAGATATTATTTAGGCCATAGCTGCAGTACTGTGTGCGGTTCTGGTCACCACACTGAAGGAATAATTTGATTGAACTTGAGAAGGTGCAGAGCAGGTATATCAGGTTGTTGCCTGGACTGGAATGTTTCAGCTATTAAGAGATCTAAAAAGGCTGATACTGCTTTCAATAAAACAGGGAATACTGAGGGGGACCTGATTGAGATGTACACAATTATGGGACATAAACAGGATAGATAGAATCTTTTCTCTCAGAGGCATCAATAACTAAAGGGCATAGATTTTAGCTAAAGGTGGAGAGGTTTAGGGGGTGATTTAAGGACTCCTTGCCCTGAGAGTGGCAGGTATCTGGAACTCACTGCCCAAAAGGGTAGTAGAGGTATGAACCATTTAAGTACGATTTAGATAGTCACCTTGAAGCTCCATTGAATACAAGGTTACAGGCCTTGTGCTGGAAACTGAGACTAGAGCAGAAATGTGTCTGATTACTGGCACGAGAATTTGGAACAGAATTCAAACTCTGGCACTCTGAACGCTTCACTTGGGACTTTTTATATCAACTGAGTTCTGGGAGAAGCTCATTGTAATTAAAAAGAGGTTGTAGCTTCTGTATCAAAGGTAAATGGAAACGCAAGAAAGTATCCCAATCCCAGCAGCTCATCCAAAAATTCAGTTGTCTGTGCTATCCTGTTTTATTTGCAGCAGAACCTTGAACACAAATTGTCTTAACAGTTACCTACATACCCTGTAAGCCCCTTTCAAACATCTCAGAGGATGAACAACAACATATTTGTGAATTAAATAGAGTCAGTAATGTATCTCAATTTGCCGACAGTACTAAAGTTGGTGAGATTGCAAGCTGTGAGGAGGCCACAAAGTTGTAAAGCGATACAGTAGATGGGTATAGTTGAATGTGCAATATAGGGGAGTGTTAGATTCTACGCCTTGGTAAGAAGATTAGAAAATAAGTACTTTCTTTTAAATCCTGAAATTAACACCTATTCAGAGGGACTAGGCATAATCTTACAAGGAAAATAAAGTTTGCATTCCATAAACCACATGAAGTAGAATCAGAAGTACGTCAGAATGAGGAAGGTCAATGGCTAAAACCTAGAGCCTCTGTCTTAGATTTTTCACTTGTCTTGGTCATTTTGATCCAGCATGTTCCTTACAAAGTTAACTTTTTAAAAAATCTAAGATAAAGTTTTTGACTCAAGTAAAATGTTTTCTATGTGTGTATATATAGATATTCAACTTTACCATAGTGAATCGCTTGAGTTGATGTTGCGAAGATGGGCTAAATTAGAAAAGGATGTCAAATTGAAGAATGGGCGTTATGATATCAGCAAAATTCCTGATATCTATGACTGCATAAAATATGATGTTCAACACAACAGTTCCCTACAACTGGAGAACACAATGGAACTGTACCAGTTATCAAAGTCTTTGGCTGACATTGTGATACCTCAGGTAATGAACCTAAATGGAAACTAACTTGGCTACTTTTATTTCTCTGAGGAAGATGCATTATTGATTGTTTTCACCTTTATACTTTTTTAACTCTTTTTCTCCGATGGGCCATTCGTCAGATCTTGCCTTGTGACTTCTCATATCTAGACAACTGAATATTATTGAAGTAATTAATTGGTGTTTTAGAATGTACTGAGGATGTGAAAAAGTGTTATACAAATGAATTTTTTTTAGTTAGTATTTATAGTTGTTTGTAGAAGCTACTTATATTATTTGCTTCTCATTTTCTTAAGTGCTCTTTAAAATACAGAGCAGAAAGGAAAAGTAATTTATGCAACACTCAAAAGCAAACTCAAAGCTTAATACTAATTAATTTGAGTATTGCTCAAAAAAGATATGCTGTCAAAGTTTTTTCTTGCAATCATCAGGGCAGATACAATAATACTATACTTCAAAGGAAGCAGCAATTTGTATTGCATGAGAAAATGTTGCTGCTGTTGAGGCATTACAGTGAAGAATGTATCAGGGCTATGATTCAATTCTTGGTTTTTTCAAAAAAAAAAATTTTTCTTGCATTTGCTGAATTTTGTTTTGTTTAGGAATATGGCATCACCAAGGCTGAGAAGATGGATATTGCCAAAGCATATTGTACTCCTTTGATAAGGAAAATTCGTTCTGACTTGCAAAGAACTCAGGATGATGATACTGTTAACAAGCTCCATCCACTGTAAGGGTTTCTGTATAGTTAATCATTTTCTAAGGAGTTTGAACAATAGTAAGTTTTGTATTTTCAAATCCTATTCAGATGTCCAATAACCTGCAGTATTGCTTGGATTGATGACTCCACAGAAGCACACAACACTCAAGGTTGTTTTTGATCACTTTGTTAATATACTGGTCACATAATTGAGGGATTGATTTAAAGAATTGTCCAAATGAGCAAAGGCTGCTTTGTGTCCAACTTAATTTCAGAAGGCTAGAAAATTCGTTTTAATCTTGGAATAGAAGTATTTACTTGTGTTCGGGGCTAACTATTAACAATTTATATTAATAAATTAGATGATGAAATAAGAAGAAAAGTATCTTAAGTTTGCTGACAAAACAAGGGAAGGTAGGAATCAAGTTGTGAGGAAGGTACAAGGAGATTGCGAAATGACATAGACTCGCATTTTCTAAGGAGTGCCATTGTCAACACATTTAATTGCGCAAATCATGCCCATAAATTTATACCTTAGGATTTATGGAAAGATAGCCTGCACCTATAAAGAGAAAAGGGAAATGGACAATTTGCATTGAAACAAGATTAAGTCAGCAGATCAGTTAACTCCCATGTCTGACATTGTTCATGAAGCAGTATAACGTCTGTATATTAAACTGCTTGTCTGGACAGGACATGAAAATGCAAATATCCTTTTGGGACACTGCAGTGAAAAAAACATAAAATTGAAAAACTTCTTATGAATTCGAATGATTGTTATTGTCCACATATCTGCAGAAATTAAGTCCCAACGATCCTTAGGTCCAAAATGGAATTTCAAATAGTGATATCAAAATATGCAGAATCAGCAAACAATTAGGAAGGTAAACAATATATTGGCCTTTATTGCAAGAGGGTGTTAAGTGCTGAAGTAAAGAAGCCTCGCAGTCAATGCATAGAGCCTTCGTGAGACCATGCCTGGACTATTGTGAACAGTCTTTTTTGATCTCTACAGACAAGAAAGCATGTCCTTGCTTTAGAGGGAGTGCAGCCAAGGTTTGTCAGACTTGGAATGATGGATTGTTAAATTGGAGAGATGTTGCATACTAGGCCTGTATTCTCTAACGTTTAGGTGTACGAGGAGTGATCTTGTTGAAATATCCTAGTTTGACTGGATAGATGCAAGAATGTGTTTCCCTAGTTGGTTAGAAGGGTGTTAGGATCAGGGAACATAGTCTTAGAATAAGAAGTTGGTCATTTAAGACTGATGAAGAACTCTGTACCCCAGAAGGCATTCAATTAGCCTGGATATTCAAGGCAGAAAGCATTAGATTCCTGGATATTAAAGGTATTAAGGGATATGGGGCAATGCACAGAAAATGACAGACAGAGAATAACCATGATCAAGTTGAATATTGGAACAGGCTCGAAGGGCCAAATTGTCTACTCCTATGTTTGATATTTAGTGACTGTTATTGTCCAAATGACAAAAAAAAGGCATGTTCCAGCCAAGGAATCTGCAGGACCAATATCTGACGATTGAATGGAATTGGCTAGAAGAGTATAAAGTTGTGTTAAAGGTTGTCTCCAGGTACATGACCTGTTTCTGATGCCTCAAAGGAGTCATGATGTGGAAGTGATGTTCGACTGGGGTGGACAAGGTCAGAAGTCACACGACACCAGGTTATGGTCCAACAGGTTTATTTGAAATCACAAGCTATCAGAGCACTGCTAAGTGAAGAGAACCTTACACTGTCTGACACTTTTGATCACCTGCAGAGACTTGTTATTCAGCCCGTCTACACTCCACTCACACCCCTTGTATGATCTTTTGATCTCTCTGCCTATAAATTCTGTGCCTGTGTGTTTCTCTTCACTTCACCTGACAAAGGAGCAGTACTCCAAAAGCTTGTGATTTCAAATAAACCTGTTGGGCTATAACCTGGTGTCATGTGACTTCTGACCTCAAAGGGCCAACTTGAAAAGCACAATGTGCTTTGATTGTTTATCTTTCACTAACCCGAATGGTTGGAATGATCATTGAGCTTAGCCAAGGGTGGGGTTTACCTTTACCTTCTATCATTCGGCAAATGATGGAAGACTCGGGAAAACTATTAAACTATTGCTTATTTTCACGCATATATAAGGAGAGCTAGTTTTATCACTGTGAAGTTTAAAATCATCTCTGCTGTTTGTAGATGCCTTCCAATTTTAAATAAAACATGACAGTATTGTGTATTATAATTTCCACATCCCTATTTTCTCACATTTTACTCAGACATTGTCTGTGTTTCACTCGAGGCCAGCACTATATTGCTGATAATATGCCTCCTGTCTCGATCCGTTGGACAATGAATGCTGATCCTATTGTAATATATAATATCATAAAGGGATTTGTACAATGGTTACTGAAAGAACACTTCCCCTTATAAAGGAGACCAGAGGGTACGACTTAAAATAGGGGTCTCCCACCAAAGATGGAGACGAGAGAATTTGGCTTTCTGAAAGTCAGGGAGCCTTTGGAACTCTCTCCAATGTTCTCCGGGAAATGTCATTAAATATCTTTTGAGACAAGTAGATAAAGTTTTGACTAGCAGAGGAGTCGCTGATTATTAGGGTTAGGCGCAAATATGGAGACAAGACCACAGTTTGATCATGTGGAGGTGCCAGTGTTTGACTGGGGTGGACAAGGTCAAAAGTCAGACAACACCAGATTATAGTCCAAAAGGTTTATTTGAAATCACAAGCTTTCGGAGCTTTGCCCCTTCATCGGGTGAAGTCCACTTCACCTGACAAAGGGGCAACACTCTGAAAGCTTGTGATTTCAAATAAACTTGTTGCGTGTTGCATTATAAACTGCTGTCGCCTGATATCTGGCAATTTGATTAGCCATAATCTTATTGAATGGCACAGCAATCGTGAAGAGCTGAATGGTTTCTTCGTGCTTCTAATTGATATTTTGTAGGTACAACTGTAAAAAAAGGAAGCCAGAGATTCTTTTTGTTTTTTACATAATTCTGGAATAACGAAACTGTTTTAGCAGAGGAGTGCACAGTCCAGCAGCATTTCATCTTCAACTCAATCTGATGATTGGTTAACGCAGTTGTGCACTAGGTACACCCACATCTACTTCCTTTGGATTTGAGACAAAGATGAGGGCAGAATCAATAAAATTATCAGGTTAGGAAATGATACTGGCTATAAATTCTGATCCAAGAATTTGCTTCTGATGAGTATAATCTAAAAGTAAAAGTAACTCTAACCTAAACAGTATTTTGTAATTTTATTACTATTTTATATCTGGTTTTCCAGATACTCGAGAGGAGTCTTATCCCCAGAGCGGCATGTCCGTACCAGGTTGTACTTTACAAGTGAGAGCCATGTACACTCTCTTCTCTCTATATTGCGCTATGGGGCCTTATGCAACGTGAGTATTGGCAATGCTGGCATGTAACTAAAGATTTGTATCTAATCATGTTAGGTACTTCTACATTGATTAAGGAATGTAACAGCAGTTTGCATCTATATCAAGCTTTACATTCAGAATTAGTATTTACATCAGTAATTAGGCAAATATTGGATCCAAGCCAAAGAGAACAGATGACAACATGTTTGGTCAGAGCAGTGATCTTTATGGAACTACTTCAGAAAGAATACTAAGAATTTGAAGGGGATTTCCAGAGTATAGCTTCCAGAAAGCTGAAGTGGGCAATGAGATGAATAAAACAATCCTGAGAGTGATTGCAGAAATCCTTTTTTATCTTTTGCAGTTGTGGCTGTCTTTTTTTGAATGTGTTAAATAGTTAAAATATTTAAATTTAATCCTGAAATCTGGATTGATTTGTTGAACAGTGGCATAGCCTCCCTTGAGTTATTTTTGGCAATCAATCTGCTAAGAGTTTTTTTTAAACAAGATATTTATGATAGGAATATTGATTGGAAAAATCACCAATTCTGAATTGCCTCTTAATCAATTCAGAGATGTATTTCACGTCATAATTTGTTAAGCACAAGCACTCAGTGTAGCAAATATTTTTATTCATATGTAAAACAGCCCCTTCAAGTGGTAATGAACAAACCTTATGATGCTTTTCAAAGTTAGGATTTTGTACATTTCATGGTGGCCTGTGGAACAGCAGGGCTAGAATATTGGCACAGTCTTCACAGTTCCCTGCATGTGGTGAAGGAAGCTGTTCAGTCAGGCTGAGCCACCCATTTCTGTCACTGCCAGCATTTTATCCACGGTGTGGAAGAGAATATGGGAAGTGGATCAAGAGGAAACATGCATGAAATGACCGCTTTAGACACTTGGTCATCAAAAGTACAACCAATGCCCCGCGACCTGACTCCTAACCCTGAACCTGGTTCAGTTCAGACTCCTCAGAAAAACATAAATTTGGTGTTGCCTAAAATTGAAAACTTAAAGCAGTTGACCATTTTCTTATAAATCAGTTTTTTCAAATCTCACGAAACTATTAATCATAGCCATTTCATCTTTCTCTATCCTGATAAAAGGTCAACACAACCTGTAAACTTTAACTTTGCTTTTCTGCGCAGATGTTGTGTGGCCTACTGAGTGCATCCCACATTTCCTGATTTTATTTATGATCCACTCTTTGCCCTCCAGCAATAAAGGAATTATTGAGGAAAGTAATGCAAACAGTAAATGGTGGTCTCTATTGGGAGGGGGTTATTGCAGAAAACTCAAATATTGGTTTTTCTGACTGCCAAAGTTTTACCTCGGGGAATTTCACTTTGTTTTGCTTTCTCTCTCATTTCCTTGTCAAAAAATATCCAGCTGATTAACAGTCATGACTGCCTGTCAGATAGGAGAAATCATAGTACAATGCTGCAGACAAGTAGCAGGTAATTTTAGTGGTATTGGTGGATGAAGCATTGAAGTAAGTGACTTCACAAAGTTAATTTGTTTGACTTGCGGGAACTGCATCTCCTTCTGATGCTGTAAAGGCATGATGAATCCTAATGTTTTCACTTCCCTTTGCCTTCTCGGTTTGCACAGGCAGGGAAATCTGGCTGATATTAATGATAATCAAGTTAAAATTGAGACATGGATTCTCTTTAATAGGTTTCATTAAATAATTTTCCTTCTAAGAGCAGATTGATTATCTGCCCTAGGTTGAATTTGTTTTCATTTTTTAATTTGCCTTGTATCATCCTCAAACCGTGTATTTTGAGCTTAGTATTGAGTTTTGAAGAATAATGTTTCAGCCTTTTCAATTTTCGCATCCATTTGTAAAGCAATGCAAAGGATCAACAGCAGTAACCTATGTTTGATTTTATTATTTCACGCTAAGCTTGATCATTTGAAATCATTAAATATTTTGATATTTTTGCACCACCTTCAACAAAAACATTCTTCAAAGTATACTACTTGCTACCCATCCTGGAACTTCAAGACCAATAGACCTCATGATATTTCTAGTTGGTATCCCAAACCTATTATGTTTGCCCTTTCATTGATTTTAGCCGTCTTTGTTACTCGGGATAATTTTTTTTGCTAAATAATTTTATTTCCTCTCATTTTATTCTGATTCGTCATCAGAGATAAGAGTAAACCACTGCATAATAATTAACTTTGTCTTTTTCTTTATCTGTTTTCTCAGGTGTTGTCACTTTAATTATATGGGTCAGGAATGTGTCAGTGATTAACAACTTAGAAACAAATAATAGCACTTTCATTTACATTGTACTTCATTTCAGAATGCTTCCCACAATAGTTTTAAATACAGTGTGTCATGTGACAATTAAATGAGAGATTGTATTTCTTTTTGTTTTAATTTTCTTTTGTATATTGACTGTAAAGGTATCTACTTAGTGAGGATAACCCAGTGGACATTTACAGTTGACTGCAGATTAATTCTAGAGTTAGGCCATAGCCTACGGCTGCATTCTTCATTTTAAAAGGAAAGCTTCTCAAAGTGACAATTATGCAGTAATACTGTGTTCCAAGTAACACAATTTATTAAACAACATCCTAGTCTCTATCTGACTGACTGACTGACTGTCTTTCCCATTTCTGCTGATCAATGGTGATGGGAGGCTACGTTTCTCTGAAAACCAATGAGATATCATTGATCAGGCTTGAGAGAGCAGCGGATGATGAGATGCTGATTAACCTCACTAATCTACAACCCATATTATTTAGGATTATCATGTTGTAGAGTCACAGAATTGTGGTTCAAACATCCTCTTAAATGATACTTATTGTTTGCTGTACAAAAATTATGTTGTTGGAATGAACAAAATTGTAGAATCTCGTGAATATCTAAAATTGTTTTAACAGTGATATGATTTTATACTACTTTGCAGGAAGTCAAAGATGAGCAGTGGAAAAGGGCAATGGGTTATCTGAACTATACCAGTGAGCTGAATTACATGACACAGATTGTTATCATGTTATATGAAGACCCAAATAAGGTATTATGCTTTTTTTCTCTTCTGCTTTATTACTTCCAGTGCTATGCCATATTACATGCAAATAAATTTAGTTAAATTAACTTGGCTTTTGAGTTCAAATTTGAAATTAGCTAAGACTATTCCGGATACCTTCCAGTTGGTAGGAAGGAGGAGTATTGATTTTTTTTTAAGTTTTGCTGAAAAAAACCTTGAAGATCACAAAGAACTGTCAAGCTACCTTGTTACAAAGGTTTCTGACTCTGACAAGCAGGAGAGTAAAATTTGAGACGTTTAGTGCAGTAATTATGAAACTGACAAGTGCTTATACACAAAGTTCTTACCTAACTAGTTTGATATTTCATGGGCCATTTAATCCCAGAGTTATTGTGTGGAGCCCCATATCAGGTGATGATTTAATTATTCAAAGTTTCTTTCTGGATAGCTCTGTATGCAGTCCTGCCACAGCTAATTAAGAATGGCTGTGGACAACTAACAGGAGCTGAAGGCTCCCACACATATCCTCATTCTCAACAGTGAAGAATGTCAGTGCAAAATAATAGCCTGAAGAATTTGCGTCTCCTTCAGCCACAGGTGTGAAGTGTATGATCCATCTTGGCTATCTCATCAGATGCCCAGCATCACATATGCCAGTCTTCAACCAGTTATGTCACACCCTCTGATATCAGGAAAAAGGTCTTACACTGGATCCTGCAAAAGCTATGGATTCTGACAACATTCAGGCAACAATACCGAAGAATTGTGCACGAGAACCAGCCAATCTGTTCCAGTACAGCTACAACACTGGTATCTATCCAACAATGTTGCAGAATTCCCAGTATATTATGTACACAAAAACAGAACAAATCCAACTCTACCAATTATTGATCCATCATCAGAGCAATAGAAAGAGTTGCCAACAATGCTATCAAGTAGCACTTGCAAATAAGTAACTTGCTCATTGGTGTCAGTTTTGGTTTAGCAAGGGCCACTCATCCACTGATCTCAATACAAACTTAGTTTAAACATGAACAAAGGTGTTGAACTCCAGGGATGAGGTAAGACTGATAGATCTTGATATCAAGATAGCCTTTGACTAAGTGCGGCATCAAGAAGATCTAGCAAAACTGAGTTAATGCGAATCAGGGAAAACTCTGTTGGTTGGAGTCACTCCTAGCTCCAGAAGAAGGAGCTTGTGGTTATTGATGGTCAATCAGCTCTGTTGGACTTCCTCAGAATAGTGTCTTCGGCTTTAGCACTTCCTGCTTTGTTACTGGTCTTCTCTCCAACATAAGGCCAGAAGCAGGTTGTTCACAAATGAATGTACAATGTTTAGCATCATCTGGGGCACTTCAGTTTGAAGCAGTCTGTGTGTATGTCAATCAAGATCTGGTTGATAACTGGAAAGTAACATTAAAACCACATAAGTGCCAGTGAATGGCCATCTCCCACAAGACAGAATGCAACCAGAGACTGAACTGGACCAGTTGTAAAAGTACTAAAGAAGCAGGTCTGAAGTTAGGAGTCCTGTAGCAAGTAACATATATCGTCCTCATTGCCTGTTCACTGTTTCCAAGTCTGGAGTGAGATGGAATAATCTCTACATGCCTGATTGAAGGCAACTCCAACAAAACTCAAGCTTGATACCATCCAGGACAAAGCAGCCCATTTGATTGCACGCATCCAATATCTTCAACATTCACTCCATCACTACCAATGCACAGGGGCAGCAGTATGTCATTCGAAAGGCACTGTGGTAACTCACCAATGATGCTCGAAAAACACTTTCCAAACCCAGATCTCTGCCACAAAGGCAACAGTTGCGTGGGTGCAACATCATCAGCCCTCCAATGCAGACACCATCCTGACTTGAGATTTGTGACGAAGCTGTAAGAGTAGTACTATAAGGCTTTAAGAGGTGTATGTTATCTTTTTTATTTATGAACAGAGGTTGCAGCAGAGGTACGTGCAGTCTCCTTCAAGCCAACGAAGTAAACAGCTTGTGAGGCCTTGGAAATTTATTTTCAAAAGATAGAATAATAGAAGCAGCCTGAATGGGTGGGTTCACTGTCCCACAAAACCAGGATTTTAGTTTTAGCTTTCAGTAACCATTGGGGTTGTGAAAGCTGCTATATTGCTCGCTGTTTTTGCTACATATAAAAGCTTGGGTTCTATTCCTACTGCTAGAATTGCATGCAAGACAAACTAGTTTAGTGAGTTTGCCTTTGGCAAGGGTGCTTATGGGATGTTAAGGAGTAGCATTTATTTTGTTAAGTATTTTTATAGTTACAATTAAACTCCTTCTTTCCTGTACTTTTATTTTTTCTGTGTTTCAAATATAGTGTATAAATCGTGTTTTGCTTCAAGCCTGAGTTTGACAAACTGAATTACATCCAGACCGTTACACCTGGCATTTGTTTTTGCCTGGACCCTAATTTCTTATTCTATCTCCTTTATATATAGAGAGTGTATTCAGTCTGGACTATATTAAAAAAATCATATCACTCTTTCTTCACTAATGCTGATTAAGTCCTGAGGTTCCCATTCTAAAAGCAATGTGGATGTCCCTATATCCCAAGGACTGCAGTGGTTCAAAAGGCAGTTCAACTTTTAATTGGATTAGTCGGGGATTGACAATAGCTGGCTGAGCCAGAAATACTTGTACCTTATGAACAAATTTTTTAAAAAATGCTTTATTTATTGATAACCTGCAGGAGATTCAACATTGAAACTGCAAATGATTGCCAGGAGAAGATGGTTAGATTCTTTCTTATTGGAGATGCTCATTCCCTGATACTTGTGTACCATGAAAGTTAGTTATCACTTCATTCAAACCTGTGCATATGAACAGACTGCTTTGGTACTTGAGAGTGGCGAAGGCACGGAACATTATGCAGCTGTTAGCAAACATCTCACCTCTGATAACGGATAGAAGGATGATCACTGCTAAAGCAGTTGAAGATGGTGGCGTCCACAATGCTACCTTAAGGAACTCATGCAGTAATGTTTTAGAGTTAAGGTGATTGACCAACAATCACAACTGTCACCCTTATGTTACTTATGACTACAGTCTGTGGAGAGATCTCTTGATTCCCATTTCCTCCAGTTTTGCTAGGGCTCCTCGCTCTCTTACTCAGTTAAATGCTGCCTTGCAGAATCCAAACTGAATATCATTGATCAGGTTATTGCCAAACAGTTGCCAATTGATAGTGCTGTCAACACCCTCTTCTGTCACCTGAAAATTGAAAGTATGTTATTTAGGCTGGTAGACAACAAAATGCGAAAGAAATTCAACAGGTCTGACTGCATCTGTAAAGAATAACCGAATTAACTTTTCAAGTCAAGAACTGACGATGGGTCATTGGACTAGGAATGTTAACTTTCTTTTCTGTACTGAAGCTGCCAGATGTGCTGAGTTTCTAAAGCATTTTCCATTTTTGTTTCAGATTTCCAGCATGTACAGTTCTTTGTTTTAGTTTAGCGGCCTTGTATTTGATTGAGTTTGATTTGCTCTTTTCCAGCACAGTATACTGAGGCAATTTTCCACATTGCTGAGCAGACTATATCATTTCAGCTGTACTGTTTAAATTACACGAATTCTGATATACATTTTTAAGGTTGAGAGCTTGTCCCAGTACAACAAGAGACAAACGATACTTGGTCGCAAGGGTTCTCCCAGTATAGTGTTTGAGCAGTTCATTCATACGATTCAAAAAAGCTCACTGAATAACTGGTTTGTCTTCAATTAGATCTTTCCACTTTATTCTCAGATCCCAACTTCCTTTTAGAGAGATATGGGCCGAATGCTACTAAATGGGACTAGATTAGGTTAGGAAATCTGGTCGGCATAGAGGAGTTGGACCGAAGGGTCTGTTTCTGTGCTGTTCATCTCTGTGACTCCAATTTCACCTCTTCTCTGTTAGATCTTTCATATGACACTCTCTCATTGACAAGCTACTCTAAAAGTTAAGCAGCTTACATTTTACACTGTCCCATGATCGCCTTTTGCTTATCTTCAGTACAGTTACTAGAATGTTGTTAGTGTCCCTACCCTTTGCAGTAGCCAATGCCTTCACAACCACGAATCAAATTTGCTATCGGGGAATTCAAGAGGAAGCCAAAGTGGATCAGGCACTCTGTACCTAATGATGGATCATGGCATTGAGAAGAAAGGCAGTGTTTCTGCAAGCTTGTCCCTGTCCTTGCTTCTTAACACCAGTGCACCTCTCTGCAGAAGCTTCCTGCCCATAAACCTAATTCGCAACATATACTTGTGCCCAAGTGTCTTACATCCAGGAATCCAGCAACGGTCCCTGGTGAAATATTTAGAACATTACTGACAGCGACCTCTACTTCCAACGTTGCTGTCAGCAACAGAAAGCTTCTGGCTTCTGACTAGCTAGCAACTTGGATTTTCTATCTCGATGGTCCACAATCCCAGAGAAGGCCCAGCACTCTCGTCAGTTAAGTGCCTGACTTGCGTTGATTGGTGAAGGTAGACTTGAGGTCGACAGTAGTGTGAGACAGCATGGAGACCTGTTTATGAACTTTATTTTTATACCACCTCATACTCGCATTCATTTTTAGGATAAAGCAATCTCACATGATCCTCTCTCCATTTGCTTTTTGGGAAATCCGTTTCTGGTTCTACATTCCTGTCTATTGCAAGTAGACTTTTGCTAGTTATTATGCACATTGCTATTCATATAGCTCTGTGCACAATAAGATTGATCTTGTGAACCATCTTATAATTAGGGCCTGGGTCATTTGCTTACCTTGCAGGCTTGACACAGAAATAGAGTGCATTGAATCATTTTCTTAAGTTTGTACAGTAATTGTATACATTTAATTAATAGCATTCCTTGCATGTGATAAGATAATTATGTAGTGGGATACCCATTTGGACTTCAAATTTCAATTGAGTTTGCTTTGCTCCTTTTCATAATATGAAATTATTATTTTAAAAATGTCAAAGGGGTATTTAAAGTTGCCATGCCATTTCTGCAACTTTGCTTTAAGATGTATTGATCAGAGGGCGATATAAACCATTGTTCCTCTGATAGTTTATTTACAGTGGTGTTAGTGAAGACCAATGAGAAGTTGCTCATCTGCCCACATGGCCAGAGTTGGTGTAATTTCATGGGATTGAGGAGACAAACAGAGGGAGGGTTCCCTCACTTACAAAATTATTTTAAAAATTAAGTATTAACCTATTTTCTTCAGCACTCCAAATATTTATTTCTAAAAACCTTAATTTTCAGGATCCTTCTTCAGAGGAACGCTTTCATGTTGAATTACACTTCAGTCCTGGTGCTAAAGGATGTGAGGAAGATAAAAATCTTCCATCAGGTTTTGGATACAGACCAGCCTCTCGTGAGGTACTCATTTTTGAAGAGACTTCTATTGGTTTGTTTATATTTTGAGTGTTTTATTTTCTGAATGCAATATAATAATTGTAGAGTTATTCATGTATTAGAATTATTATCAAATTGCTGCCTTGTACTTTATTGCCCAGCTCTTCCAATATGGGTCAGAATCCTTTCATACCTGATCAGATTTACATGATTTGTTTGGCCCTGATGTTTAATGGGGAATCTATCCCAACAAAAGTAGTATAGCAAACCAGTCGCTGCAGAGGTCTTTTATTTAGAGCAAGTTTCACTGTCCTACATTTCACTGTCCTTGGCATCATAATAGCCCACAAACCCACCAACACACTAAAACAGCAGCTAATCAACTTGAGAGACCCAATACAGACAATGAGCAAAACTAACGTCATTTACAAAATACCATGCAAGGACTGTAGCAAACACTACAGCACGGTGGCTCAGTGGTTAACTCTGCTGCCTCACCGCACCAGGGACCTGGGTTCGATTCCCACCACTGGCAACTGTCTGTGTGGGTTTCCTCCCACAATCCAAAGATGTGCAGGCCAGGTGAATTGGAGAAAATTGTCCGTGATGTTAGGTGTATTAGGCAGGGGTAAATATAGGGGAGGGGAATGGTTCTGGGTGGGTTACTCTTCGGAGGGTTGATGTGGACATGTTGGGCAGAAGGGCCTGTTTCCACACTGTAGGGAATCTAACCTTCTCCCACCCAATTCCCGTATCTCCAATCTGCCATTCCATCCCTCTGTGTGTGACAAGGGGCGGCACGGTGGCTCAGTGGCTAGCACTGCTGCCTCAGTGCCAGGGACCCGGGTTTGATTCCTGCTTTGGGTGAAGGTCTGTGTGGAGTTTGCACATTCTCCCCCTGTCTGCGTGGGTTTCCTCTGGGTGTTCTGGTTTCCTCCCACAGTCCAAAGATGAGCAGGTTGGGTGAATTGCTCATGCTAAATTGCCCATAGAGTTAGGTGCATTAGTTGGGGGGAATGGGTCTGGGTAGGTTACTCTTCGGAGTGTAGGTGTGGACTAGTTAGGCCGAAGGGCCTGTTTCCACACTGTAGGGAATCTAATCTAACTACATTGCACAAACACGCAGAAAACTAGCCACCAGGCTACATGAACATCAACTAGCCACAAAAAGACATGACCCTCTCTCACTAGTATCCTACCATATGGATGACGAAGGACACCACTTCAACTGGGACCACACATCCATCCTAGGACAAGCCAAACAAAGACATGCACGAGAATGCCTAGAAGCATGGCATTCCAACCGGAACTCTATCAACAAACACATTGAGTTAGACCCCATCTACCACCCCCTGAGAATAGGAACATGAAGTGACTTCACCACAGGAAATGACATCACCAACCCAAACCTACATCCAAATTATCTTCCTTATTAAAATAATATTAAAATTTGCTATGTAAAGCTAGTGATATAATAATGTCATTAGCTAGATGTAGTAGAACAGAAAACAAAGCATAATAAATGCAGATGGTTCTAACACTGACTAATAATGCTTAGAATCTACTGGGGCCTATTCAATATCCAAGGCTATCCAAACTATGTTCAAGTTATGTGAACACAAGTTATTCATCGTGATATCAATATTTTGCTAAGGTACCAATCTGAGCATCCAGTTCCTGAAATAGGAGAGAAAATAGAACCCACCCCCAGAATTTCCAGACTTCCAAAGTGCTTTGCCTTTAATAAATTACTTCTGAACTTGATTCATGAGTTAGCAAGCTTAATCACCGAAGCCATTACACTGATTGCTTTTGAACGAAACGTAATGTGTTAATGTATGAGGAAAGAGTTGCTCCAAAATAGGTCTTTGGGTACATTGTTGGAGAAAACTACAGGGCACTTTTTATCTGGACTGTTCTGCAGCTAATTTAGAACTGCTGGACTGCTTAGTTTAAAAAAGAACATTAATTTTGGCAATCAACATTGGCATCCCTCAGCTTAATAATGCGGTAATGCAAGAGGTGAAAAGTAATGGTCATTCTCCTTCTCCATCCAGTCTTTCAGCCTCCAAACATACTGATCTTCCAAGGCCAAATGTTTAGAGTCATAGAATCATACAGCATGGAAACAGACCCTTTGGTCTAAATAATCCATACCAGCCTTGTTCCCAAACTAAACTCATCCCACTTGTCTGCATTTGGCCCGTATCCCTCCAAACCTTTCCCATTCGTGTACTTATCCAAATGTCTTTTAAATGTTGTAACTCTCTCTGCATCCACCAATTTCTTGGGCAGTTCACTCCTCACATGAACCACTCACTGTGTAAAAAAAAATTGTCCCTCGTTCTTGTTAAAGTTGTCTCTTCTCACCTTAAAAATATGCACTCTAGTCCTGAACTTCCCCACACTAGGGAAAAGACTTTTGCTATTCATCTTATGTACATCTGTCGTGATTTTATAAACCTCTTAGGGCCACCCCTAAAACTCCTATGTTCCAGCCTCTCCTTAGAACTCAGACTCTCCATTCCTGGCAACAACCTGCTAAGTGTTTTTCTGAACGTTCTCAAATTTAATAATATTCCTCCTGTAGCAGGGTGACCAGAACTGCACTCAGTACTCCAGAAGAGGCCTCGCCAACGTCCTGTACAATCTCAACATGACATCCCTTGCTATTTGAAAAGTCTTAACAATTCAGTCAAGCATGCTAAATGCCTTCTTTCTTATCCTGTCTACCTGTGATGCAAATTTGAAAGAATTATGTACGTGAACACCTCGGTCTCTCTGTTTTACTACATCACCCAGGACCCTACCATTAATTGTATAAGTCTTGCCCCTTATTTGTTTTACCAAAGTGCAATACTTCACATTTATCCAAATTAAAGTCCATTTGCTACTGTTCAGCCAGTTGACCCAACTGATCAAGGCCTCTTTGTAATCTTGGATATTAATCTTCACTGTCCAAAATACCACTAATTTTGGTGTCATCCACAAACATAATGAACATACCTCCAATATTTTGATCCAAATCTTTTACATAAATGACAAGCAAAAGTGGCCCCAGTACTGATCCATGTGAAACATCCCTGGTCACAGACCTCCAGTCCAAAAAACAGCCCTCTACCACACCCTCTGTCTCTTATCATAAAACGAAGTTTGCATCTGATTGGCAACCTTGTCCTGAATCCTATGTAATCTAACTTTACTAATTAGTGTACCATGTGGAACCTTGTCAAAGACTTGACTAAAGTCCAAGTAAGCAATGTCTACTACTGTGCCCTCATCAATCTTCTCACTTCCTCCTTCAAAAAACTCAATTAAGTTTGTGAGACACTATTTCCCTTGCACTAAACCATGCTGACGATCCCTAACCAGTCCTTGCCTCTTAAAATGCCTGTAAATCCTATTTTTCAGAATCACCTCCAACAACCTACCCACTGCTAATGTCAGGCTCACAGATTGATTGTTGCCAGGCTTCTCCTTACAGTCTTTCTTAAATAGAGGCACAACATTAGCCACCCTCTAGTCATACAGCATCTCCCGCATGGTTATAGATTAGATTACTTAGTGTGGAAACAGGCCCTTCGGCCCAACAACTCCACACCGACCCTGTGAAGATCACTTAACACTTTACCCCTTTACCTAACACTACGGGCAATTTAGCATGGCCAGTTCACTTAACCTGCACGTTTTTTGGACTGTGGGAGGAAACCGGAGCACCCGGAGAAACCCACGCAGACACTGGGAAAATGTGCAAACTCAACACAGACAGTTGCCTGAGGCGGGATTTGAACCCCATGATGATACAAATAGTTCTGCGGGGGGCCCCTCTATTTTTTCCCTAAGTTCCTACACTTGATCACTTCCTCGAACTTTGTTAAGACCTCCAGTACTTCCTCTCCTGTATTCTGAACTGTTTTCAAAACATCAGTATTTATTTCCCCAAGTTCTCTAGCCTCCATTTCTTTCTCTCAAAAAAAACAGATGTGAATTTTTTTTTTGTATCTCTTCCATTTCCTGAGGTTCAAGACCATAGACAACCTCAATGATCTTTAAGGCAACCTACTCTCTGTCTAATTGCTATTTTGCTCTTAATGTACTTATAGAAGCTCATTGGATTATCCTTAACCTTGTCTGCCAAGGCTATCTCAAATTTCCTCTTTGTCCTCCTGATTTGCCTCTTAAGAATCTCCCTGCACTCTTCATATTCTTCAAGAGATTCATTTGATCCCACTTGTATATAAATTCTTAATCTTTTGAATAGAACCTCATATCTTTATTCACCCATTCTACCATACTCTTCACTCTAACAGGAAGATAATGCCTCTGAACTTGTTATCAGACTTTTGAAAGCCTCCCACTTGTCTGTCATTTATTTATCTGCAAACAGTCAACTCCACAATCAACTTTCAAACGTTCTTGTCTCATACTATTAAAATTTGCATACTCCAATTATGAACATTAACTTTTATTGGAAGGCTTATCCTTTTCCATAAATATTTCAAAATTAATAGAATTATGATCGCTAGTCCCAAAGTATTCCCTACTGACATTTCAGTCACTTCCCTTTCCTACTTCCCATGAGAAGATCAAGTTTTGCTCCTTTGCTAGTAGATACATTAACATATTGATAAAGAATTTTTTCTTAAAACACATTTAACAAATTCCTCACAATCCAAGCCTTTAACACCATGGCAATCCCAGTCAATGTTTGAAAAATTAAAATCCTATACTATTACAACTCTATTATTCTTACAGGCATCTATGATCTCTCTCTATATATTTGCCCCTCAATGTCCCTCTGACTACCTGGGTCAGGGATTGGGTGGGGGGTGGTCATCCCTTTCTTATTTCTGCTTCTACCCATATAGTTTCACTGGACTATCCCTCAGAACTATCCTCTCTAATTACAATAATAATGTTTTTCTTAATCAAAAATGCCACTCCCCCTCCTCTCTTGCTTCCCCTTCTATCCTTCCTATAGCATCTAAAACCCAGAACTTTGACTTCTCATGGTGTCAAGTCAGACTTTTAACATGTTTCCCACTTGTTGCTTGAAGAGGAGGATCAAGCCTGCAAATTACTCCAATATTCCATTCAACTTTGAATGTTTGTGAAGTTCCAAGTAAAACTTGTCTCAGCTATGCATTTTAATCTCGGCCTCTGACCTAGAATAATTGCGTTCCTGTACCATACTTTGTGTCATGGATTGCTGAAATTCTTGAACTGCTTAGCATTGTCCTTTCTTTCCAGTGATAGCTCAGGGTTCAAATAAAATCAGTTGAAAAGGTATAATGCATGCACCATTTAACCTTGGCTTTTATTCTTTGTTTGAAATTGAACAATGCTTTTGATTAATGAATGTTTAATCTGTACATTGAACATATGCTCTTTTCTCCCTATGACTTTGCCTCTAAATTCCTATCTATTAACTGTTGCTTAAGTATATGTGTTTAGATATTTACTTTGTACACATATAAACACTCTTTCATATCTATTTCTTCAACCATCATATTTTGGGTCTCTCACACTTCTACCTAAAGTATCTCTGACATTGTCTTCCACCAGTTGTTATTGGACCTCTGATTTTGGAAAATAGGATAAATGGGTCATTCTCACATTGACAGACTGTAACTATTGGAGTATTGCACAATCAGTATTTGGAATCCCACGTTTTTTCAATATATATCAATGATTTGGATGTGGGGATCAAATGTAATATTTTCACATTTGCGGATTATGCAAAGTTAAGTAGGCATGTGTTGTGAGGAAGAGGTGAAATGTTATCAGGATAATTTAGACAGACTTGGTGATTGAGCAGAAACATGGAATATAATGTGGAAGAATATGTAGTTATCCACATTGTTAGAACGTTCAGGGGTGCAGAGTATTTATGAAATAGTGAAAAGTTTGAAAGTGTAAGTGTACAATGAGATTTGGGTTTCCTGGTCAGTAGTCACTGAAGTCAGTAGTCAGTAGTTCACATGCTGTTGCAGAAAGCTATTAAGAACGTTAATGGAATGTTCGCATTTATTGCAAGAGAATCTTAGTAAAGGAGTAGTGAAGTCTTGCTTCACTTGTATAGAAGCTTGGTTAGACTGCATGTAAGTACTCTATATAGTTTTAGTATCTGGAAGGGTTTTTATTACTATAGAGGGAGTGCAAAGAAGAGTCAACAAAATGATACCAGGTTAGTGGGATTGTCCTATGCTGAGAATGTGTATAAACTGGTACTGTCTTCTCTGGAGTTTCAATGAATGAGAGGTGATCTAATCGGCACTTACAAAGTACCTAAAGGAATAAACAAGACAGACGAGATGTTTCTTCTCATTGAGTCCAGAACTATGGGGTATAATTTAAAAGTTTAAAAGGATGGTGAATCTTTACCCCAGAGTGTTGTGGAATTTCAGTCTTTGTACGGTACAGTTCAATAAATTGTTGACAATCAATAGCATAAAGAGTTTTGAGGAGAGCATGGATAAAAGGCATTGAAATGTTTGCACCATGATTGTGTTAAATGGCAGAGCAAGCTTGATGGGCTAAATGGCCTATTCCTGTTCCTGTGTTTCTTTCCTCGACTCCAAATGACAGTCAACAAATTGGGTTTTAAATTGTCAAGATTAGTTTATTCAGTTCGCCGGATACTTGTTCATTTTCTCGTCTTTCCCACTGCATAGTTCAGCTGTGTCTGCAAACATTATTGACCATGACATTTCCTGTCTCACTTACTTAACACAAATCAGGAAAAGGGAGGCGCTCAGTGCAGAAGCATTTGTTTTGGTGTTGTCCAACTTGGGGTTTGAAACTCTCCCTCGTTGCTTCATACTCTTGTCTGGCACTCCCTATACAGGACTTGAGTTCAGTCTTCACCCAGACTTGTCCATACTTGCATTGGTGTAGAATAAAGACAAAGAACAAAGCACAAGAACAGGCCCTTCTGCTCTCCGAGTCTGTTTGCACTTCCATACTAAAACTAGATCTGTACGCCTCTATTCATGTATTTCCATCTTTGGCAACTGCTTTCTTTTCCTTCCTTTCAGTGTTGTTCTTGTTTCTTTCACATTGATGCTAGCTGTTTTTTCTTCAGTTGCATAAGCCTCTTCTGTCTTTGTTCTTGGGTTTTCTTCATTTAAGCAAAGTGTCAGATTTAAGCGCGTTAAGTAAATCATGCTACATCAGAGCAAATGACTGACTGACTGAGTCAAACAGCATATTCCTTTGGCTGAAGACAGTATAGATTGTACTCAACAGCCAGTAATTTCAAAAACCAAATGAAAACATTAAGGACAAAAGGGTAACAAGGGAGAGAATAGGGCATCTTAAAGTTCAGCAAGGTCGCCTGTGTGTGGAGCTGCAAGAGATGGGGGAGATACTAAATGAGTATTTTGCATCAGTGTTTACTACGGAGAAGGATATGGAAGATAGCGAACATAGGGAAATAAATGGTGACATCTTCAAAAATGTCTATAGTACAAAGGAGATGCTGGACGACTCCTAGACCTGATCAGGTGTACATGAGAACTCTGTAGAAAGCTAGGGAAGTGATTATTGGGCCTCTTGCTGAGATATTTGTATCATCGAAAGCCACAGGTGAGGTGCTGAAAAATTGGAGATCGGATAACATAGTGCCGCGATTTAAGAAAGATGGTAAGGAAGAGCCAGGGAACTGTAGACTGGTGAGCCTAACGTCAGTGGTGGGAAAGTTGTTGGAGGGAATCCTGAGGGGCAGGATATACATGTATTTGGCATGGTGAGGACTGATTAGGGATAGTCAACATTACTTTGTGTATGGGAAATCATGTCTCACAAGCTTGATTGAGTTTTTTTGAAGACGTAACAAAGAGGATTGAAGAGGGCAGAGCAGTGGACGTAATCTATATGGAGTCAAAAAATGTGGTGCTGGAAAACCACAGCTGGTCAGGCAGCATCCAAGGAGCAGGAGAAGTCCATGTTTCGAGCATAAGCTCTTCATCAGGAATTTGAGACGTTGACTCTCCTGCTCCTTTGATGCTACCTGACCAATTATGCTTTTCCAGCACCATACTTGTTGACTCTGATCTCTGGAATTCTCACTTTCTCCTGTTAATCTATATGGATTTCAGTAAGGTGTTGGACAAGGTTCCTCATAGTAGACTGGTTAGCAAAGCGAGATCACACAGAATAGAAGGTGAACTAGCTATTTGCATATAGAACTGGCTCAAAGGTAAAAGACAGAAGGTGGTAGTGGAGAGTTGCTGTTCAGACTTGAGGCTTGTGATCAGTGGTGTCACAAGTTTCAGTGCTGGATCCATTACTTTTAATCATTTACATAAATGATTTGGATGTGAATATAGGAGGTATGCATAGTAAATCTGGAGATGACCCAAAAATTGGAGATGTAGTGGATAGCAAAGAAGGTTATCTCAGAGTATAATGGGACCTTGATCAGATGGACCAGTGGGCTGAAGAGTGGCAGATGTAGTTTAATTTAGGTTAATATGAGGTCCTACATTTTGCAAAGGCAAATCAGGGGAGGACTTATACAATTAATGGTAAAGTTCTGTGGCATGTTGCTGAACAAGGAGACCTTGGAATGAAGGTTCACAGTTCCTCAAAAGGAAAGTCTCGTCGAGTATAGAAGTTGAGAGGTCATGTTGTGGCTGTACAGGACTTTGGTTAGGCCAGTTTTGGAATACTGTGTCCAATTCTGATCTCCCTATTATGGGAAGGATGTTGTGAAACTTGAAAGGGTTTAGAAAAAAATTACAAAGATGTTGCTAGGGTTGAGGTTTTGAGCTCTTGGGAAAGACTGAATAGACTGGAGCTATTTTCCCTGCAGCATTGGAGGCTGAGGGGTGACCTTATTGAAGTTTATAAAATTATGAGGAATATGGATAAGGTCAATAGACAAGGTATTTTTCCCAGGATGGGGAGTCCAGAACTAGAGGGCATAGGTTTAAAGTGAGAGGGAAAAGACTTGAAAGGGATCTAAGCAACATTTTCGCACAGAGAGTGGTGCAAGTGTATAATGAGCTGCCAGAGGAAGTGGTGGAGGCTGGTACATTTACAGCATTTAAAAGGCATCTGGATGGGTTTTTGAATACCAAGGGTTCAGAGTGATATGGGCCATACACGAGCAAATGGGACTAGATTTATTTAGGATATCTGGTCAGCGTGGACAAGATGGACCAAAGGGTCTGTTTCTGTGCTGTATATCTCTATGATTCTATGACTCTATAAGGGTAAGTGTGGGAACTGTAGGTATGTGAGTCTGACTTAGGTGGTGAGTACTTTGTTGGAAATGATTTTGAAACATAGTAGTTATATGTATTTGGAGAGGCAAGGAATGATTAGGGATAGTCAGCATGGTTTTGAGCGAGGGAAATTGTGTCTCACAAACTTGATTGAGTTTTTTGAGAAATAACTAAGAAGATTGAGGGCACAGTGGTAGATATTGTTTATTTGGAATTTGTGGTACACTAATTAGTAAAGTTAGATCACATGGAATTCAGGGCAAGGTTGCCAACTGGATCCAAATTAGCTTTATGGACAAGACAGAGGGTGGTGGTGGTGGAGTAGTGTTTTTCTGACTGGAGACCAGTGATTAGTGGTATTCTAGAGGGATTAGTACTGGGTCCACTTTTGTTTGCCACTTACATAAAAGATTTGGGTGAAAATATTGGAGGCATATTCAGAAAGTTTGCAGATAACACTAAAATTGGTGGCATAGTGGACAGTAAAGGTGGTTATCTAAGATTACAAAGAAATCTTGATGAATTGGTTTAATGTCCTGATGAGTGGCAGATGGACTTTAATTTGGATAAATGGATTGCATTTTAGTGAAATAAACAAGGGTAGGACTTATTTAATTTGATTTATTATTGTCACGTACCTAGGTACAGTGAAACGTTTTGTTTTGCATGTGGTACAGATAGATCATATTGTACAAAGTGCATTAGGATAATAGAACAGTGAAGAATACAATATTATGGTTGCAGAGAAGATGCACAAAGAGCAAGATCAACATTTAAATTCAAAAGTAGGGCCTTGGATAGTATTTAAGGGTGTGTTGCTGGAAAAGTACAGTAGGTCAGGCAGTATCCGAGGAGCAGGAGAATCGACATTTCAGGCATAAGCCCTTTATCAGGAATGGCCCTTCATCCTGATGAAGGGTTTATGCCCAAAGCGTCAATTCTCCTGCTCCTCGGATACTGCCTGACCTGCAGTGCTTTTCCAGCACCACACACTTGACTCTGATCTCCAGCACCTGCAGTCCTCACTTTCTCCTTGGATAGTATTGTTAAACAGAAAAATATAATTCTTTGAAGTTTGCATCACACCTAGGTAGAATGGTTAAGAAAGCGTTTAGCACACTTGCCTTCATTGCTCAGACCTCTCAGTACAGAAGTTCGGATATTATGTTGATGTTGGTGAGGCCTCTTCTGGAGTACTGTTCAGTTGTGGTCACCCTGTTATTAGAAGGATATTATTAAGCTGGAGAGCGTTCAGAAGAGATTTACCAGCATGTTGCTGGGCATGGAAGGTTTGAGTTATAAGGAGAGACAGGATAGGCTGGGACTGTTTTCACTGGAGTGTAGCAGATTGAGGGTGACCTTGTATAGATTTATAAAGTCATGTAGGGTATAGAAAAAGTGAATGTCAGGTGTCTTTTTCTTAGGGTGGGGCATTTCAAGATTAGAGGGCATATTTTTCAGGTGAGAGGGAAAAGTTTTCAAAAAAAGACGTGAGAGGCAATTTTCTTTGCACAGAGTGGTTTCTGTGTGGAATGGTATTTTAGAAGAAATAGTGGATGCAGGCACAGTTACAACATTTAAAAGACATTTGGATAAGTACATGAATAAGATATATTTGGAGGGATATGAGTAAGCACTGACAGTTGGGACTAGTTTAGTTTGGGATTATGGTTGACATGCACTGTTTGGACTAAAGGGTCTGTTTCCATACTGTATAACTCTTGAAAGATACCTAACAGCAGATATTTTAAACAATTGGGCAGCACTTGCTGCACTAACAACCAGTTTAAGATAACAAATTGGGTTTGTAATATGGCTATTTTACATTTAATAGAAACAACATACATTCTCATGTGCTGCATCCATTTTGTCCAAAGAACAGGAATATGTTTAGGCTTCATACCTTATCTGAATTATCCAAAAAACTTGAAGAACCCTTGGGAAAGCTTTGACTGATCAGAGTCAAAGAATAAAGAACAGTACAGAACAGGAACAGGCCCTTCTACCCAAGATGCCTGTGTTGACCATGATGCTATTCTGAACTAATCCCATCTGCTGCACATGGTCCGTATTCCCTCTATTCCTCTGTTCATGTGTCTGATGAAATGCTTGTTAACTTTGCTATTGTATCTGCTTCTACCATCTCCACGTGAAAACTGCACACAGACTGTCATCCAGCTTTGGATTGTATTTTTAATCATGTGGGTAACACTGGCTAGGCCAGGATGAACCATCCCTAATTGTCCAGAAGGCAGTTAAGACTCAACCACTTTGTGTGGGCCTGGAGGGGCATGTAAGCCTGAACAGGTCAGGATAGCAGTTTCCTTCCCTAAAGGACATTATTGAACTGATGGGTACCTCCGACAATTGTCAATGGATTAATGATCGTCATTAGACTCTTAATTGTTATTGAGTTAAAATTAGACCATTTACCATGGCAGGATTTGAATCTGTGTCCCCAGAACATTTCCTGGGTCTCTAGCGTAACGGTCTAGCAATAATACCAGAAGTCCATCATCTCTCCCAACTGTCAGAGAGGAGCTTGCATGTTCTCCCCATATCTGTGGTTTTCCTCCGGGTGCTCTGGTTTCCTCCCACAGTTCAACGATCTGCAGGTTAGATGGATTGGCTATGCTAAATTGCCTGATAGCATTCAGAGATGTGCAGGCCAATTGGGTTAACTACGGTAAATGTGCAATTATGGGATAGAGTGGGATGCTGTTCAGAGAGCCAAATGCACCAAACCAGAGAATCTGTAGGGATTCTCTGATTCACAA
Organism: Chiloscyllium punctatum; assembly: GCF_047496795.1. Classification (NCBI taxonomy): domain Eukaryota; kingdom Metazoa; phylum Chordata; class Chondrichthyes; order Orectolobiformes; family Hemiscylliidae; genus Chiloscyllium; species Chiloscyllium punctatum. The sequence goes on from NC_092740.1 coordinate 66,300,091, forward strand.
CACATTTTAAGCACCTGTCAGTCTCTGTATTTAAAAACTTGCCTCACACATCTTCAATCTTTCCCCCTCTCCCCTTAATCCTATGCCCCATCGCCACCAAGTACTTGATATTTCTATCCTGGAAAAAAAGTTCCCAACTGTTCCTCCTATCCATGCCTCTTCATAATTTTATTTTATTAACAGGTGGCCCCCTCACACCCCATCTCCAACACTAGTGAAAATAATTCAAGTTTGTCCAACCTCACCTTATAGCTAATATACTCCAATCCAGACAACATCCTTGTAAGCAAAGCCTCCATGTCCTTCCTATAGTGTGTTAACCAGAACTGCGCACACTATTCTAGATGTGGCCCAACTAAAATTTTATACAACTGCAACATGACTTGCCAGACTTTATACTTAATGCCTCGATGAAGGTTGCATGCCATACATCTTCTTTACCATCTTATCAATTTGTTTCCATTTTCAGGGAACTATGAACTTGCACCTCAAGATCCCTCTGTAGATTTATGCTGCCAAGTGTCCAGCCGTTTACAGTATACTTGCATTTGACCTCCCAAAATATGTCATTTCACACTTGTCTGGTTTAAACTCTCATCTGCCATTTCTCTGCCCAATTTTCCAACTGAACTACATCCTGCTGTATCTATTGACAACTTCTGATATGATCCATAATTTCACCAATTTCTGTGTTGTCTACAAACTTACTAATCAGGCCACCTATATTTTTATCCAAATTATTTATCTATATTACAATGTTTGATCACTCTTTTCTCTTGTAATATGAACAGATGCCATAATTTTAAATTTGGAATTCTTACTTTTTCTTGATTAGTATAAGACAAAAAGCTTCTGCAACATGTACCTCATTTCAGCAATGTTCCAAGCAATAATATACAACATTAAGTTTGTCCTATTTACACCTTTTAATAATAAATTTATTGAAGTTTATTAGCATCTTCATGTTGACTATTTGGTTTGCTTATAAGATCATTTATTTCTTGATTTATGTTTTAAGACAAAGGAATGTACACATAACTCCTATTACACTCTCCATCTTTATAGAAGTTATAATTTTACCAGTATTGTGCAATTATTAAAAGGAATTTTTCACCCATGATATCCTCAGCATTTTTTGGCTTTGTTTCAATTTTGTTCCCAACTAATAAGCAGGCCAGTCTTAAACACTGATTTCACATTTTTTCAGTTAAGTCACTCTCGGTTGCTAGCTTTCTCTCTGTCAAACCACAATTTAGCAAGAAGCAAGATTGGCCTTTAGGGTCTTCATGTAGATTAAGAGAATTGTCTGTTTTACAAAAGCATCAATAGAATTCTGGTATGGATATTATTACTTTTTGTATGATAACATTTGTGTATTAAGTATTTTTTAAGATTTTTATTAAATTCAACATGGGTATTGTTTTTCTTTTATGGAGACGAGAAAAAATACATTATAGAAATTGGTCTTCAAATAAAATTGTGAAAGTGACAATTGTCCTTTGATAACAGAGTGACAATGGAGGCAAAACCTTCCTGGCAAATGAAAATGAAGAGGATTCAGTTTCAAGAAGGGAAGATGCTGAAAAAACCACTTTGTTGTTCAGGCCAATGGTTTCTGATCCCATTCACATACATCGAAAATCCCCACAGTCACGATCCAAGAAAATAGGTTCAGTGGAAGTAAGTTGTTTTTGATATAAAACTGTGTCTTGATCTTCTGGAAGTTTATAAAGATTTTGTTTTAATTTTCTACATTGCAAGAGGCAAGTATAAAAATATTTTGAGATGCATTTAGATTACCAGAAAAATGTCATTTACTCCTAGTGACATTAACATTGCAGGAGGGCTATTCCAGGCGTCGGGTGATTAGGGTTTGGCGATGGAGGAGGCCCATGACCTGCATATCCTTGGTGGAGTAGGAGGGGGAGTTAGTGTTCAGCATGGGGTGGTGGGGTTGATTGGTGCAGGTATCCCAGAGATATTCTCTGAAATGATCTGCAAGTTGGTGTCCCACCCTCTTCTCTGACCTATCACTTTCTCCCCTACCTTCATCTAACTATCGCATTCTCCTCTACCTATCGCGTTCTCGGCTACGTTCTACAATCTCTTCCCCCATTTATCTCTCAGCCACCTGGCCCACAGACCTCATTCCTGATGGAGGCTTATGCCTGAAACATCACTGCTCCTGCTCCTTGAATGCTGCCTGACCTGATGTGCTTTTCCAGCACCACACTTGGCACTAACAATGCAGATTGGTATGAGTGCAGCATTGTAGATGAATTAAATATAAATATCAGCATTTATTTAAAATAATGCCATTAAGTAGTATTGCTGCTATACTTTATTCAAGTATTATTGCTGTTTGTGCTGGGCATTACTTTAATGCCACTACTGTTGCATCATTAGTTAATTCACTTTCTAAATGTGAGACAAACCCAGAGAATGCTGGAAAAATTCAGCAGGCCTGAGTGGAGAAGAAACATGGTCAATGTGACACTGACTTTCTGTTAGTGCTTAACAGTCTTGGAAGAATTTATTTTATATTTTTGATAGAGGTAGAGGCCCATTGCAAAATTCAAATCGGTTATTAATGGTGGAGAAAGAGACAAAGAGATGTAAAATAGGTGTAAATTAAGGCGTGAAAGGGAGAGAATGGGTCAAGAACAAAGTAAACAAGACACAACGAAGGGAAAAAGTGAGGATTGCAGATGCTGGAGATTAGAGTCTAGAGTGTGGTGCTGGTCAAGCAGCATCCGAGGAGCAGGACAATTGACATTTCGGACATAAGCCATTCCTGATGAAGGGCTTATGCCCGAAATGTTGATTCCCCTGTTCCTCTGATGCTGCCTGACCTGCTGTGCTTTTCCAAGACACAACCAAGACAAGGCTGCGGAAGTGGGAGTGTGGGGAAAAATATAAGAAAAAGAGACGTCATGGTGTCAGTTTCTAAAGGTACAGCATTTAATCTTCAGACCTCTTGGCAAAGAAGTGCCTAAGCAGAAGTTGAGGCATTGTTCCTCAAGTTTCTATTGTGCTTTGTTAGATCGTGGAGCAGGCTTGGAACAGAAATGTTAGCGTGAAATCAGAATGGATTATTGAAATAGCAAGCAGGAGGTCAGAGACATTCTTAGGCTATAACAGAGATGTTCTGCAAAGCTGCCACCTAATCTGTGTCTCATGTTGCCACTGTAAAGGAGACCGCATTGTGAGCAGCAAATACAGAGGGCTAGATTGAAAAAAAGTACAACTGAAATGCTGCTTCACTTGCAAGATTTGTTTGACGTCTTGGACAGTGAGAAAGGGAACATTCTCAGTTTGTTTCTTATTTCCAGCATTCAAAGTATTTTGACTCCATTCCTAAATGTGAGGAACTGGAGCCTGTGACAGTGTTTGGTTACATTAATTTTTAAATGCATGTTCAGTGTCACTCAGCCTGTGCCAATCATAAAGAACAAAACAGCTGGTGGTGGAACACCAAAGAGCTGCTGGGAGGATGTTTCTGGGAGCTCGACCTTAGAAGCATAGTTTCAAAATAAGGAGCCTGTCATTTAAGACTGAAATAGACATAGAGTTTTGCAGCATGAAAAGAAACCCTTCAGCCATTGTGTCTGCACTGGTTGTCAAGCACCTATCTAGTTCCATTCCCTGTATGTTATGTATACTATATTATGTTTCAAATGTTCATTTAAATACTTCTTAAATATTGTGATGTTTTCACCTCTACCACCTTTTCAGACAGAATTCCAGATACCTGTCATCCCTCTGGGTGAATCGATTTTTTTTTTCTTAAATCCATTCCTCCCATTTACATTAAATCTATGTCCCAGGTTACTTATGCTTCTCTTAAGGGGAGAGCTTCTTCCTATCTGCCTATCCCCCCCTAATTGTGAAAACTCAATCAGGTCTTCATACAGCCACCTTTGCTCAAAGGATAACAATCTCAGCCTATCTAGATTCTCATCGTAGCTGAAACTTTCCATTCCAGGCAACATTCTGGTGAATCTGGTCTGCACTATCTCTAGAACAATTACATCCTTTCTGTGTATCTACATTCGTATTTAGATCATTAATATGCACATCAAATGGCAAAGTATCCAGCACCAACCCCTGCAATATGTCAATAACCACAGGTTTTCCGTGGCAAAGTTTCCAGCACCAACCCCTGCAATATGTCAATAACCACAGGTTTTCAGTTACAAAACTAACCTTTGAACATCACCCACCGCGTCCTGCCCCAAAGCCAATTTGCCAAAGTTCCTATCTTGCCACGTTGACCAGTTTTCCATGTAACACCTTGTCAAAAGCCTTGTTGGAGTCCATGTAGTCTACATCCAAAGCCATCACCTCATCTGCACATTTATACATGTCCTTGAAATTATCAAACCTGTCAGGCATGATCTTTCCTGACAACGCCCTGCTAATTATCCTTGACTGGTCCTTGCCTTTCCAAGTGGAGATTCATTCTGTCCCTCAGAATGTTTTCCAGTAGATTCCCTACCACTGATCTTACACTCAACTTTAATTCCCTGGTTTATCCCCACCACCCTTCTTGAATAATACCACATTAGCTGTTCTCCAGTTTTCCAGCACCTCTCCTGTGTCTAGGATTTGAAAAGATTTGAAAATTAATGTTTGGACCCTTGCAATCTCCTCCCTTCACTCCCATGGCAACCTGGGATACATCTTATCTGGGCCTGAATACTTAGCGTTTTTGAAGTGCTGTAAAACCCCTAATGCATCCTCTCCCTCTAGTGTAATTTGCTCAAATACATCACAGTATTAACTTCTATACCTTTCTCATCTTTCTGTATAATGAGTATAGACGCAAAATACTCAGTTGAGGACTCACTTACCTCTTCCAGCTCCAAACAATTCACTGCTTTTGTTCCTAATGGGCGCTACTATTTCCCTGGTTCTCCTCTTGCCCTTAATAAACTTTTAGAATGCTTTTGGGTTTTCCATTATTTTGCCTGTCAATATTTATTCACACCCTAATTTCTTTCTTAAGCAACTCCTTCATTTTCTATACACCTCTAATGCTTGGTCACTACCACAAGCTTCATTTTTTGCTCCTTATTGAATCCTATAACACTGAGGGTTCTCTGAACCTGTTGGTCCTACTCTCCAGCTTTATGGGAAATATTGGCTCTGCACTCCTATTTTCTTTTGAAAGACGTCTGCTACTTTGATGTGGGTTTTCTTATCTTGTCTGATTGCATTGAAGTTGAATTGTTTCTAGTTCAGAATATTTATTTTCAGTCCATCTTTGTCCTTTTCCATAACCACCTTAAATTTTACTGAGATTAGATATTTCTTCTATTGGAGGATCATTCGTCTTTAGAATTCTGTTCCCCAGTGGAGGCTGAGCCACTGAATATTTTCAGACTGGGTTGGACATATCTTTGATCTTCAAGGGTGATTGGAGTGGAGCAGAAATGTTGTTAAGTTTGTAATTGGCTACATCGCCTACTCCTATTTCTTTGATCTTATCATGGAACAAGAAAAGAAACAAATGTTATGTTGAGAGGAGATCTGAATGGCAGAATGATTGACAGTTCCAATCTGAAAGCAAAAACACTAGGCAAATTAAAAACAAGATTTGCAGAGAAAAGAGAAACAAAATGGGACAGTGTTTTTGATCCAAAACTGCTGATATTAGTGTTGAGTCCAAAAATCTGAAGAGTGCCTAACAGAAAGATAAAGTGCCTTTCCCAGGGCTTGCTTTGAACCTCATTGGACATGGCCCCTAGCTACCCTGCAAATGCACACATTGTGTTATGCAGCTGTAACTGAACACTGAACTGAACTGCACTTCAGCACAGATATAGGAGATCAAATCTGGGAACTATGAAACTCTGTGACCAAGAGCAGCACGAAAATTACAGCCTGTGATCTAATGGCCTGACAAGGTCTCCTCTACTATTAATGTCAGTCTGGTTCAATGAGCAGTGCGAGATTGCCACCAACAGTGCCAGGCATTCCTGTGAGTTGGCAACCTGGTGAAGCTACAACACAAAGGCTGACTAAGGGTGACTCGTCTGCTGTTTAACATACATGCATGTCCTGAGAGCTTTCAGAAGGTGATGTAGAAATTCATCACAGTGGTTTGATAGTTCAATGACTGCATACTTACAAGTGTCCTGGAAGATGATGGGTCTTCTAATCCGTTCACAGTCATTAATGGAGCTAATTGGCTGCCTGCTTTGCCAACACCTTCATCTTTTTCTCTATCATGCTGGCTAGTTCATTCCTCAAATGTCTGGGGACATAATTTAGTGGTGCTACTTTATGCAACATATTTACTACGTGACCAAAAGAGGACACTAGTAATTTGTTGCTTTATTTTGTTGGCAGCTTTTTACACCTGTCTTTATTTACTGGCCAGTGATTGTATACTGCATTCAGGTTGATATTTTGTCCAGATGAAATGTATGACTTAATTCACATCAAGTTGTCCAAGTAATCTGTTTCTAATCTCTGGATTTATTGTGGTCTGTTCGTTGAGCTGGTATGTTTGTTGGCAGATGGTTCATCCCCTTTCTGCCTCTTGTGAAGCGCTGCTATACTATTCTGCTTTGAATTTATGTGGTTCTATTTGAGCTGTTTTCTTAATGCAAGTTCATGAGGTTAAATCCATGCTCACAGTCAGCACTTGATGCATGAAATGCTTTACAAACGTATAAAAGAAGGATAATTTCTTCAAGCTGGTCATCTTTTCAAATCATTATCTGAATGGAACCCATCTTGAGTTTTCTCCACAATCATAAATTTAAATCAGACCTTTCCTCATACATCTTTGTGGCCACACTTTCATCATTGTTTGGTATAAAAGTGGAATATTTCAATATCAGTCACACAACACTATCTTTTCAAAATTCATAATTGGTTATCTTGGTGATCCACCAATTGCATATTCAGGAACTAGGGGCATAGTTTAAAAATTAGGACCAGACCATTCAGGAGAGATTTTAGGAAGGACTGATCAAATGGCAGTTGATGCTAGATCACTTGTTAATTTTAAATCTGAGATTTTTGTTAAGCAAAGGTATTAACGGAAATGGGCCTAAGGCAGGTATATGGAGTTTGACTACAGATCAGCCATGATCTCACTTGAATGGAGGAACAGGCCTGAGAGGACTTAGTAGCCTACTCCTGACCCTCCCAAAGTGTAGCCATCTATCCAAGGCACAGGGCAGGAGCATGCTGAAATACACCCAATATGACTGAAGCTCCAACAACACTTAGAAGCTTGACACTATTCAGGACAATTCAGTGCCCTTATGTGGCACGACATTCCAAACATTAACTCCCTCCACCTTCAATATTCAGTAGCAGCACTGTGTTCTATCTACAAGATGTAGTGCAGAAATTCTTTGAGGCTCCTTATCGTATTTCAAACCCATGACCACTATCATCTTGGAGGACAAAGGCAGCAGATACTTGGGAACACCCCCTCACTTGCAAGTTTCTCTCCAAGTCACTGACCATCCTGACTTGCTGTTCATTGTGTTGTTGGGTCAAAATCTTGGAACTCCCTTCTCTGTTGAAAATGTGGGTCTCCTACAGCAAATGGACTGCTGTGATTCAAGAAGACAATTCACTTTTGCCTTCTCAACAGCAACTGAGAATGGGCAGCTTACAATGTTCACATCCCATGAATGAGTAAAAAAGTGTGATCTTTACTATCTAGAAGGATAAAGGCAGCAAATGTATGGGAACACAATCACCTGCCAAGTTCTTCTCCAACCTATGCACTATCCTGTCTTTGAATTATGTCACCATTCTTCAATTGCTGAAGAAATATCCTGGGTATTTTCTTACAGTTTTGTAGGTATACTTACATCAAATGCACTGTGGCATTTGAAGAGGTTGTTCACCTTTTCTGACAATGGGCATCAATAGTTGTGCCGGTAGTGTTTGTCTCACTGAAGAATCTTTTTTAAAAAAATGTAACTGTTCTAATGAAAGTTCTGTTTGCACAATTACTGCCTGATTTGCTGAATATTTCTAGCATTTTCTATTTTAATTTCAAATCGCTAACATCCACAGTATTTTGCTTTCAGTTTATTAATTGATCCATAATGGAATTATGAATTAATTTACAAAACAAATGATGCGAAATGGAATAGTAATGTTGCTGCAGTGAAATGATTATTTTGAAAAGTAAAACACTTTATTCTTGTGAATGTCAAAACTATTTTAATACACTGGGCCCATTTAGTGAAACACTCATTAGTCTTCATTTCCATGTTACTGTAATTAATGTTTTGCAAATAACCTTTTTCTTTTTAATAGTATAGAGTATTAACTATTCATGATTGTATTTTTTATTGAACAGATCATCATGATCTTATTGTGTTATACAAAACATAAAACACCTGTTTAACAAGGAAATGTGGAAAACCTGCTGAGATTGTGGTCCTAGAAAAACACAGCCGGTCAGGCAGCATCCGAACAGCAGGAGAATCGACATTTTCGGCATAAGCCCTTCATCAGGAAGGGATGATTCTCCTGCTCCTTGGATGCTGCCTGACCTGCTGTGCTTTTCCAGCACCCCAGTCTTGACTCTTTAGAAAACTTAATTGGTTAAACTGTAGTTAGAATAAATATAATAATTCTATTATAAATGACGAGTTGGCTTGTAAATGTTTCCTGTCTAATATCTCTCTTTCAATTATCCACTACTTAATGCTATTCAGTTTGTATTTGGTTCTGTACAAAATTTGTTTACAAAACAAAATTCTGGTAAATGTGTGTAGCATGAAATTGTAACAAATTCTGTACCTAGATGAGCATTTATAGTTTTAATTTCCTTTTATGAATTGACACTTGTACAAATTAGCAAATTTGAATCTAGCTATTCATCAAATAGCTAGCTGTTATCACTACTATAAGGAATTTTTGCACCTGAAGTTGATAATTTCTGTATGATGTTATAAACATCATAAACAGTCCCAAACAATGTTCCATAATTTTGGATATCCGAAATTGTCAAGCTTCCAGATAATAAGGGATGTACTGACTTATCCCCTTGGTTGGTTAGTTTTGAGTTTCTTGGTTTTGCAGATCAGATGAAATTCTTTCTTCCTGTTTCCTTTTGATAGCTGGCTTGCAGCAATCTGAGTATACCGACAGTACAGGGTGTTAAAGTGCTATCCTGAAGCTGTGACCTTCACTGTGCACCAGTCCACACTGTAGCATGTCACTAACATTCATAGATGAGGTGTTGCAGTTGGCTTTTAACCTGTGATTAATATTTTCCTGTAGAAGTAAAATACAAACTTATTTTTATGTACATGCATCTCGAGTCTGGAATATAAACCATAAGAGATGTATATCTTATGAGAGGGGGTGATTAGTTATGTGCATCTCTACCCTTTGAAATCTCACTGTTGAAGCCTACAAGTTGTGACATTTCAGAGTTTTGAATAGGGAATCTATCAGCAGTCAGTGAATGCTTAAAAGCTATATTAAAAGCCAGGCTTGACTTGCGATCTTTGTTTTAGAAAAAAAAATGTCTTGTCCAAAAGCTTTTTATGTTTATAGCTTATTCAAGATTCTGATCTGTCATCATGACAATTGCATTTTTAAAAATCTAATGAAAAGTTCTACTTCAATTTTCTAACCCGTTCACTGCCAGTTTGGAGCAGACTGCTTTCCATATCTTACAACTGTTTCCTTGAATAGCTAAAATGTTATCGGCTAGATGTTTGTGGATTTGGGAACTCATCATCCAGTTTGAGTTTTTCTGACTAAACTATAAAGAGATCCATATAATTGGAGTTTCATTCTTTTCTGAAATGGTGTATGTACTTGCGCCATTGATGTTGACAAGAATCTAAGGGTAAAGGACCCTCCTTCACCTCCAATGACAGGCTGTTTAATCATTAACTATGTTCTGGACCACAGGCTCCAGTATTGGCCTTCCATGTATGCTGCAAAGAATGGACTTAATTTGAATGCCTCATCAAGGAGCATGTTATAGAACATAGAAGAATACAGCGCAGTACAGGCCCTTCGGCCCTCGATGTTGCGCCGATCAAAGCCCACCTAACCTACACTAACCCACTATCCTCCATATACCTATCCAATGCCCGCTTAAATACCCATAAAGAGGGAGAGTCCACCACTGCTACTGGCAGGGCATTCCATGAACTTATGACTCGCTGAGTGAAGAACCTACCCCTAACATCAGTCCTATATCTACCCCCCCTTAATTTAAAGCTATGCCCCCTTGTAATAGCTGACTCCATACGTGGAAAAAGGTTCTCACTGTCAACCCTATCTAACCCCCTAATCATCTTGTACACCTCTATCAAGTCACCCCAAACCTTCTTTTCTCCAATGAAAACAACCCCAAGTGCCTCAGCCTTTCCTCATAGGATCTTCCTACCATACCAGGCAACATCCTGGTAAACTTCCTCTGCACCCATTCCAGTGCCTCCACATCCTTCCTATAGTATGGCGACCAAAACTGCACACAATATTCCAGATGCGGTCGCACCAGAGTCTTATACAACTGCAGCATGACCTCAGGACTCCGGAACTCAATTCCTCTACCAATAAAAGCCAGTACGCCATTTGCCTTCTTCACTGCACTATTTACCTGGGTGGCAACTTTCAGAGATCTGTGTACATGGACACCAAGATCCCTCTGCTCTTCCACACTACCAAGTGTCCGACCATTAGCCCAGTACCCCATCTTTTTGTTACTCTTACCAAAATGAATCACCTCACACTTAGCTACATTGAACTCCATTTGCTACCTTTCTGCCCAGCTCTGCAGCTTCTCTATATCCCGCTGTAACCTGCCACACCCTTCCTCACTGTCTACAACTCCTCCGACTTTCGTATCATCCGCAAACTTGCTCACCCAACCTTCTAACCCTTCCTCCAGGTCATTTATAAAAATGACAAACAGCAATGGTCCCAAAACAGATCCTTGCGGAACACCGCTAGTGACGACACTCCAAGATGAACCTTTGCCATCAACTACTACCCTCTGTCTTCTTCCAGCCAGCCAATTCCTAATCTAAACCTCCAACTCACCCTCAATGCCATATCTCTGTATTTTCTGCAGTAGCCTACCATGGGGGACCTTATCAAACGCCTTACTAAAATCCATATATACCACATCTACCGCTTTCCCCTCATCTACCTCCTTAGTCACCTTCTCAAAGAATTCAATAAGGTTTGTGAGGCACGACCTGCCCTTCACAAAACCATGCTGACTATCCTTGATCACATTATTCTTATCCAGATGTTCATAAATCCTATCCCTTACAATTCTCTCTAAGACTTTGCCCACAACAGAAGTGAGACTCACTGGCCTATAGTTACTAGGATTATCCCTACTCCCCTTCTTGAACAAGGGAACCACGTTTGCTAGCCTCCAGTCCTCTGGCACTACTCCTGTGGACAAAGAGGACACAAAAATCAAGGCCAATGGCTCTGCAATCTCCTCCCTTGCTTCCCAGAGAATCCTAGGATAAATGCCATCAGGCCCAGGGGACTTATCTATTTTCACCCTTGCCAGAATTTCCAACACCTCTTCTCTACATATCTCAAAGCCATCCATTCTACTTATTCGTGCCTCAGTATTCATATCGACAACAATGTCCTGTTCCTGAGTGAATACTGACGAAAAGTATTCATTCAGTGCCTCCCCAATCTCTTCAGCCTCCACACGCAACTTCCCATTACTATCCTTGATTGGACCTATTCCTACCCTAGTCATTCTTTTATTCCTAACATACCTATAGAAAGCCTTAGGGTTTTCCCTAATCCTACCAACTAAGGACCTTTCATGTCCCCTCCTTGCTGCTCTTAGCTCTCTCTTCAGGTCCTTCCGGGCTACCTTATAACTCTCAATCACCCCTATTGAACCTCATCTTTACAAAGGCCGCCCTCTTCCATTTAACAAGGGATTCCAATTCCTTATTAAACCACGGCTCCCTCACACGACCCTTTCCTCCCTGCCTGATAGGTACATACTTATCAAGGACACTCAATAGTTGCTCCTTGAACAAGCACCACATATCAATTACGCTCTTGCCTTGGAATCTACTTTTCCAATCCACACATCCTAAGTCATGCCTCACCGCATCATAATTTCCCTGCCCCCAGCTATAACTCTTGCCCTGTAGTACACACTTATCCCTCTCCATCACTAGAGTAAAAATCACCGAATTGTGGTCACTGTCCCCAAAGTGCTCACCTACCTCTAGTTCTAATACCTGGCCTGGTTCGTTACCCAGAACCAAATCCAGTCTGGCCTCACCTCTTGTTGGCTTATCTACATATTGTGTCAGGAAACTCTCCTGCACACATTGGACAAACACTGACCCATCTAACGAACTTGAGTTATAGCTTTCCCAATCAATATCAGGAAAGTTAAAGTCCCCCATAACAACCACCCTATTACTGTCACTCTTCTCCTGAATCATCTTCGCAATCCTTTCTTCAACGATTCTAGGACTATTAGGAGGCCTGTAAAAGACTCCTAACAGGGTGACCTCACCTCACCTCACCTCTCCTATTCCTAACCTCAACCCAAACTACCTCAGATGGCAAATCTTCGTCCATCTTCCTTTCCACCGCTGTAATACTATCTTTGACAAGCAAAGCCACACACCCCCCTCTTTTACCCCCACCTCTGACCCTACTAAAACATTTAAACCCTGGAACCTGCAACAGCCAATCCTGTCCCTGATCTAGCCATGTCTCCGTAATAGCCACAACATCGAAGTCCCAGGTACCAACCCACGCTGCGAGTTCACCTACCTTATTTCGTATACTTCTGGCATTGAAGTATACACACTTCAAGCCACTCTTCTGTTTACAGGCACCCTCCTTTAAGATTGATGCCATATTCCTAACCTCCCTACACTCCAGGTCCTGCACCCTAAAGCTACAGTCTGGGTTCCCATGCCCCTGCAGAGTTAGTTTAAACCCCCCCAAGAGCACTAGCAAACCTCCCCCCAAGGATACTGGTGCCTCTCAGGTTCAGGTGCAGACCATCCTGTTTATAGAGGTCCCACCTTCCCCAGAAAGAACCCCAGTTATCCAAGTACCGAAATCCCTCCCTCCTGCATCATCCCTGTAGCCACGCATTTAACTGTTCTCTCTCCCTATTCCTCGACTCTCTATCACGTGGCACGGGTAACAAACCAGAGACAACAACTCTGTTCGTTCTAACTCTGAGCTTCCAACCTAGCTCCCTAAAAGCCTGTCTAACATCCTCAGCACTCCTCCTACCTATGTCATTGGTGCCAATATGGACCACGACTTCAGGCTGCTCCCCCTCCCCCTTAAGGACCCGGAAAACACGATCAGAGACGTCACGTACCCTTGCACCTGGGAGGCAACATACCAAACGTGAGTCTCTCTCGTTCCCACAAAACCGCCTATCTGTGCCCCGAACTATCAAGTCCCCAATTATTATTGCTCTGCTCTTCTCCACCCTTCCCTTCTGAGTAGCGGGGACAGGCTCCGTGCCAGAGGCCTGAGCCCCGTCATTTACCCCTGGTAAGTCGTCCCCCCCACAAGTATCCAAAACGGTATACTTGTTCTTGAGGGGAACGGCCGCAGGGGGTCCCTGGACTGGCTGCTTCCTCCCAGTCCCCCTCACTGTCACCCATCTATCTGCCATCTTTGGAGTTACTACTTCCCTATAACTCCGATCTATGACCCCCTCTGCCTCCCAAATGATCCGAAGTTCATCCAACTCCAGCTCCAGTTCCCTATTATCTCGCAATGAATGCCCCTTTCCTACCTCAGAAATTGGCCACTGTTTTTTCCCATTTTATACCATAATGAAATCTGTTTGTCACAAAAACTTTTAAGTTAAAATGTTCCACTAGCTTTGCACCGGAAGTTAAGGTGTAAATGCACACCTCCATTTTATGCTATGCTTTATTACTGGCCTGGGTGCCTTTATTCTTTATGCTCCCACTTATCTTTATTATCCTTTTGGCTACAGTTTTTGTTCTGGTTCAGTTTATTAAGTTTCATTAAAATTTATCCTAAGTTTTTATTTTGATCAGGAAATGGGTAATGGTAATTAAAGCTGGACTGTACTGTAATTGATCGAAAGAGTATTGGAATTCATTAGATGTGTGTCATTTATGTCACCTTCTGACCTCTAGGCTGAATTTGTACCATTTGACTTTTGTATCAGGTTTGTTGTATGCTTAGACAATTCTAGGCTGTACCTTTTTACGAAGCAGATTTCTTCATTCACTCCTCTTGGATACCTATGCACATTAATGATGGAACGTTACTTTTAACCAGACAAGCATTTTGCAAGGGTGTCTTATTACAATTCTCTTGCTGAGCTTGCTACTCCACCAAACAGTGTTACTAATTTTCCCCAGTTCTGATTGTTCTGCCTCCAGTTGACCCTACTGCTTTTCAGTGTCTTTACTTTTCTTGGTCCCGTTCTATGTCTCTGTCTTCTCTGCTTACTTTGTCTAAAGAAATGCCTGATGTTAAGTAAAAATGGAATATAGAGGCCTCAATTTCAAGCTTGTTCAGCATTGAGTCAGTCTGTACTATCCGTTCACACATTGATTTGGCACCTTGGTTGTAAATCCCTAATGTATATAATATTGAAGCATATTTACAAAAAGGATGAACAGTGTGAAATTGTTCTTTTGAATATATTTCAATTGTAACCTGAAAACTAACTGCAGATAAAATGAAAACAATTGTATTAATTATGTACTGAAAATTTTAATTGTATTATGTTTCTTTTGTGTTGATCTTATAGCTTCTTTAGGTTCGTCTGGATTACGGATGTGTCAGACCTTTATACTTTACATGTCTAACTTCTGAATTAAGTATTTGATTATTGTACTTTACTGGAATGCATACAGACTGTGCTGTAGACCAGAGGCCTTCCATCTATTCCTGTGAATTACAAATGACTCTCCTAATTCTAGATAGCTGCATTTTTTAATTTAAAAACAACATAGTTTGGTCTGAATGCATATCAGTAGGGTACTTTCTATAATATTTTATTTTTATAGAATAAACATTTTGACTGATTTGATATTTAAACCATGGGGTTGTCAGATACTTGGGCATAATGATTGATAATTTGTGTAAATTAGTGGTAATATTATTAAGTCATTTGGTTTGAATATGTCTAACTTTGCATGCTTTGCTGTTGTTTTTGCCCCCTTTCTCACTTCCAGGAAGAGAGCCCCCTGAGTCTGTCTAGCCCAGAGTGTAGTGGTACCTGGATGCATTACACTAGTGGTGTGGGTGCTGGGCGTCGAAGACGCAGATCAGGGGAACAAATCACTTCTTCCCCTGTATCCCCCAAATCATTGGCTTTCACATCAAGTATTTTTGGCTCATGGCAACAGGTTTTTCAATTTTCCTTCATTTTTATGAAAATTGCCATTTCACTGGTCAAACATTCACAGTAATTCCTCAAGTCTGTCTTAAAAGCCCCTGTTATTAATTTTAATTTTGACCTCTAATTATAAAATAATTAACCCAAAATTTTGAATTGACAAACTAAGTTGAAATTGTTAGTATGAATAGTTATCCTATTTATTCAGACAGTATTACCTTAACTGACCTAGAACAGATGTATTTGTAAAACCTGCAGGTTAAATGATCGTTTGCTGTTTTTATGCTTATCTATGCAAGAATGGATGCTGCTCTTGCATTTCTTTTATTCTATTCTTTACATACTGTGGCAGGTCTTTTCTTAATTAACTTAAGTGTTGCAGTACCAATTTCATTGTTCATATACTTGAAAACATTGCAACCAATTTAAACACACCTCCTGATCAGAAAACTGACATATTTGATTGTAATATGCATTTTAATCCCACCAGTTGTATTCCCTGAAGTGAATGAGAGTAATTTCTGTGTACACATCTGGCATACCAAGTAAATCCATGGGTTTCCTACCTGATGAGACTGGTTAAAATTACCATACATCAGAACCCTTCTTCATGTCCAATTAGATGCAGTTCAGTACACAGTCTGAACTATGTTGTGAAAATTGACTGACCTGATCAGCAAGCAGGTGCAGCATGATACTCCTTGGCTGTTGACTGTAGATTTTAATCTTCAAAACATCCTGTTCTTTTGAAACTAACTCATTGTCGTTCAAAAAACACGATAGATAAAGGAATATTAGAAAACAGAAAGTGGAAAATTCATGCATTATCTGACTGACTTAACATAAAGAATGTGAACAGCAAAAGACCAATGGGACCATCAAGCCTGTTCTATCTAATCTTACTCTAACTTTATTCAACTTATTGAATCTTTTGATTAAAAAGTTATTGAGAATGTTTCTTAATCCAGAATTCAAAGCTAAATCAAGCAAAACTCAGTTTACCTGTTTCACCTTATACCCCATATTATGCATCCTTGAATGATTGCCTTTTGGCATCATAATGTCAAGATCCCAACAGTTCAGGGACTATTCTGTTCCAAAGAGCACCCAATCATGTACTTGTTCTTAACAATATTCATTCAAAGCTTGTTTTGAACCCGCTATACAATTAGCTCTTTTGCAGGTATTATTTTCACCACGGAACATTTAGATGAAAATCTTATACTTAAGCTCCCTCTGACTCTTTCTAACCTCAAATCAAATTTTAAGTTTGTAACCATGCTATTTTCTGTATTTATAATTCAAATCAAACAAGCTTCTTTATTCCTCCATATTTTAGAAGGTTGGATCAGGTCACTTGGCAGTCATCTTTCCTTCTCTTTTGAGAATGTTAATTTTAATTTGAATCATTCCATGCTTTTAAGCAGAACTCTTATACCTTAATTAAATGTTTGTGTCTCACATATGTCAACTGGGTTTAGGGAATGTTAGCAGTTAATTTCAGAGTGCACAGTACAGAACATTAACCCTGAGATCTGCTTACAAAGCAGTGAGGTTCCTACATATTACTCAGGCGCAGGAACCAGCATGATTTAATGCCATATTAGCATGCAGTTTGGTCCCTTCGATCCCACACCACACAGGGAATAAACTAACGTGTGAATTTTCTGAGCTACAAAACTGCTTGTTAACAATTCAGTGAAACCTAAAGTATTCCCATTTTAAAAAAAACTAAGAGTAACTGGTTTCAATTTGCTCAAAAGCTGTTGCAATTAATGCATTCCATTTCCTTATCAGATTTTTAAGTTTGTAGTCAATGATCGTTTCAATCTAAATTTGAGAACCAACATTTAGTCATGACATAAATATTTTCTACATATTTATCCACATTTGAAAAAAAGCAGATTAAAGCAAATTCTGATCCCATTGGCTAATTAATAGTTTTATATTGGTAAGATCGTAATATGCTAATCATGTGTTAGATCGCAAACATTTTTTTCAGCTGAACCAAGCCACATTGGAAGAAATTAGTGAAAACCTTTCAATGGTGGAGAAAGCAAATGTGCAGCTCTCTGGAAGAATGAAAACTGTTCACATGTAGGGTCCCCCAAAGTAATTTTTAAAAATGAAAAGAGGTACTGCAACGTAAGACACTAATCAGGAATGTAAGATGTCTAAAAAGCACTGTTATACAACTGCATGGAGTAAAACTGTATTCTCTCAAATACATATATCTGTATTTGCCTGTATGGAGGCAAGTGAAGGATAGTTAACTGATGAAGTTGTAGTGATATCTGTATGCTCTTATAAATTGATATTTTCCCCACATGTTTATTTTCCCACTGTGTTAATCCAGTGTTTGCTATGTTCATCCCATTGCAAGGACATTGTAGGTGGAATGGACCCATTTCAGGCTAAAGGATTTTGCATGATCTGTCATTGTCTCCATCTATATGTTTCCACTAACATTAATCATGCAGCTTATTAACACTGACTGACTGTCTGAAGCAGGCCATAGTATAAAAGCTGCTTTTAGTTGTTGCTATTCATTCAAATACTCAAAATATTTTTCACTATTGCCATGCAGATTCTCACTGAAAGCAATCCTGCTTTACGAGCTGGAAGACCCCATGCAGAGCAGAAATACACTGGACTTGGTGAGTGCTGAAACTGTACAATTAGCTAATAATCTCAAACAACCATGCTCCTATTTTTCTATTAAAAGGAAATTATTAGTATTTAGAATTATGTTCTGTAGGTATTATATGGAATTATAGGTATCAAAGGAAAAAATTTGATACTTTATTTATTGTCTAGTGATGGCTTTTAATGGATTTTGTTGTTTACTTTGGGATTCAAAAAAGTCACATGAAAATTGTGAATAAAGAATTGAAATGTTTCTGAAGTTTCGATATGTTAAGCAACATGCTGAATTTAAACTCTCATTGAAAAACTCAACTATCACGTGAGTAATCTGTTATGTTTGAATGTTGAAGTCACTGGTATAAAAAGCATGGGTTTGCAGCAAGCTTTGGCTTCTTACTAAATGAATATTCGCTGTAAGATCTTGCTTTATTTTTCTCTCGTACAAATTCAGAGATAAAGATATCAAACATTTCTACATCTGAAAAAATACTTGTAGAGGAATTGATTACTAATATTCAATTTGTAAATGCCCCATACATAGTAACAAAATAATATTTTTTAAGTTTTAAGTTAAATCAATATTTTGACAATTAGCATGTATAGGAATATGTAATATAAATTTGAAAAAAATTGAATTTCTTATTTCATGCATTGAGATGATTTTTTTTGAGAAATTTGTAAAAGCAAATCTGAAGTATTCAATGCATTCACACCCTCAAAACTGTGAATGAGATTTTTGCAGGACTATTAACTTTTTGAAGAGTAATTGTTCAATCATTTGTTAAATTGACTTGGTGAATATGATACATCTCTACATACTTTATTTTAATGGTGATATAGAGGGGGAGAAAGGAATGTTTGGCATGAATTACCTAAAAAAAATTTTTTAAAGTGGTGAGATCATTTAACTCTTCAGGATTCAAAGGTCTTAGTTGTGTACCTTTATAAGCTGATGTGACTGCATAAAGTATTGTCTAATAATATTTTCCCTACTAATAACAGTAGATATTGATTTTGTCATAATTTTATGGCATGTTGCATGTATCCCTCTTCAGGAACAAAGAACACCTGGTTTGTATGTGTTTTCTCTAACTCCCATTAGGGTCTCATTGTGCAGGCCTGTTTAGCACTACTGTGCTTGGGGGTTCCTCGAGTGCACCTAACCTACAGGATTATGCTCGTGCGCATCGTAAAAAGCTGACATCATCTGGCTACTTTGATGGTATGTGCACACAACACCGCAGACAAATCTGTCGTCACTTTGTCAGAAATTAGAAATTCTGTGATGAGAACAGTCAAATCCTATTTCCTCCTTTTGAAAAGCTGGAAAACCAGTCTGAACTGTATGTGCCATATTTGGATTGACAATCTATACTTTAGGTGCAGTTTTTACGCAAAAGTGTTCATTTACATCAGCAATATGTGTGCACCTTAGCTATAAAAGGTTATCAGTTTTTAACCTTTTAAATGGTCATTTTTATGGCATTTGCACAAATAACTAAATCAGTTGTAAAATAAAATACATTGCATCCCTTTAATCTAGTATTAAAAAACACCTTGAGTCTCATTACTTGTTATTGGAATATATTAACTAAACAATCCATTAATAATTTGTAAAACTCAAAACTAGTGGTCAAGAATTTGATTAGGTTAGTTTAGCTTAGAATGAAAGACTTATTAGATTGGTCAGTAATTCGATGCTTCTATCAAAGATTTAGTTTGAGGCATAATGGTGATTTGGAGAGGGTGTATATGAGCTGGGGGGAGGAAAAAGAAATGGCAAAGTGCTCTCTATATACCACTAACTGCTTGAATCTGTTGGTCTTTGCAATTCATTACTTTGTGCATAATATTTAATTATAATATGCACAGTCAATATTAGCCAAAGAATCTTTAACAGTGGCACTTACTCCCACTGAATTATTTTTTTCCCCTCTAAACAATCCTGCATGCAGCCTGACTTTAACTTTTTCTTTTAAAAAAAAACCCTGTTCTGCTAGCTGTTATAAATTTCAGGTACCTGTTTTTCTCTTTCTCAGACGCCACACGCAGTTCTGCTGTAAAAAGATTTTCTATCTCATTTGCTCGACACCCAACCAATGGTATGTTTGCTTTTTATCCCCTCTCCTGCAAAGATTATCCTTTGCTTCATCCCTTTTTATTTGTAATGTTGGATGCAAACTTTTAATACCATTCGTGTTGCCTATCCTCCAATTAGACATATCTCTTGGAATTGGGCTCCATGGGATTGCAGAGTGATTTATTTTTCCCCTTCCCTTTAAACCTTTTCTCCTTCTCATTACAATACATATCATACCTAACCATTTTTGTGTTGTATGCGGAAATGGTTCTTGTTCTGTATAATTGACAGTTTGTTAGGTTTAAAATAATTTATTTTAATTTATTAAAATGTCATCTTGTAATAAGTTTTACCATAAATCTGTACTAATTACATATCTTTTAACCCATTTTGTATTGCCAACTTTTGGGGTTTTTGTCAGCAAAACTGCATAGAAATATGTGAAAATCAGTCAGACTATTTCATTGTTTTGGTTCTGTCTTGAGCCAAGAAAAACTTTGCACAGATTTTGGAAAAGGTGAAGTAGCAGGACATTTTGTATATTAGTCAATGATTTTAATGGTAAATTTCTAATTATGCTTTGGCTATTATTTATTAAAGATATGTTAGTGTTACATTACATTATTGAAGTGTAGCTTTTATATTGGTGTTGCATACACAGTATTCTAAACGCACGAGTAGTTTCATGGTTTCACATTTTAATATGCCTGCAAAGCAATTTTTACAAGTTTATTTTACATTTCGCATGATTTAAAGGAAATAATGGATAGAAGAGATTCATTTCTAAATAATATAGGCAACAACATGAATGATGTTTCTATTCTAGGATCTATGACTATCCCTTATCAGTACAACTATTAGAAATGCAACATCTCAACCTACAGGACTTAAAATGATTAAAAATTGCTCCATAAAGGTTGGTTTCTTCGTAATGCATGTATGACTACCTAACATCTTTCCACAACCACCCCACTGAAGAACACACTTTTTAAATAAAATTTAGTAGACATAAAATATATATAATAATATCTCCATAAACCTAGGTTCTTTTTGTTATTGAATAGTTAGCATCAGTAGGAAACCCCTATATAAAGTGCCTCGTGGGGACTGTATTTTTAATCTAGTCTTACGATTGATTGATTGTGTGCAAGATATGCTGTAGAAAATTTATAGGGGGCAATAATATAAAAATTACACACACAAATAATACCCACCCCCTTCCCTAGGTGCTCCTATTACATGCAATCACCAAAAAGGTTCAAGCACAATAAAGTGAATTACATATATGCTTCACAACTAAATTTGGCTCAAGGTATTTACTGCAGTGTCCATTTAATAACACAGAGTTTGAATGTAAAGAAATCATTGAATTAACTATTATCTTTGCAGTTACTCATAACAATATTTGTTCATTGCTTTCCCTGTTATTTACGATCCTATTACTTGATGTAGATAGTGTACAGTTAAATTAGATTTCCCTATTTTATTTTGAAGCAACTGAAAATGTGGATCTGTCTTAGAGTCATAGGGATGTACAGCATGGAAACAGACCATTTGGTCCAACTTGTCCATGCCGACCAGATATCCTAACCTAATCTAGTCCTACTTGTCAGCACTTGGCCCATATCCCTTTAAATCCTTCCTATTCATATACCTGTTTGGTTCTTTTTTCTGTGATCCTTACACACTTGATGCAACTGCAACACACCAACAAGCAAAGTTTTATTAAGCACAGTACAGTACAAACTTTCTGGAGGAACCTTTAACACATACCTTGTAGGGCTTACAGCATCGTGGCAAAAGCTCTTTTGGAACAAAGGAAACAGTCCTTCCTTTATACAAAATCTTTGCATCATTGTTAGTAATGCCCGCAAGACAACCCCGTGCCATTCAAAACACAATGCAGTAACCACCTCATCCTTGGAAACAATGTAATGCAAATCATCCCTTCATGGCCAGATCTGGTGTGAACTGTATTTTCTTAACTACAGGAAGTAGTCAGAATTATAACTATAGTACTCTTATTGATTTCTGAAAAGAAGATGAAAATGTAAATGGCTCTGAATGGTAAGGAAATGGGCGTGAAAATGGCTCTGGATAATAGGAGATGATAAGGTAATTTCTTACAATGTATCTGTAAGTCAGAGGCAAGCCACCCTAGCCTCAGGACATCCAATTTCTGCAAGTCAGCAGAGCAAGTTAGCTCATTAATATCACAATACCTATCCAGATGCCTTTTAAAAGCTGCAGTTATACCAGCATCCACCAATTCCTCTGGCAGAAATCCAGAGGATTATTGTCAGTGATTCTGTTCCTCCACAACGCATGCTGTTAAATCCCTTGTTTCTGGAAATTTTTAGTAGATAATTTTATTGAAAGTTTTTAATACAAAAAATTACAACACCAACAAAAACAACATTTATATAACAGTGAGGAAAAAAAACAACATAAACAAAACACAACTATGCTCTTGGAAATTAATTAGAAATGACTAATTTCACATCAACTTTTGTTTCTTATACAATTAGTATAAGTACTGTAAAAAGTATGAGGAGAAAACTTCTTGTGGCATAACGATAATGTCTAGCCAGAAAGTCCTAGTTAAAAGTACCACATACTCCAGAGCTGTAGCATTACACTGAGAAGAATCTTCAGCTCAAACGCACTCCACAAAACATTGCATTGTGATCTATTTAAAATGTTTTCTAATTACCTGAATCCTGTACAGATACATTAGCAAAGTTTAAGTGGCATTTAGACAGACACAGAAACAAGCAAAGAATAGAGGGATATGGGCCATGGGATTACTTCAGAATGGCATCATGGTTCACACAGATCATGGGCCAAAGAACCTTTTCCTGTGCTAAATTGTTCTATGTTCTATGTACAGTTGAATTCGTTTGCACTTCCCCATGGTACTTCCGGTGTTCTCCAAGGATTTGTCTTTTCCTCTTTTTTTTTTCAATTATGTATCGTCTTTCAACTGTTTTACTCAAAAACACATTTGAACTTATTTAAAACCCACCCACTTAGAGCTATATTTGTACACAAAATATGAGTTTCCCTAATATTCTGATGACACCAGGGCCCGATGTTACCACAGTACCAGCTCTCTCAACTTCTGTTTATTGTCTCTAAATTGACACACTGTTTGACCAAAATACAGTATGGGATGAACAATAATTTGCTCCAACTAAACTAGGAACTCTGAAGCATTTTTTAAAAAATTCCACGACAAATTCTATCTCTCATCATCAAATTCATTCCTCCACCTGCTGCCCAATACTGAATCAAAATGCTGGGAAAATTGGTGTCATATTTGATCCCAGGATTATCTTCTGAACCCAAACTGTACCATTACTAAAACGATCCATTCCCATCTCCATAACATTGTCTAATTCCAACACAACTCAACTTACCTACTGCTGAAACACTTCAGTTACTTCTGGACCAGCCATTGTTGACAGCTCCCTCTGCAAACCTATCATCATTCAAACTCGTGTCTGTGTCTTAACTCATACCTAGTCCCATTCATGCTATATTTGCAGATATCCATTGGATCCCACTTAATTGTTATCCCCATGTTCAAATACCTCCACAGCCTTATCCTAGCTATGTAATCTCCTTCTGCCCAACAGATTTAGTTATCTGAGCACATGTAATTTCTGCCTATCAGGCATCCCCAATTTTAATCTGAACACCATTGGCAACCTTGTTGCCAGCTGCTAAGGCCTTAACATCTGAAATTCCCAACCTAAACCAATCTGCCTTTCAAACATATTTTCCTCATTTAAAACTTACTGATTTCTTTGACCAAGCTTTTGATTGTCTGTCTAAATATCTCTTTATGCTCAGTGCCAAATTTTATTTGATACAGCTTTTGTAAACCTCCCCTTGGATGTCTTACCAGTAAAGGCATAGTATAAATACAAATTGTTGTCTGATTAGTAATCATTGGACCTTGGACGGAAACACGGTTGAGTTTTTTTTCTCTCAGGAGAAGGATATTGTCTTCAGTTAAGAATGAAATTTCCCCATATTGTCCAACCTTCAGAAAAAAGGAAATCTCATGTATAAAAGTAAAAACATCTTTCGGACATTGTTCCTTTACACGTTTTCTCATTGTACTTCCCTGATACCACCCAACTTTGGTTGCTGACAGGCCACTTTTATCTAGAGTGGCAGTTCTTCTTAAAGGATACTATTTACTTTGAAATTTTCATAAAAATCAAAGGTTTTGAAACTTTGAGGATAATTGTTCATTGATTTTAATTTTATATAAGGAAAAAGTACTTTTAAATTAAAACAGTTTAAAAAGTAGTAACCATAGCTCATGGCTAATAATTTTGGCTTTCAGTCAGAAGATAATGGGTTCAGGTCTCGTTCCAGATGCTTGAGAACTGGTTGGAGATATTTATTAAACCAAGGCTGTTACATAGCACAATTCCAAAGATGAGCAGGAGATTCCTTCTCGTCGTTTTGGAAACATTTATCTCTCAAGCTACAACATTAAAATATTCTGGTCATTTCATGAGAGCTCAGGGACAAATTGACTATGCATTTCTTAGGTCACATCAGTGACTACATCTCAACACTAGTTAATTGATCTCATAGCATTTGGTGGTTGACCTGGATATGTGAAAGGTGCTCTGTAAATGAGAGTTTTTATTGTATTAGCCATGCACCTGTCAATGCAGATTGTAGGTTCAGTAGTTAGATTGATTTGCATCTTAATTCTGAGCCCTTTCAATGTGCCTTATGCATGAGAGTTGTATCAAATACTATCCCTATATTAACTGGTCCTGTTGGGTTTGACTGCTTTTCAATTCCAAGCTTTTCTTAACTACAATTTACTATTTCATATGTACTTTCACATTTTTAAGTTGACAGATTTCATGGAGAATTGGTAATTTTGCAAATCTTCTTTTGACAATAAACGATAACATTCAGATATGAAATTCTGTTTGCTACTTTGATAATGACTTCTCCCACCAGTGCTTTCCAGTATTTGCATATCTGTACTCCTGGATGTTTTGCTGTCATTTTAAGGATTGTTAGAAATACTTCCATTTTCCTGCCTTTTCCAAAAATGTGCTACTTTAAGCAATTATGTAAGCAGAGAAAAAGCGAATATATGACTGTGGCAGTGATGCAATGGGTATTTGCTTAATGTCACGCAATTCAGGAATGGATTTACTTAGTTTGCCCAGTCTTAATTCGGGCTATTGAAGCCAGTGTTATTTTTTTAAATCAGCTATTTGAAATGTGGTTCCTGTTAAAACTTCAGTTATAATTTATGCAAGTCTGTATTAACTTTGATATGGTGAACACTGAATTTTATTTATATACTTCTGACCCCTTGAAATTCACATATGAATATTTGATTCATTTGTATGAAATTTCTTTGTCTGCTTAGTCAAGTTTTAGTCCTATTATAAATCAAGTGCTGCCTCCATTAAAATGGCTCAAGGTAATGTGATCTTTGTTCTCAAGCCAATCAATTGTTTTCTGATATCCCAATAGATGAATACATTACAATTTGCCCAAGGGATTCCATTATTACCCCTTGTAACTTGATATAATCAGCACTGTTTCCTTCTAAGAAAATGTTACAACTAAGTTTACAAAAGTAAATATTAAAACACTGGGTGGAAGTTTACAAGCGTTGGAAATAGCTTGCTGTTCCCCCTACCCCAAACCAAAAAAACATCCACAAACAAACCTGCCCTGCATGCATAACAATCTGCAGACTGACTAATGTAGTGGATGAAGGCATTTGCACACCATGGAGGGAGAAAGTAACACCCTGACTGGCTGAGCAATCCAGCAGAACCAGAGCATTCTGGTCGTTGCTGCAGTGAATGCACATCTAATTCTGGAGTACATTGGAGGGCTGGTGGACATAGGATTTCTAGGTGTTTTAGGAAAGGGATTGCTTGTTTAGGTTTTAAGATGCGTATGAATACAAAAGAAGGGCTTTTTTGTGGAGGGAGATTTGGTAGGAACATGGTGCTCCAAGGTTAGGACACCATTTCACCATGACATTTTAAACACTTCTTTTAAGAAAATAAAATTATATTCCCACTCTCACTTACATAGCCACACCAACAATTTTATGATGTGAACAGCCTAATATTGGGGTCAACAAGATCCAGAGACACCATTACTTATTTACTTAAGATGGGATGTTGCCGATTTCATTATTATAATATTATGTGGGTTTGAGAGGGAAGAAGCTTGGATGCGTGGGAAGATAGTTGAATAACCATCCAACCTTCATTACATGTCCCCACCCCCCACACGATTAAAGCGCCACAGTCATGTAATAACCTGTTTTCCTTGAAAATGTAAAGTGGAGGTACAGTTTAAGGATGCCCGCACTTTTAGTTTTTTTCTGTAATTATTTTACTTTGAGTAGAAATGATACATCAGCGCTGATTCTTTTTTGAAGAAAACAGTTGAAATACTTCATCAAAAATTTGTCAGCACTGCTGATGCATTTTCAGTTCCATGATTGACCTCAAGTAGTACAACAACCCTTCTGTGTGTTTTAATAAAATTAAAATAGTGAAGTGAATTTTGCTAACAGGCTCTTGCTATCTTTTCATTTTGTTTTTGCAATATAGGGGAACTAAGTTCTTGAATACAGAAGCCTTTGTTAATGGTATAAATTTGTTAGATAACTTCAAACCTTATTGCAGTGTTTTAAAAAGGCAAAAACTTCACAAAATTGCCTTTTTTTTATAAGATGTTGACTAAACTTATCTCAATATGAAATGATTACTCAAATATATACAGTGTAAATGATTGAAGCAATGCATTATCTTGTTTGGTAAATTTCCAAGTGGTATTATTGGCTAGATTGTCACAACTTCGAGTCACATTGTTTACTTCTGTTCACATTTGACAGCTTTTGGGGGTAATTTGTGGTAATGAAGAGTTTTGTTTTTTTTTTCAATCCAAAGTCCAGTAAACCATTGATAAGTTTTCAATGAAGACTCTTTGATGTTTAAATGGTCTGATGATGCTTGCTAAACTTGCTCCCATAATAATTTGCCACTAACCTGAAGTACAAAAGCGAACATGGAATAGAACTATATATGAACACGAGGAATGTTATCTTCGAAAAGTTGTCAAATGAGGCCTTCAGGGTAGCTTTGGAATAAAGAGAAGATAGTCACACTGTTAAGTGTGTATCATAAACTGCCAAACAGTTGGCAATTGAGAAGCAGATATATAGTCAATCACTGGGTGTGTACAGCTAATATTGAGATATTTCTATTAGGTATTTTTAACTACCCCAATATTAATTGGGACAATCATAGTATATCATCATGGATAATCATATGCAGGTTTCTTGAAATCTAGACAAGAAAGTTTTTTTATGTCAACATGCAGATGGTCCCACAAGAGACAGTGCAGGGCTGTATCGTAATTCTGGGAAACGAAGCCAGACAGGCATTAAAGGTGACAGTGGTGGAACCTTTGAATGACAGTGACCACAACATTGTACATTTTAAGTTTGTTATGGAAAATGAAAAAGTTGGTCTGCAGAAAAGGGTTTTGAATTGGGATAAGGTAGTTTTTGATAAAATAAGGCAGTTGATCAGAATAGATTGGGAACAGTTACTTGAGGGTAAATTTACAGCAGAACATTGGGAAGAATTCCAAAACTTACTGGAGAGCATACAGACCTAACATCATCTTTTTAGGATGAATTGTAAGAACAAGCCAAGAGAATCCTGGATGTTTAGGACAATCAGTTCTGGATAAGAAGGAAAAGAAAAATATGCTACCGGTACAAAGGCAGCAAAACAACGGAGTTCCTTGAAGAGTATAGAAAGTGCAGGGGGAAATCAAGTAAGCATTTAGACTACGCTAATCAAAAAAAACCTAACTATTCTAATCCTAGTTTCCCACACTTGGCCCTACGCTTGTGTGCTTTGGCATTGCAAATGCACATCTAAATACTACTTAAATGCCCCTACCCTATCCACCCTTACAGGTAGTGAGTTCCAAATTCCAACCAACCTCACATCTCCTCTAAAGCTTAAATCTATGCCCTCTGGTCACTGATCACTCCATCAAGTGGAAATATTTCTTCCTAACTACCCTATATATAACTTTATAATTTTATACATCTCAGTCATGCCTTCCCCCTCAATCTCCTCTGCTTTAAGGAAAGGAACCCCAGTCTGTCTAATCTCTCTTCATAACTGAAACTCTCCAGCCCAGCCCTCACCAGTGCTATCACATCCCTCCTACAGTGTGGATTCCACAGCTATACACAATGTGCCTTTTACAAATTTGTCATAATTTCCCTGCTCTTGTACTTTATGCTCCTTTAAATTAAGCCCAGTAGAATTTGTGCACCGTGCTCTCAGCCTCTCCTGCCAGCTTTAATGAGTTATGTACATACAGGTTCCCTTGCTCCTGCACATCCTTTAGAATAGTATCTTTTATTTTGTACGTTATATCCAAGTTTTTCGCACCAAATTATCTTCCGCTTTGCTACACTGAACTCCATTTGCAACCTATCTGCCTTCTTCACTACATATCAATGTCTCTTTGAAATTCTATACTGTCCACTTCAGTTCACAATTGTCCTAACTTTTGTGTTACTGCATACTTTGGAATTGTACCATGCACACTAAAGTCTAGATGATTTATGTGTTTAAAGAGAAGTAAGCATTCCAATACCAACCCCACTATGAACCTTCTCCCAGCCCACAAAATGCCTATTAGCCATTACTCTGTTTCTTGTCACTTGGCTGGTTTTTATAGATATTCGTACTGCCCTTTCTACTCTATGGCCTGTAGCCTACATTACAAGTTGATTTACATGCCACTGTATAAAGCATATTTTGCACTTGATTGCACCTTGGCACTTGTTGCTGCACTAGAAATCTGGGTTTGGATCTTATCACAATATATGATGGAACTTGAAATCAATAAATAAATGAAAAGACTAATTACAACCATTAAACCATTGTCAATTGTTGTAAAAATCATTAAAGAACTTTAGAGAAGGAAGACTTTTAGCTTTACCTGGACATATGAGTCCAGACCAATAGTAATTGGCTGATTCTTAACTGCCCTTCGAAATGGCCTAAAAAGATGCTATGGTAAAAAGTCTCAAAGGAACAATACCATCCACACTACTTGGCATTGACCCAGGCATCAGAAGTGATGATGGTAAACATGGCCCTGTTGACATTGCAAAGTCCTTCTTATTTCTGGGAATGGTGCCAGAATTTGATAATCTGTCATACAGACTACTTGAGCAAAAAGCTTGACAGTCATATTCACAACGTCCCGTACAACACTATCCCGGGTGGCACGGTGGCTCAGTAGTTAGCACTGCTGTCTCACAGTGCCAGGGTCCCAGGTGCTGTTCCAGCCTCTGGCGACTGTCTGTGTGGAGTTTGCACATTCTCCCCGTGTCTGCGTAGATTTTGTCTGGGTGCTCCAGTTTCCTCCCACAATCCAAAGATGTACAGATGAGGTGATTTTGCCATTCTAAATTGCCCATAGAATTCAGGGATTCGTGGGTTAGCTGCATTAGTCAGGGGAAATGTAGAGTAATAGGACAGGGAAGTGGGTTTGGATGGGTTACATTTCTGAGGGTTGGTGTGTAGTTATTGGGCCAAATGGCCTGTGTCCACACTGTAGGGATTCTATGATACCATAGTTAACTATGTCCTGTCCCACTGGCAGATTTCAAACTGATCTAGCAACTCCAGACTGGATGTCCATGAGGTGATGTGGGCCACCAGAAGCAGTAGAATTGGATCCAACCAGAATCAACTTTGTTTTGATGATGCCTGCAGGAAAGCATGCCTGGAGCAACATCATGCATACCTAAAAATGATCAGCCAACCTGGTAAAGCTACTAAGTAAGACATTTTGCAGGCCAAACATCATAGACAGCAACAAGTGATAGGGCTAAGCAATTCCACAACAAGCAGATCAAATCTAAGTTCTGCTACATCTAGTCATGAATGTTGCTAGACAATTTAAAGAAAAGGTCTGGAGGAGGAGCCTTAATAAATATTCCCATCCTCTGTGAAGGGGGAGCTGAATATATCAACTGAAAAGATGAGTCTGAAGCAATTACAACAATCTTCAGCCAGCACTGCCGAGTGTATGATCCATGCGGAAAGTCAGGAGGCATGGGATAGCAGGAAATTTGGCCAATT